>NW_006383015.1:5651154-5698820 GCF_000327345.1 Myotis davidii | reverse complement strand
CTCTTTCACTTCATTGTTCTGTAAATATTATATGCATGCTAGTGACAGTCTCCAATTAAATTGTAAATTCCATTATGACAAATTCCAATATACTATTATAAGCTTTTCTTAAGAGCTTTTTGCTATGTTTGTATGCAGAATAGAATTCACTATCCTAAAGTATAGTGTGAGTTCTGAAACAGAGGACTGGCTTCCAATTCTTTATTTACCATATATTTTCTTGGAAATTGGCCTTGCATAGAGTAAACACTCAGTAATATTTGTATGATAGCATGCTCATTAAATAAATGAAGAACTATTCCTGGTAGAAATTGAAAACCAGAATTTCTTCGTCATGCCAAAGGAGAAAAATTGAAGTGGAAGAAAATGCATGAAAATATTTGGTTGATCAAAGGGACCCACAAAATTATTAATTGAAAAATATATAGTCCAATATATAAACTTACTCTGTGTTAGAAAACATTGTAAAGTAGCATCTCTAGTTTTTCATTTTTCTAAGTGACTATATACCTACTAATTAGTTGGGAAGGTTCTGAGTAACCTGGTTTCTAATGAAAAAGGATTCATTTAATTGTTTTATATTGACAAATAGAGATGATATACACTGTAAGCATTATCATACTTATATGGACATAAAATCTCTATTGCCCTTTGAGAACAACCATTTGTATTATTTTGATAAAAAATTATCCAAGTTTTCAAAATTGTAACTTTTAGAAAAGTGTTTCCGAGAGAGATTCGTCAATATTTATAGTTGTAGTGAAGTCTCTGAATTAACTGGCAACGGCAAAATCTTATAGTATTTATAACACAGAGATCTCTATTTCTCTGGTGACTTTAAGGTACATTTCTCTTATAACGCAGGTAGAAAATGATCACTATTCTATTTTTGTGGATGGTGAAACTGAGTCACACTGAGAGGTGTGTCATGCCTCATGTCACACCAGTCAGAGGAAAGCAAGAAATGTAGCTCAGGGCTTCTGCCTTTGGTTCTAGTCACTAATTTTCCAAAGCTTCTTTTCAGAGAGATGACTTTTAAATCAGACAGCTGGAGATCACGTCCTCCTTAGCTGTCAAGGGGTGAGCTGTGTGCTTTCCTGCTTGAATTGCTGACCCCATTTAGAGCAGGAACGTTGTAAGAGATGTGCCCTTCTCTAGAACCCTTATGAGGAAAACACGGGGCCTGGCAGAGAGAAAGCCCCCACAGGTCACCTTTGAAAGACTTAAACGGAATTTCCAAGGGTACGGGGATTTCTTTTTTACTATTACTATGCTTATAATAAAAGACTGTAGGTACACATGCATGCATGCACATACATGTATTTTTTTTCTTTAAATAAAATGCAAATGCCTAACTTCCCATGTTAATGCAGGTGTGAGTGAAAAACTTCTGAAGCATATCATAGAAATTGAATTTAGGCAAAAGAGGCTCCATGAGCTCAAGGACAGAAGCTAGATCATCACCGACTGACCCCCAGAATTGTTCACGTGCTCATTCATACCTGAGATGCCTTTAAGGAACATAGAGCCTTCTCATCTGCCCTTGGCAATGAAGTGGTGTCTGTCCTGGGGAGCATAAGGCAGTGGTTGTGCCTCCCAGCAGAGGAGATGCCTGATGCGCATTCTCTCCAGGTCGCTTGTAATTGGCAGGGAGTCCTAAGAGGTGGCCCTCACCACCACAAGGAGTGGAGACAGGAATGGTTCAGGGGAGAGGGAGGGGATTGAGAGGAGCTGGGTGCAGGGGCCAGATTTAGGTGACTTGCCGGTTCTGTTCTGCTTCACTGCTGCTATTTCTTTTCTTCTTCTTCCCGGTTCTCTTCTCCTGTAAGGACTGCTCCCCTTCTTCCTCCTCTGGCAGGAAGCACTTATTAACTGTTTGGCATTGTGCTAAATAAACTCTTTAAACTTTTATTGTTTCATCTGATTGATTTTTTTTTTCTCAGCATAGTTGGAGGCTGACTCTAGATTTGGCCCGTGGTATTTGCCAGCAAAGGTTGGGATAGGCAGTTAGGCATTATTTGCTGATGTGAATATAATGATGATGTAATGGCCATCACATCAGTGTCAAATTGGCCATGTTGACATTGCACATACTGCCTCATCTCCGACCCTACCACATACTCTTTAGCTGATGGAATGATTTAATTAACCATCTTTTGCTCTAGGCAGCTTGAAGAGTGAACTACTCAATTTGGTCTTGAATATGTATATATAGTCATTAGTGTGAAGTACATGAGAATTGTTGCTATGATGGCTATTACTGTGCATTTATATGTCTTCTTCTACAAAAAACTCTCAAGGATAAGAGAGTTTTGATTGCCATGTAGGTAGTAACCCTCCTATTAACATGGATCTAATATGACATGTGCCAGGAATTTAAGTCTAGAATTTTTCCACATTCTCTTAGAAATGCCTTCTCATTCCCCCCACATTTCTCTATTTAGAAAAGGCATGATATTTCTCATTCAAGGACTAAAAAAATTGGTCAAAAATTATTTCTATATATGTTATATTTAGTCATACATATAATTATATTGTCATCAATAGTATATAAATGGCCTTACCAGATTAAAAGCAACATCACAATATTTCTGAATTATTGGGATCACTAAAATTTTTTTAAAAAATTAAAAAATTGCCTACTTAAAAATACCTACAGTATCTATTTCTCATAAGGTTTTCTCCTTTGTTTTGATTTTGTTGTTGTTAATAGACTTTAAAGTGAAATATAGCCGAAACTGGTTTGGCTCAGTGGATAGAGTGTCGGCCTGTGGACTGAAAGGTCCCAGGTTCGATTCCGGTCAAGGGCATGGACCTTGGTTGCGGGCATATCCCCAGTAGGAGATGTGCAGGGGGCAGCTGATCGATGTTACTCTCTCATCGATGTTTCTAACTCTCTATCTCTCTCCCTTCCTCTCTGTAGAAAATCAATAAAATATATTTAAAAAAATAAAGTGAAATATAGTTTTATATTTCACTTTATATAGCTGTCCTTAAAAATCAATACTTGTGCTAGTATAGCATTATTGTGATAGTGCTAAGTGGACCCAGATCCTAACAGGTAATTTTCCTGATGGCAGCCTTCTGAACATACGGACAGTGGATATAGACATTGTTTGTCCTGTGTGTGAGAAAAAGATAGAGGTTTTCTTAATTCCCCCAAAGGCCTATTGCTTTATAAAATCAGGGCATGGTGCTCTCAAAAACTGAGAGAAAAGAGTAGTATTTATCCAATTGCCTGGGCTTTCTAAATGCTGTGATGCTTTTGAAAAAAAATACTTTTTTTGCATTTTTCTTAAGGAAAGAGGTAACAAGCTGTTTCCTTGAAAGAAAAGATGAGAGACATAACTCACAATTATGCAATCTCCAGTGATTGCATAATTGTGATTGTGGCATGGTCTTGAACTTGTGAAACACCACAAGATAACCAGTGAAGCAATGTAAAACTCAGGGGAGAGGCTGATGAGAGGTCTCAGGGCAGAAAACATATATCTTACTCATTTCTCTTTCCTTAATATAGCAGGTGTCATTCTTGAACACCAGGCCTAGGGTTTTGCTCAGCTTCTGCCTTTGGGGGATCTTTAAAAAGAAGATAATAAAACTACAAGTCCCTCCCATAGTTGTAGGCCAAGTGAAGTGCTCATTTTCACATTAGAGCTTGTGCAATCTGGAAGGATATTTGTTTAGTGTTACTTGTGAGTTGGTGGATTAGATAAAAGCCAGTCAAGTGTAAGAGAGGTCTGCGTGAAGTGCGCTGTCTCCCTGGGTCATTGCCATGCTGCGTGCGTTCCTCCAGTCTGCTAATAGATTTCCCCAGCTCCTCCATGCCAGGTGAAAATTTCCTCATTAACGGGAATTTATTCCATTTCCTTTTATCATTTATTATTGAAGACTAAGTGTGAGTGGAGGAAGTTTCAGAGATGAAGGGGTAGAATTTTAAACAACAAAATCTACATTGGAACTCAAAGAGAGAGCGAGCGGAAAGCCTGGTATTGTTTATAAAACCAGAGAACACACTAGAGACTTACCCCTGTAGAAGCTGAGCTGAGCTGTCTAACCGTTCAAAGATTATGGCCGAGCGTGTAAAAGTCTTGATTGTCTGTTTTTAAGATGTTTTTTCCCCTTCTCAAATTTCAGACTGTCATTTTGTGCTGCTGGGTAGAGAGAAATTGAAGATTATGAAAAAGCCAGCATCACAGTTATTTGGTGTTTCTTTGTTTTATTGTTTAGCATGATAAAAGAGTAACCTTTGAGGAGTTTGCCCTTGAACTCTGAAAGCAAGGAAAGTTGATAGGGGAAAGAAAATTTGGATATATAGAGGACACAGCTCTGAAATATGGACTTAATGTGTTCATGTTCCCAGAAGTAAAAACAAACAAACATATTCAGTACACACAAATCCCTATGAAATAACAGAAGGATAATTTATTTATTACATATATTTTAAAACTGTGCTTTAGTACAAGGTACTCCATTCAGCTGATCACATTTCTCACTTGGTATAATGTTCCTTTGATTTACAATACAATATAAACGGAGCATTCCCTACTGAGGTTTCAAAGAGTGAGTGACAAATTTAGTGTTTATATTTCTTTTAGCAATTATTCTGTTTTGAGTTTGTTCCAAATTAAGGTATTCATTTTCCTTTGGAAAAAATAGAAATATTATAGCCCTGTCCATAAGTATGCTTCTTTTTAGCTTGATTTAAACAAATCTTACTCTGATGAAAGCTCTTTTCAGCAGACAAAATAGAAGGCAGCCCAACCTGGGCAGATAAATATGAGGATCATGTATCTGAATCTCCACATTGTTAAATGAGCTTTTATGTTCACTTCAGATTATTCATCTTGTATTTGACTCTGAAGAGGTTTGACCTTATCTGAATCACTGGCCCAAAGCTAATGAATTGTGTCTTCAAACTGTCTCTTCTTCTATTTTATTATAATGGGGCTCAAAATAAAATTTTGTATCCGAACAAGTAGGGAATAAAGCCAATTTTCTTCTGGGTGTAATGGTATGCCAGCCAGCCTTGTGTTATGCAGAAGCAGTAGAGAGAGCAAATGAGGGATATATATAGAGAGAGGAGCAACCTGCTCTGTCTTGGAGTTAGGGGCATCCTGCAGAATTAGGTGGGAGGGATCTAACTTTTCTCTGTCCTTGTAATTGCCAGAGTAGGTGATAGTCAACATCTCTTTTCTCAGTGAGGGGTGTTGTAAAGTGCTTTATGCTATTTCATGGACATGTCTAAGCATAGACATGAGTAACCAGTGAGACCATGAATGAAAAACTATAGAACATACGTCACATTGAACTTCACACGAACATTCCTACCCGATATTTGCATTCAGGTTGAGATAGATGAACATGAATATATTCACATGCCATTCCAATTAATACATGCTAATTTTCAGGATGTTTAAAAAATATCATATCATGCTATTGATCTAAGTATTTGAATATTGGACAAAAGTTAAAGTAGTTGTTGGCTCACCAAGAAAATGTCCTGAGATTCAGTTTGTGAGCTTAAAACATGCACTCTGCAGGCCAGCTTGATTCATCTGTTTCAGAACTCTCACCTGGTATGATTTGAGGGGGCACCAATGGAGAAGTAGTTTCCACTGCCATTCTGAAATTCTGTCATTCACGATTCATTATTTTGTGTTGCTGTTGCTCTTCTCAGGCATCCTGCTAAATAATGAAAACTCTCTGGGGTGGATATGCTATGGGGAACAGTAACAATTGAGTTACTCCTAGTGACAGATATTTTTTTGCCACCAGAGCTGAGCACAAAATTAATTCACTTTACTTTTTTATGCATAAGGCCAGTTCTATCAATCAGCCTTCCTTTTTCTTTAAAAATTTTGTTCTGTTAGTAGGAGTTCAATATTTGATGGGTGGAGAAACACTTTGTATATTTGCTGGAAATATCTTTACATATTCTATTGGACTTTTTTTTTAGTGGAAAAGAATAAGAGGAATTGTGCATATTTCAGCAAAAGAAAACATTGCATAGCTGAATGTGGACAGAACAAATGCAAATGTATTGCATCCCTAATAGAAACGTGAGGAATTTGAGTGGTTTCTTGTTTGCTTGGTTGTTTAACATCATTATTTATAACTTTCATTTAAAGCAATATAGGAATCTTCGAGGAATTATTTTATTATGATTATTTTCTTATATGATATTCCATATAAGAAAAACAGAAATCACCCAAGGCAAAAAACAAAATAATAAAACCGCCAAAACATGACCCAAAGATTAAAGATTAATATATTACTTCTGGTCATCTTTGGACTTGAAGAAATTGCATTTAAGCTTGTCCATAGTCAAAATTATAGGCACGATGGTCCTTTTCATGGCATGCTTCATATGTGTATGGTTAGGCTTAGTTATTTAGGTTAATGCGATGGTCAATATAGTAAGATAGTATGGGTTTTGCCTCAGATAGTTTTTGTAATAAAAGAAATGTCTTAATGAAGATCTACTTATTTTTTGCTCATCTTTTCTTTCACTGCTATCCCACGATGATGGGAAAATGCTCTAGCTAGAAAAATCTATGGGTAAGAATTGATGCAATGTTATATGTAGTATGTTTCTCCACTTAACTCAACCTTCATACCTATGCTTTTAATATAATTGCAGATCACAGAGAAAATGTGTAGCTTTTCCTCATGCAGGCAAACATTAACATGATTTGAGATCTTCCACAAAAGTCATAATTGAATATATTTATTTAAAAAGAACATCATCCAAATTTCTAAATTAGAAAAGGAGCTTATTTTTCAAGCACTTCCACTTTGGGGCTGAATGCTCAGTTGCACATAAACAAACGAGCAATTGGTTTAGGAACGTAGTCTTGGCATGGAAAGTGGAAATATACCTTCCTAAAGCAAATATCAACAGCAACAAATCCCGTCCTCTGCTTTTGTCTCCACAACATTTTGGGGGGCAACACTAAAGCTAACCGCCATAAAGTTGTATGTTTCCAAGACTCTCAGACACTCAGAAGCCTTTCCAGACTTTCCCAGTAGAAGCTGGACACACTTCCTCTGAGCGAGCGCCTCCTGTTGTGTACTTTTCTCTCATAGCACCTCTCACAGTGTTGGAGATACATCTGTAGGTATTTGTTTGCCTCCTAATATACTCTGACTTCCTTGAATGTAGAGATTCTATACTTTATCTCTGTTGAAGAATGACAGTGAATGTAGCCCCACCTCCACCATCCACAATTTCTTTTTTCTTTTTTAAAAATATATTTTATTGATTTTTTTACAGAGAAAAAGGGAGAGAGATAGAAAGTTAGAAACATTGATGGGAGAGAAACACCGGAATCGAACCTGGGACCTTTCAGTCTGCAGGCCGACGCTCTAGCCACTGAGCCAAACCAGTTAGGGGCATCCATAGTTTCTTACTTTTTCCAACTATAAATCCTCCATTTGTTTCCTACACCTATGATGTCCATTGCTGCCTCAAATGATTGCAATGAAGTTGCCCTTGCTTATAGCACATCTGTCAACTCCTTCATCTATATAACACTACATTTTCTTTATGGATCTGTTCTCATCCCTCTACTGCCATAGTATTTCTCAGCTACAACCACTCACATTGTTATCTCCTTTTTCTGACCTCACATTTCACCACACAGCTTATCTCCCCATAAAATGTGTTGAATCACTCTATCATTCCATTGTTTCAAATATGGTTTTGTATCTTCTTGAGAAGCACTGTCTAGTAGAAATTTCTGAGATGATAAAATATTCTGTAATCTGCACTGTCACTGGCCACATGTGGCTATTGGGCACTTAAAATGTGGCTAGGGTGACTGTGGATCTGAATTTTTAATTAAAAAAAGTTTAATTAATTGACACTTAAATTTAAATTTTTATGTGTGGCTAGCGGCTACCATATTGGACAGCACAGTTCTACAGCATATAACACAGTGCTTGACACACATAGTGAATGACTAATAATAGTTAAAAATCAGATTGTGTTCAAGAATTTGGCAGGAAAATGTATTGCTCTGAGAGAATGCTTATCAGATACCTGGGAAGATTAAAAATCTAAATGGGAATAGAAAAAGAAGAAATGAAATTCATTGGGAGAAATAACAAATTGATTTGAGAGATAGAAGGGAATTTAGATGGTATAGAAAAAAGTATATTAAATAGGAAGAGCTGTAGCTGCAAAAATGTAAACTAATATTGATATCAAAAACCCAGAGAAATAGCTATTAAATATACCAGCACTATTCTCTCTTTTTTAAACTCAGAATATGAATTAATTAAAAAAGATTGAAGAACAGAATTAACAAAATGCAATGGATTTCATTCAACTACATTCTAATAGGAGAATTTCAGTGAAAATTATTTATTATTAGATTATCTGATGACACACTGTTATGTTTTAATTTTATTTAATTGACTGTCAAATTATCATAATAGAATTTTATTGTACTGACTATTGCTGGTCACAGTTACTTGGTTAAAGATGCTTTTGCAGTAGTATTCTATATTTCTGAACATTGGGCCTGTGTAAATTATTTTTGTGTACATTTTAAATTCTAGTTATAAGCTGATTTCAATAGCTTATTTGTCTTTTCTATAAAATAAAAAGCCATAGAATTATAGTTATCTTAATTTATTTAATAAGTACTTATTAAATGTTTGTGGGCCAGTGTGCTAGGCTTTGGGAATAATTTGGTAAATAAGTCAAATGTATTTTTTGCCCTTGTGGAACTTGAATCTAGCAGGGAAAAGTCTGGTTGCTAAAAATAAAATAAATGAAAGTAAGAAACATTTAAAATACCAGGTGGTGATGCCATGTTAAGCAGTGTGTGTCCAAATTCCAACTTAGTTCAAAATGTAAGCATCAGTTAGGAGCCTAGGAAGGTCATTGTAGATGAGAACAGACTGAGAAGTCTTTGTGTTTGAAGCCTGGCTTTTGTTGACCTAAGAAGGGTGCTTGGGAGGTGGAGAGAAGCTGAGTAGGTAACAGGCATATCCAAGGCTTTGCAGATGAGAGAAACAGCATGGATCCAGTCCAACTCATGGAAAAGAGGGTGGGGAAAGTGAGGAGATCAATCTGGCTTGAGTGGAAAATAATCATAAAAATAACTTTTTAACAGAATGAAATGTGATATTAGTAAATAACGGCAGTTTATGGAGAGAATTCCTAGTCTGATACAATGTTGGGATGCCCAGGTAAAGGTGATTCTCAAAGTTCATGTACATAAAGACCTGGACCTCAGGTCAGACACTGGAGAAGGGGCTGCAGATTTGGGTGTCATTGACTACTTGTGAGCCAGACTAAAACTTGAGGATAGAGCCTTGGGAATAAATAGTAAATGGTTGTTGGGAATAATAAAGTGAGGTGAGAAGCAACTTATCATAAGCCAGAGGAAGATACTTTAAGAGTGGCACATCAAACATGCTGACAGGATAGGAGATGAAAATTGAGGAAGAGCTCCTCAATTTAGTAAGCGGGGGTGTGGGGGGGTGGGGGGATGGGTCCCTGATTATTTTTAAAGAGGAAATTCATTAGGACAGTAAGTGCAGGAACCATTTTTCAGGAAATAAGAAGAGGGTGCATACGGTGTGAAAGTAGGAATCCACATATTTAGAAGATCAGCATTGCAAATAGTAGACTTCATAAAGGCCATAAGTGTTAGTGGGTTATTTGTGTATTTTTAAAAGAAAGATCTAAACAAGTTGAACCTAGAAAATAAAGAACCTTGGTGTTTTTGAAATTGAATAGTTCATGGCTTCTTATTGTGGTTGTTCTAAACGTGAGTCTCTTTCTCATTAAATCCCAGTGAGTCCGTCCCAGCAGAAACCCTGAAAAAGGCAAAGGAGATTGGGTTCTCCGACAAGCAGATTTCCAAATGCCTCAAGCTCACTGAGGCCCAGACAAGGGAGCTGAGGTTGAAGAAAAACATCCACCCTTGGGTTAAACAGGTAAAGTAGTTTCCCCTTCTTCTCAAGATTCCTCAAGTGAAATGTGGGTACCAACTCATAGGGTCATTGTCAATAAAAAGTGGGGTGGAATTTGAATGTGACTCTGCTTGTCCAATCGAAGCCCAATTTTATTCAGCACAGGATTTATTTATGCTTAAAAGGGAATGGATGAAGGGGTAACTGGGATGCAAAGGTAAGAGTGAGGACATGATTTTCTTGGCCTAAATGAAAAAGAAAAATCAAAATGATTCTCCTCTGCTTTTTGACCAAGTGCAAATATATCTGTAGAAAGAGAAATCCTTAATGTAACAGAAGGACTTGTAATACCCTAGCGTGTTGGCTGAGGCTCTTGAAGAGAATACTTATCTCTTTTGGCACTAACTTTTTACAAGGTAATACTTTATTTTAAGTGCTCCATCATTATGGATCATTTAGTATTCATTGTGATAGGGTTGGGCATAATGAGCTCATCTAGTATTCATGACAATCACATAAGAACTTCCATAGGTGTACCATTGTGATTTTTTTTTTTTTGGCCTTTAATAGTAAAGCCATCTCTGGCTTAAAGTACCACCAGCTGGTTTTTGTCCTTTAAAATCACTGACCTTTCCAGTGTGCTCAGGGGCACATGCATACCCTTAGGTCTCAGGCTTAGTGCTGAATATTTTCTATTCAGCAATTATTATCTATTTTCCTTATCACCTGCTTGACACGAGCTTGCCCTCTAAGCTGAGCTCCTGGCCCTGGAGAGCTGAATTACCTCTATTGATTTTACTTTTTTTGTTCAATGAAAACTTGTCTCCTTTCCCCCTCCCCCAGGCTTTATGAAATTTGTGTCATCCAATTGCTCATTGCCATAGGTAACTTGAATCAGATGCATTCATTTGCGAAGACATCCTGCATATAGGTCATTTGCTCTGATTTTAGGTTTTATCTGCAGCCTAGGTATCCTGCTGATTATATGACCACATTGTTGTGTTCATGAGAGGTACTACCATAATGACTCAGTGATACTCTGGGATGTGTATTGTTATTATTGCTCAAGTGATAATGAAATTCTTTCATTTTTTTTTTTGTTCCCCCTCTCTTACTTTCAGAATTAGAAAGCAATTGGATTGTACAACATTTGTCTTGTCTTTATTTTTGGTGGTAATAGGCATTAAAGGAATATGAAAGCAGCACCAAGAAAAACCCCAAATCATTCTTTTAAAAAAGTTTTTAAATAATCATTTTTTATTGATTTCAGAGAGGAAGGGAGAGAAAAAGAGAGATAGAAACATGCATGATGAGAGGGAATCATCAATCAGCTGTCTCCTGCAGGGCCCCTACTAGGGATTGAGCCCGCAGCCCTGGAATGTGCCCGTGACTGGAATCAAACCTGGGACCCTTCAGTCCTCAGGCTGACGCTCTATCCACTGAGCCAAACTGGCGAGGGCCCACAATCATTTTTTAAAAAAGAAATTATAACAAAGAAAGAAGAAAAGTCCTTATTTATTTATTTGTTTATTTACCTATTTATTTTCTTTTTCAGATTGATACACTGGCTGCAGAATACCCATCAGTAACAAACTACCTCTATGTTACCTACAATGGTCAGGTACAAACTGCCACACAGCCATATCAGAAAGCTCTAGATTTAGTAAATGGTTCACATGGGGGAATATATGTCTTTTGTCTTTGGTTATCCTATATAATAAAAACCTAATATGCTAAGTGTCTGGTCGACCAGTCGGCCGTTCAACCAATCCAAGTATAATATGCTAATGATATGCTAAGGCAGTTTGCTATGACATACACTGACCACCAGGGGGCAGACAGTTGACCGATTGACCAATTGCTATGATGTGCACTGACCACTAGGGGGCAGATGCTTCGACCGGTAGGTTAGGTTGCTGCTGGGGTCCTGCTGATTGGGACTGAGCAAGTTGGGCCAGACATGCCCTGGAGCCCTCCCACGGTCCCTCCCCAGCTAGCCAACCTCCCACATCTCTCCCCAGCCCCAATTGTGCACCAGTGGGGTCCTTTGGCCTGGCCTGTGCCCTCTTGCATCTGGAACCCTTTGGGGGATGTTGGAGAGCTGGTTTCAGCCCGATCCTGTAGGCCAGGCTAAGGGACCCCTACTGGGTGCACGAATTCATGCACCGGGCCTCTAGTCTAGTGATAATAAAGACATCATGGGGATCAGATGTGATGATGTCTTTCTGTACTCATCTTTGAAGAACTGTCTTAAGATGATGAAATCAAAAATCTTAAGAGATAAGGACAATCATTACATAAACCATACAGTTATGCCATGTTCTAATGACTATTTTATTTAAAAATATCAAACTTATTATTATTATTATTTTACAAACCAGTAGAGCTTTTATTATAGCTTTATACTTACAAGTTCCCAGACTCATAGAGGAGGCATGTCAGCAAGAGGAAGAATGAGAAAGACACATTCAAAAGCAGGACACATAGTTTAATTAGAGGGAAGAATAACAATGATTTTCACATCTTCTTTTTTGTCCCCTCAGGAGCATGATATCAATTTTGATGAACATGGAATGATGGTGCTGGGCTGTGGTCCATATCACATTGGTAAAGTGATAACTTATATTTACATAGGGCTTTACAGGTTATGTAGTACTTTTCACATGTTTTTATTCTAAAAACTATGTAAAATAGATACCATCATAATAAACATTTTGCAAATTAGAAAATTGAGGTTCAGAGAGATGAAGCCCAAACATATGCAGCTATTAAGTGGTACAAGTGGGACTCAAATGTGGCCTCCACACAAACTCCATCTCCTTTCATTTCATCATCATCCCTTTATCATTTTCATCCTCATGAACTAAATTGAGCCTTTCACTGGGGTTGAGGAATGAATTTCACTTTGACTTTTTTCTCTCCTAGCATAATATTTCATAAAGATCTATACACATCAGCCAGAATTATGTTTGTAGATGCAATTTCTGACTTAACATATAATTTCTGTTGACATCAAATGCAAAGAGCTTTTTTTATTGGTACATAGAGCATTATATGATTTGATTAAGACATTCTCACCAGAAATTGTTATATATTCCTCCCGGACACTTAAACATAGATATTTAATAATGAATCAAGATCTATTACAGTTGCAAAGTATGTGTTTAAATAGACAATGAAATTTCCTAATAAGTGTATTTAACATTTAGTTTCTGTAAGACATTCTAAAATGGAAATGATAAAATAGGTTACTTAAATGTATATAGTCTTACTTTGTTACTTTCAGCATAGTCTATTGTAGCTTTTACAATTAACTAAGTCCTTTAGATATGCCAGTTTACCAATTTTTGGCTAAATCATGGAAGACAAGTGTTTATACTTTTACTACTGAGTTTCTTATAGCCCAAACTCTGTCACCAGGACCTACCCTTTTTTTTTCTAGACCTATTTTCCTTCCTCTTCAAATTTTACCTGATTAATGCAAAAATTCTGCATTACCTGATGGCCCAGGGAAAACTAGCTGAGATGACAGTCAAATCTATATTTAATTGATAGTGAGAATTAACTTGCTACTGCATTTGCATAACTTATTCTACCAACAATTTTTAGGAGACAAAGTCCGAATGCCAAGGATTAGTACAAATCCTAGAACTTTCAGTTCTATGACATCCCAGTAGAGGTGATATTTTGAGCCATTTAAGGCCATTATTATACTTCAAATTACTTCTTAGAAGGTCACTCCCTCTGCATGGGGTGGCCTTGCCAACCTTAAAAGGATATGCTTGGAAAGGACAGGATTTCTAATCGATTAAGATATGTCAGACCTACAAGGCACCTCAGGGGATCATTGGGTTTAGCCTTCAGACAGCAGGGTAAGTGAGAGGCCTGGAACAAAAACTCAAGTATTCTGATCACTAAATTGAACTACTTTTGTGTACTGAGGTCAGTATGTTTTCTTTGAATTTCTTTTCAGTAAATGAGGGCTGTTTTTTGTTCTCATTACAATGATCTCCCATTCACTGTAAGGTTCTGTATGCTTCAAATATGGATATGAACTTAGCATATAAAACAAACCAACATGTCATTGTTGTTTAATTAATCTCTGTTTTTCCTGCTATTAAGATAGTACACATAATGGATCTGAAATTTATATGTTGGAGTTTTAAAAATTGAATTGAATTGGGGAAAGGAAGGGGCAAATAAATCAAATGTAGGCAGAAAAAAAAAGGGAAGGGCATTAGCTACCTTAGCTTGAACTGACTGGCAATATATTTCTGCTCCTCTTTGTGTGGTAACTTCAAGCTTCTCCTACGTCTCTTCCCAATCTCATTGTCTCCACAGGCAGCAGTGTGGAATTTGATTGGTGCGCCGTCTCCAGTATCCGCACGCTGCGTCAACTTGGCAAGAAGACTGTGGTGGTGAATTGCAACCCTGAGACCGTGAGCACAGACTTTGATGAGTGTGACAAACTGTACTTTGAAGAGTTGTCTTTGGAGAGAATCCTAGACATCTACCATCAGGAGGTAAAAAAAAAAAAAAAAAAAAGAAAGAAAGAAAAATATAGGCAGTGCACATTTTATATATGCGTTCATGTATATAGATTTATATTGTAATTCCCCGCAGGATAAAAAGCTGTCAGTGTCTTCTGTTGCCTAATTTTGTAGTGAAATTCTAAAAATAATCACCCCAGTCTTAGATTCTTGAGGCCCTGGCTCAGAGTGATGATTTTTCATATAAAATTCACTCTTTCTTTCTAAGCATTCCAGCTATATTAAAAACTCCTCTTGGTAACAAGTGCCAGGCACATATTAACTAGCACAAAGCAACCCCAATAGATATTTTGCAGAATGATTGAATTGGTCATCCAGACATACAGCAAGCAGCCTCTCTCTGGTTCATGAACTTGATAATGAATCACAGTTCCCAGAGGAGAGAAGTTGCTTGTTCACAAAGGACCAGTTAATTCTTTGTGCTGTCAGATGAAGCCATTAGTCTTCCATTTAGATCGACGAGACCATTGCGGGTGATTTTGTAGGAGCGTTTTCCTACAGATGCTCCTCCGCTCCCACTCTAATATTACTGAGTGCATCTTCCCTGTGGATTCAGATGATCAGTACTTATATCCTTCTTTTGTTTATGAATTATATGAGTGTAAAAGTGCACTACATGCGCGTACTGTGAAGGTAACATAAGGTTTGTGGTTGAAATCCCATTGTAAAATATAAAGTCTAGTGCTGGAACAATGTGCTGATTTTTGGTGTGAAGTAAAATGGACAGAAAAAAAGAAAAATGAACAAATTTAGGATGATGTACCATTAGTTGTCTACTTAGGTCTGGTTTACTAATTTTTTAATATAACACATTGTAACCATGAGGTAGAATATGCACAATTTTTAGTTTTCTCCCTGCCATGGTTTATCTAATGATTCTGTAATATTCATTTCAGATGCATAGATAGATGGGGATAAAAAATAAATGTAGTCTACAAATGTTTCTTGAGCACTTTTTAAATGCCAGGTTTAGCAAGATAGAGAGCAAAACGGCCAGGTCCTCACCTTCAAGACATTAAAATAAAACTGGGATTCATGACATAAATATGTGAAAAATTACATAATTATTTAAAAATATTAAGCATTGCAGGCAGTAGCAGCAGGCATTTTACACACATAATTAATCATTTCCCCAGGAATTCTTTAAGGAAAGATTAGAAACGTTTGTGACTGCCTTTGGATATAGTTACATGTGGATATTAATGAGTTCTTTTCACGTATAACTGTATTCAGTGTGATAGAAATAAATAAATTGCCCTTTTTGAAGCTAATTGGCAATTAAAGTGCTACTATATATTATAATGTTATTGTAAATGTTATGTTGGAGAACATAAGAATAATATTCCATTAATGCACTCTTTAGACTATCTTAGGAAATTACACAAATCACACATACCTATACATATATGTGTATGTATTTTTCTTTTCATGAGGTGGTTGTGTGTCTCCTCATAGCAGGCTGCACAGTCGCTCATAACAGGTTTTTCTCAACCTTTAGGAGACTGTCCTTATCTGACCTTGGATGCCCCTAGTGAGGCTGAAGGCCCTGAGGCATTCTGTAGTAAATTTGCTGAAAATTGGAAGCACATCTAAACTTATTCAAAAGCACACATTTGCATCACTTAGAAGGGCAATGGGCTTTCCTAAAGATAGATAGCTACACGAGATGATAGAAAGTATGATGGGTCTCTTGGTCCAGGTCTCTTGGTCTAGTTCAGGATCAAAATGGTTCCCATGGCATCAAGGGAGCGCCTCTAAAGAAACACGAAGGAGAAGTAAAAAAGGTGACGTGCCCTGTGAGTAAAGCTGGTTGCTTTGAAGGGAGTCTTGATCAGAGGCTGAGTGAGAGGAGATGCTAGGAATGCTGAAATTTCCTTCCTACTTGCTCTTTTTTTTTTTTTAAATAGAAAATGTTATAATGATATATTCCTTTGGCTGCAGACATTAGCTTAGTGATAATGGGTTTTAAAAAGTAGGACGCTAAGCCAGGTTAAAAAGATACAAACGCATGTAGGTGAGAGCAATAGAACTTTGGGAGTCAATGGAATTTGTTTAGGTTAAAGATTTTATATATCTGTGAAACAATATTTAAATTTTAGAATATTTATTTCAGTAAATTACTTGAAACTATTTAGATGTGAAGTGATTACGATGATGATAATTTACCTGTGTGAGATACCAGGTTCTCTTCTCTAAGCCCCTGCAAGTTGTATACTTGGAGTTGGGGCTATTTTCAAATAGAATTCTTCCAGAAAACTGTCCTATATTAACTTTGTCTTACAAACATGTTCTTTTCTACTGAATTCCTTTTGCTATGTGAGCAAAACCTGCACTACACCATCTCACCATTACTCTCACCCATTCCTATGGGACTGATTTGTCATCCCAGCGATGATCTGTATTCCTGGAGGTCAATAATGAGAATAGGGCTTTGCCAGTGAAAGTTTTTCTATCTACCACTTTTCAAAACGAATGTTTTAGAATAGCTCTTCTTATATTCTGTAACATTAACCATCTCTGAAACCAGCTAGAAAAATCGTTAACGTAAGATACAAAGATTAAACACAGCTGCTTTACAAAATGTAGAATTGAGTTCAACTAAGAAAGATGGGCAAGTCATTTACCTTTACCAAGCCTCAGTTTCTTTAGATGTAAAATGGGGAGAGGAATAACCGCCTCAGAGAGACACTGTGAAGGTCATACAGATGTAGTAACAAGTAGCAGTTTATATTATTATCGTTTTGCAAGTTGCTAATTTCTTAAAAAATAAAAATCAATTTCATACAACTAACTACTTTGAAAAATGTTGATATATTTATTAATTAAAGGCTTTTAATTCAATTTTAAGCTCCTATTTAGTCCAGTTAACTCCAAATTTTGCTCCCTTAATTTTAGAGATTATTTTGGAGTCATTCACATAAGAGACCTTTGTATACATTTATTTGAGAGGAATTCATTTTTTAAGCTTTTAAAATATTAACACCATTCATAAGCTGAAAATGAGCAAATACAAATATTATAATCAAAAGAATTCTTAATGTTTTTGAAAAACTACATATTGAATATAAAAATGATGATAAAAGTAGCTAAAATACATTTGTAAATATGCAGAACTGTGGATTATTATTTTCAATACTATTTACAATGCATTTAAGCACGCAATTGCAGGTGTTTGTGTAGGCAGAACTATAATTTCTGAGAGAAATTAGCTTCATTTTTAAAAAAGAGTATTTCATAATGATTTCAAATAATGATAAAATGCACTTGGTACATATCTATTACTTCAGCAATTCTAATATTTCATTAGTAGGTCATTAAAATAAACAAAATTATGTCAAAATCAATGGCCTAAATATTAATATTATATTTTCTAATCTATAATAATAAAAGGGTAATATGCTAATTAGAGCAGATGTCCTTCTGGATGAAGCTGGGGCATGAGGGAAGCCCGGGTCCCGGGTGCCTGTCTGTGGCCAGAGTGAAGCCCTGGTCCCAGGTTCCAGAGGGAAGCCGGTGCCAGCAGCGGGGGGAAGGAAGGCCTAGTCTTGCATGAATTTCGTGCATCAGGCCTCTAGTATTAATAATAATGTCATTTATACACTTGTATAAAAACTTTACTGTTTATTTCTATGTAATCTTCATAGTGATCTTGTGAAGTAGGTAGGTACTATTGTCTTAATTTTACAGATAAGAATTCTGAACCTTCAGGTGGGTTTCACAGAGGGAACCGAAAAGGGAAGGGTCTTCCAACTTCAAATCCAGCTTCCAACAGTCCACATTAGCTCACCCTCACCACTAGAACACCAGTCTTGAGGAACTTTGAGATTTTATGTGTGTTTTTTTTCTTTTTTAATTCTGAAGTTTTGACTAATAATAGAAGATTAAGGTTAACGATTCAAGACTGATTGTAAGGCAAATAATAAGGAAATAAGATCTAAAAATATCAGTGAGTCCTACAGACAGGCTCCAGAGTAGCAGGAAAGCAGAGAAGATGTTAAAATAAGAGATGGGATTTAGAATGGACTTTGGCGTAAGGAGAGTTAGAGTTTAGATAATGGAGAGGAGAAAAAAAGGAAGGAAACAATAGTAGGGGGAAGTGAAGTAGTACAGGAAGCTGTGGCTGGGGACAGTGAGCCCAGTCTTCTGCCTGGGGCCAGGTGAAGTGATAATAGATAGTCTGGAAAGTTTTAATTGCTCTGTTGGTAATGAGTATATACTTCATCCTTCAGGTGATGAACACCCTTGGAGAACTCTGAATATAGGAGTAACTTGTAGGATAATTAATCTCAATGTGAGTGGGTGGGCTGGAGGGGAACGGAAGAGGCCAGTGTTAGAAGGATGGATCTGAATTCACTTAGGAAGTTACAGCAGTAGTCCAAGAATAAATAGATTTCAGTGTAGAGTATGTGATAAAAATATTTATGGGTTGGCTTTTCTTTTTCTAATTGTCACACATGCAAATGTCACACATGCATGTGTAATTGTGAGGAAGTCATATATGGTAGTAATGTGGAATTGTATAGGACCGTTCATGTAAGTGCCTGGCAAGTCAGGATTAAGTCCATCTATCTCTTTGTGGCACAATCTAATATTATCCATTGACAGGAGAAATGAAACCATCACTGTCATGTTAATTATTTTTCATAAGGAAATGGAGGCAGTTGCTCATAATGAAGGTACCCCAGTGGCTGATGTTGCACATGTCTTTTCCAGGCCTGCAGTGGCTGCATCATATCAGTTGGAGGCCAGATCCCCAACAACCTGGCCGTGCCTCTGTACAAGAATGGAGTGAAGATCATGGGCACCAGCCCTCTACAGATCGACAGGGCTGAGGACCGCTCCATCTTCTCTGCAGTCCTGGATGAGCTGAAGGTGGCTCAGGCACCCTGGAAAGCTGTGAACACTTTGGTAAGGAGAGAAACACATGTCTGTTTTCTATGTTCTCTTTCGAAGAGTCACAGCCTGAATGTTAACTACTGCAGGTGTTAACTGCAGGGCACATAGAACGCACTGTGCTTAGTGAATTTAAAGTTGTTGTATTTCCATGATTGCAGTTAAATGTTGGTTATAAATTGATAGGAGTCTCATAAAGATTCAGACAATGAAAAAAAGTTCAAACTCGTTTTGAACTAGGTTTGATATTTAGAATTAGACACTAGAAATTTTATGTATTCCGATGTCCAATTTACATTTTAATGGTGTCTTTTGAGAATAAAAAGAGTTGTGTTATTACTTATAAGGAATCTGTTCTGCATTTTCCTGGAATATTTGCAACTACTTATACATTTTTTGTTGTTGTTTCCATTCATTAGAATGAGGCGCTGGACTTTGCGAGGTCTGTGGGCTACCCCTGCTTGTTGAGACCTTCCTATGTTTTGAGGTAATATCTTGTTTTCCAAACAATGATTTAAAAATGAAGAGATAGAGAACGGCATGCTGTGTGCTAATAGCAATAGGCTGTGATGTCTAGTAATTTGTAAATCCATCAACAATCACAAAACCAACACAGCCAAATTGAGGACCTATGCAACAGTCCTTCAGTTTAATGCTTTTCCTTCAGGGAGTGGCAATAGGAAGATACTACAGTCCTATATCTTAGAAGCATGGCTTCAGGCATCTTCTTGCCAAACTGTGGGAGGATAATTTTACATTACAGAAGAGGACAATTAGAGAAAAAACAAACCAAAACAAATGTGAGATAGCTCTCCTCAGCATGTTTTCTATTACCTGGAAATGACAGCTTATTTTTGATTGTTGTCAGCACCTTCTGATGGTGCCTCTGGTTTGAATTCTTGAGTTTTTGAGATCACATTTTTTAAATAGATGAATTATAATGGTGAGGGAATGGGCAGCGAGGATCTTTTATATTAAACCTTGAAACTAAGACCTATCATCAAAGGAGAAGTTGTGAATTATCACTTCCTCTCTTCAGATGTTGCCACATGTAAGGAGCTACTTCACTGAACAAGGGATAATAAGAGAAACAACAATTTGCTGTGCACAATTTGAAAGTGTAAATGGAATTGGAGATGGGATCCTTTAAAATAATGAAAAATTTCAAATGAGGTGGAAAATTTTCCTTTTTATTCAAATGACATTTTGTATAAACCACAGTCCAGTAATACAATTCCTTTGAGATCCTACTGTTAGTTTAGTTTAAACACACAAATATTTAAGGGGGGGTTGCAGAAAGCAGTTTTGACTATTGCATTTTCTTTCTCATCTTTATCTATATCTTTGTTTTGGTTGCCTATACTGTGAATTATCAGTGTTATAGCCTTAGCTTTCCTGTCTTAAATAGATAAAGAAATTGAAAGCTCTTTATGCAAAATTTTGCAATAGAGTAGAAAAGGTAAAAAAAAAATGCTACTTTTAAACATGGAAGTAGAAAGTAATATTTTTTCCTTAGTTTCCCCCTCCTCTTAGTCTTCCTTCCATTCCACTTTGAAAATGTCAAAATTCGGAGTAAATAGATTTCAGATAGTATTCTTTCTGAAATATTTAAAAAGGACACAGTTGAATACCTTTCAGTCACATACTGTACATTATATTTTCAAATGTTACTAAAAAAATAGATTCTTGTGTAACCTGGTTGAGATAGTAGTCTGACCTGTTTTGGCTGGGTAATGAACTCTGAAGAAACAGAGTTAGGGAAATGAGATCCTGAGAAGAAACTGTTAAGGTTCAAGAATGAACTGGAACCACAAACAAGGACAGAAATCAGAGAGGACGAACGTTGGGGATGTGCCATCTCTAGGGCTACCGTGGTTTTCTTTGGCAATATCATAGGTCTAACCCCTTCCACCTCCCCATCTTCAGTGACTTTTTACTTTGGTCACTTGTTCTGTTGATTTCATGGAGTAAAGTCTCAATTTAGAAAAAGGTATCTTTTTATTTATTCCGGACTAAACCTAGGGGTTTCCTAGAACCTTTCTGAGAAGCAATCGAGTCTAGGATGCTCTACTTCCAAAGTGGTAATGAAACTGACCTGTTTTCCCCACCTCTTCCCCTAGTGGGTCTGCCATGAATGTGGTATTCACTGAGGATGAGATGAAAAAATTCCTAGAGGAAGCCACTAGAGTCTCTCAGGTAGTGTGCAATTTCCTCCTGTTGATATCTACCTCTTCTGCTCATTGCTACTGTATTTCATGTGTCGTTTTTCTTTGCACACGGTGTTGTTAGGATGGTTTTCCTTCTTCTTTTACCCACTAGTCTCCTACAGGTGGGGATGAAAAAAAATCAAGTGAATTTACTTTTAGATTCTTAGGGTGAGTTGAAGGAGAGGATAACTAGTGCATATTTGATCGCAATAGAGGTTGATATGACTTTAGACTCTAGGAGCTGGTTGGAAAAACATCCTGTCTGATCATGAGTGAGATGCTGGTTAAGTGATCCCTGGACTCTCCAGCCTCAAGGGCTGCCCAACCATGCTCATGGACCCTGATTTTTAACTCTCATCTTTGGAGAGACTTTGCCTAAGTCAACCTTGCAACTTTAATGGTAAATGCCTTCCCTCACCTGTTGATTTTTTTTTCACTTTGGTATATTCTGTTTTAGTTAATAAAAAATATTTGTAATTTTGTGATGATTCTACCACATTTCCACACTAATGCAGCTTTTACTTTCTCTTTTGGTGTTACCTCAGGGCAATCCATTTAAGATTTGCCCAGTTGGGTTATTGATCTGCAGATCTTGTAGTGGATGAAAGTAATGTTTTCCTTTTAAAAGCTTTCAAAAGCATATATATATATATAGCGAGAGATAGAGAGAGAGAGAGAGAGAGAGAGAGAGAGCGCACAACTTATAGAAAGGAGTTTCATGCTAGGTGAGTGGAATTTGGAGGGAGCTAAAGAGTGAAATTAGAGGCATTTCAAAGAGGAATAAAGAGCATGTGTTCTTGCACACATGAAGCTTGACCTCCCTTCTGTGTGATGGTTGTCTCCCCGCCCCACCCACCAACCAAGGACATTTGGGCAGTGAAGAGAGTAGATAAACATAAAGAGTGATAAGATACAAGAAGTATAAAAAAAGAAAACCAAGTGGATTTAGAATTCACTTTTGTGTGAAAGTCAGATAACTAAAGACAGAATCTCTCCAATGGGCCAGTTTTCACTAATGTGCTCAGGAGTGAGACACTGCCCTCTGTTGAATTCTCTGCCAACAATCCTGTTGTACTCCCCTTTGGAGAAACCAGCAGCTAGATCAGCTGGTCTCATGTGAGTGATGAGGCAGGTATCACCCCCACCCCCACTTTTTTTTTTTGCCTGAACAATGGTTCTCACAGGGCTTCTACTTGTTAGAATATTTTTAAAAATATTTTTTTTTCTTGCTAGCATATAAATAGAATGCTTGCAGTACCAATGTGTTAAATAGAGATCCTGACTGAGTACTTTCTGGTGCAAGTCACCCCATCAAACAATAGGAGAATCTTGTATATTCAATGCAGGGACTCTAGAGTAACCACTATCCCGCCCCCTTCAGTCACTCATCTATTTATGAATTTATTCATATTTAGCATCTGCTATGTAATGGTATTGTTCTCAGTAACAGGGGTTTTATATTCATCAAAAGATAGATCAGCCTCTGTTCACATGAAGGTCTCTCTTTGCTAGAGTCATCAGAAAATTAGAATTAAATACAATTAAATATGATGAGCATTACAATAGAAAAAGATACATGATGTTGAGGTATAGTGAATAGGTATTGGGTTCCAGTCCCTGAAGAAGAGATTTTTAAATGGATTTAAAATGGTCGATTCATAATTAAAAGATTTACATCGTGGGTGTGAGAAGAAAGAACAGCATTGTACAGACCAAAAGCTGAGGAAAAGCATGCAGTTTCTACCATAGAAACTGATCAAACATTCACTATATGGCTAAGGCACCAAGCATGGTGAAAAAGATGTGTAGGAAGACAGAAAGAACCTGAAACAACAATAACATATAATTATTAATAAAATACATATTTCATTCCATAAGTTATCTGTAACTCTGGAAACAGAAAAGGAACCCCATGCTGCCCTCTCCTTAGTCCCCTCCTTTTTCTAACTCACCTAGAAGTCTATATTTGAAATTTCAAAACTCGCGTTCGATTCACTGAGTCCTTAAACTTGGAGAAGCAGCCTCTGTCTCGCTGTAAACAGAGAATGACCCGTTCTTACAAAACAAGTTGGTTTGTGTGTTTTTGTAGTGTGAGAGCATTAAGTTTTTTTGCAAGTATTACCCTGATATTTGCTTAAAGTACACGGCTTACTTGACAATACACAGATAATTTCAGCTAAAGGTTCTGTCCTCCTGTTTTCCCTGGTGACAGGAACACCCAGTGGTGCTGACAAAATTCGTTGAGGGCGCCCGGGAAGTTGAAATGGATGCTGTCGGCAAAGAAGGAAGAGTAAGTACTTTATCTCCGTCTCCTCCATCCCTGTCTTCCCATCAAATATCATTTTCCTTGGCAGTTTTGAAACATAACACAGATCTGAGTTTATGATTTATACAAAACAGGTCTTTAATAATAATGGACAAGCTGCTCAGTCGAAATAATTTTCAAATTCACTGACAACTCTGTTGGTGTGTCATGGGTATCACATTTCCTATCTATCATACTGCTAGAATTTCTCTTTGATGATATTCAAAATTAATTATCATCTGGTACTCAACATTCTTTTTGAATAGATTTTCTCTCTCATTTTCTTTTGTTTAAGCTTCCTTTTATGTTCCAGTGGATATTATAAAAACATCCAATACTTTTCTTTCAGAAGTTCCTAATTGAATCCTTAGTTTTTCTTCTCTCTGGATTTTCCATCTACCCCCTTTTTAATAAGGTGATAAAGGCAAAACCAAACAGACTAGGGTGGATAATGATAATAACATAAAATTGGCTTACATATCACGTCTCAGATTGCTAATGCAATGAATGCATCCAACTTCAGGGAGAAACAAAAATGTGAAGAATGTGTTCCTTCAGTATGCTAGTTGTGTAGTCAGGAATTTGTGATTTATCTGGCAATATAGGAAGTTATGCTTTAAGAAGCCCTTGTCATTTTATTTGCTTTAAGAAAATATGAAAGGTTGGCCTTTGTCTTCTACTGTGCAGATGCCACAAAACACTACTGAAGATGTAAAAAAAAAAAAAAAAAAATTGTCTTCTAAATTAACAGTTCAAAATGAGGTTTGTTTTTTTGAAAAAAAATCTGTATAATAATGGTGACTTCTTACCACAGAATCATATAATCTGAAGTGGAAGCATCCTTAGGATTATTTATTTTAACCCCACACCCTCCAAAGATGGACATTTTTTTTCACCGCATTTGGGAAGGTGGCGATTTGTTTTTGTGTTTAACTCCTTTGGTGATACAAAGCACAAAAAGTCATGAAATTATATATATATAATATATATAGTTTTGTTTTGAGGTTTTTTTATTTTTGCTATCTCACATATTCCTTCTTTGAACGAAGGTGTGCTTTCCTATAATTTTTTCTCCCTGACTTCCTGACGTCCAGAATTGTAGAGCATATGAAAAAAAAAAGTCTACTTTTATAATAGTTTAAATATCTGAGAATGAGTTATAAATAAGAGGAATGTAGTCATACCAGTGGAGTGGGGAATATAAGACTGGCTTAGAAAAATTAATATTTTTGTTCAATTTTGTGCTGGTAAAGTTGGTCTGTTGGTCTGATTTGGCTCTAAGTTGCAAGATATGCTCTTGTCCTAAGTTTTTCTCAGACAGGGACGACTACTTATCATCCTGGCCTACCTCTTTTGGAAATTTTCCAACTTATTCACATTATTTTAATGAGTCACATTCAGAAATGGACACAGTACTTCGGATGTATAATATTTGCAAAGCTCAGTTGGACTATTGCCTCCTTATTTCTGGACACTGTAAAAAATTAAGTGCTTACCATGCACTAAATATCATGCCAGACACTCTATACATTTTCTCTTTTATCCTCACAAACATTCTATGAGACAGACACTACTGTTATTTCCATCTTATCAGATCTTGCCCAGGTCACAGAACTGTAAATGACAGTGGGACTGAGACTCAGATGTCACTGTGCTGTAAGTCATCTATAAATATGATAAGCAAATTGTAGCTATAGTTTAAGTCTTTTACAGTCACCCAATTATTCTCTGAGACTCTAAGCTTTATCGTTTCCCAAAGACATACATTATTAACATTCTGGTTACAGTGCTTGAGGCCATAAATATTAGACTCTGACAGATAAAAGTTCAAAGTCCTGACTTGGCCCCGTAGTAGTCACATGTACTTGAATTATTTTATTTTTATATTACCTTAGTTTACTCACCTACAAAGGGGACAAGGATATTGTCCTTTAACTTCCTTCCTCTCTCAGATTTCAATTTAAAGATCTCTTGATCTTTATACCTGAAGTGTTCTTTCTGGTTCACCTGTTATGACATTCACCTTGCTGACTATTGATCTATCCCATCTTCTTTTCCTTTCCAGTGTCTAAAACCTAACCTGGAAGGAAGAGATAAAGATATCTCCAGTGCCTCCCAAATGCTTTCATTTTCTATCTGTTCTTAAACATCAATAGGAGTTGGTTTAGTTGTCCTCTTTTCCTATTATTTATACCTGTTCCAATCACTGGGAGAGGGAGGTATGCTCTTCACCACTCTCAGGCTCCCCTAGAGGCAATCTGTCACTGCACAGGGAGGCTTGACAAGTCTACTGTGCAGCTCCTTCTACTCTGCTTGTCGGGGACTTGGCAAAGAAACCAGTCAATGCTCGAGGCATCTTTCAGAATCAAAGGGGTGGGCAAGGCAGTAGCTTCATTGAAGTAGGTGCCTGACAACTCTTTCCAAAATCTTCTCTTGGCCAGGTCATCTCCCATGCCATGTCTGAACATGTGGAGGATGCAGGCGTCCACTCGGGAGACGCGACTCTGATGCTGCCCACACAAACCATCAGCCAAGGAGCCATCGAAAAGGTCATCATTTATAAATAAAAGTCAAAGGGGGAAAAGCAAAGATAAAAACATTTTTTTAAAGCCAGATAGCAATATAGGATGTGATCCAGGCAAAAGTTAATTATGAGGGGAACTTCCTTGCTCAGAGTCCGCTCAGTATTTTGGAGATAACAGTTCCCTTCACTGCCTTTGGAGTCGTTTGGTTGTGTGCTAGCCCAGTGGTTCTCTAACTTCAGTGTGCCCTATGGCCACCTGGGGAACTTATTAACGTGCAGATCCCTGGAATCACCCCAGTTTCTGGTTCTGTAGTTCCTGGCAGAGCCCCCAAATTCACATCTTTAACAAGTTTCCAAATGATGCCGTTGCCACTGGTCTGGCAACCATCTTTGGAAAACTATGCTGCAGATGATGCTAATCAATGTTTGAGAGCTACTTATTGGTGAACAGCATACAAAGCAATGTCTCACGGTTAGAAGCAGGTATGCAGCAGTCCTGCAGGAGTCTTCTGGAAGATTTCACTATTCACCCCTAACTCCACCCGAAACCAGAACTCTCTGAAATGTCATTTTTTTACCCCTCTTTTAGAACCACTGCTTTAAAGACCTTCCTAAGAATGAAGACTGACTCAGTTCTCAGTATGCACTGCTAGGTCTATTCTTAGCAACTCTCATATTAGTTCTTGCAGATGTTACTTTAGTCTTCAGGTATTTTAGGTCTAGCTTGGCTTTTTTAGTGAGCCTTTCTAATAACCCTGACATCAGAATCTAGGCAGGCCAGTCTGGCTGGCAGTACATTGGGTGTGATTCTGAAGGTCTTACCTTATTCTAGATTGAGCAGGTAGCAGGATGCTTTATAATACCAGAGGCATCAAAGAACAACATTCCAGGGACACTGAAGCATGCAATTGACTGACCTATTTGGGGGGTGGGGAGGGGCAAGAAGAGATAACCAAGGAGCTTCATATACAGACAATAGTGTGAGGAAGGCATGGGGAGGGAATTAACAAGAGCAGGGTGAAGTGGGTCAGTGGGTGGAGGGAGAAGGGGGACATCTGTAATACTTACAGCAATTAAAAAAAGAACATCCCCGATTTCAAATGTGCTTCAGTTTCTTTTATCAGAATAAATGGCTTCAAGAGCTCTGATCTTTCCAAGTCTCTCAGAGCTCAATATGCCATGGCCTCTACTTCCTTTAATAACCAGTTAAGTTGCCAAACCACTGTTGTAAGTGTAATGAATAAGGAGTTCTTGCTTCTACAGTTGGGGCCACCTCTTATCTTGGGTATCTTCTGGCCCTGGCTATAGAAATTCCTATATGTGACATGCAAGCCCTCCCTGCAAGGAAGAACTATTTCCTTCTGCCCATGATATCTACCCTTGAAAAGTGCAGGGCAACAGAGAAGCACATAAAAGAAATCTCTCTGGTCTCTTTGCAATACCATGTAATTTCAGGCCTGCACCTCTCAGAAAGAGGGTCTTTAGATTAATACAGAGTTTGCTCTCAGTTTCTCGTCCTAAAGCAACTAAACTGGAAGATTCCATTTAGCCCTCAAAGTGAAACCAGAATATATTATTGTAGGTAGATAGGAGCATTTGGCAGAGAAATAATTCTGTAAATTATTTGCTTTTCCCCCCATGGTATTCTGGTGTGAATATTTAGCACATATTATTATTTTGTTAAAAGAAGCCTAATAGTGGCTACTACTACTACATTATTATTATTATTATTATTATTATTATTATTATTGGAAATGTAGCTCTCTATAAAGAGAAACTAAAGACATACAAATTTAGGATCTGTAACTTTTGGGGAATTTATCTAAGATATGCTCTTAACTCTATATTATTGTTCTTTTGATTTAGGTGAAGGATGCTACCCGAAAGATCGCAAAGGCTTTTGCCATCTCTGGCCCATTCAACGTCCAGTTTCTTGTCAAAGGAAATGATGTCTTGGTAAGAAATGCTGAAGCGTGAGCAGAGAGCACTGCTGTGTTAGATGTTGTTGGTTTGTGTCCTTCTAGTAATCTTCCCTGTGGACACAACACAGAGCAAGCGAGACCACCTGCCGCAGTCAGTAACTGGGTATAGGATGTTCACAGTGTATAATGCCTGCCTAATTTGAACGCATAGGCTCTTGGCGGCCCTGATGTGTCAGTCACAGCTTTGTAAAGCACTCTGATCCATTGGAGAGATCACTGTCTGCCACCTACAGTATAGTATAGAGGGATACAGTGACCACCATACAGTAATCAGAACACGACACGTGTAATAGTCATACATTACATGCCCTGAAGTGTTGCTTTACTCTTTTCCAAAAAAAGAAAGCTGTTTTTTTTATACCATTTACCAAAATATAAAAAAGGTTAAATCAACTAGGTTAGTTTTAATTAATTTAGTCTATTTCATTTTGCCAATCAGTAAACAGTATTGATTCAGCATCTGCCAAGCAAAGTCATATGGTGGTTACAAAAATTTATAAAACACAGTCTCTGCTCCAAAATATCTTTAATTTAAATATTATTTTTTATTGATTTTTTACAGAGAGGAAGGGAGAGAGATAGAGAGTTAGAAACATCGATGAGAGAGAAACATCGATCAGCTGCCTCCTGCACACCTCCTACTGGGGATGTGCCCGCAACCCAGGTACATGCCCTTGACCGGAATCGAACCCGGGACCTTTCAGTCCACAGCCGACGCTCTATCCACTGAGCCAAACCGGTTTCGGCAAAATATCTTTAATTTAATGAGAGCTAGGAAGAAGATGAATTTGTAGAAAATCAGCCCGGCTGGCATGGTTCAGTGGTTAAGCCAGGGGCTCATGATTCAATTCCGATCAGGGCACATACCCGGGTCTTGGGCTTGATCCTCTGTATAGGGTGGGTAGAAGGCAGCCGGCCAGTGATTCTCTCACATCGTTGATATTTCTCTCTCACTCTCTCTCCCTCTCCCTTCCTCTCTGAAATCAATAAAAATACATATTTTTTAAAAAGGAAACCATAATATAAGTTCAATAGCTGCTAGAAGGGATGTACAAATGAAATGGTATTGGCATCACAGAATAGAGAGAGCATATCCACTGGTGTGCATGTGTTTGCATGTGCACAAACGTGCATATACACATATGCGCATGAGCATGTATTTGAGTGTCATTTGTCTGGTTGTTTGGTTTGAAGTGGATTATAAAAGATTTCAAGGAAGATTTTGTATTTTGAGCTCTATCTTAAAGAATGGCTAGAAGGAAGTTAGAGAGGACATCACACATAGAACATCTATGAGAAAATTCAGCACATTTTAGGAGATAGTGACTAGTTCAGTTCAGGAAGATCATTTTTTTTTTCTAGGGAAATAGTGCAAGGTAAACTGGAAAGTAAGACTGGGGCCATGAAAGTGGTACAAGATAACACAGGGGCATACTGAGACAGGAGGGTAGAAGGCCTTCGAGGATTCCGCCTTAATCTGATGGCCAGTGAAAATCCAACGACAGCTTTCAGTAGGGATGTGGGATTATCTGAGCTTGCATTGACATCAGTCTGTCAGCAATGCAGGGCAATGGAACTGTGGGAAAGGAAAGAAAGTCAGAGTTAAAGTGACTAATTGAAAGCAAACCAGTTAGAAAAGTGCAAGCAGTGGGAGTAAAGGGAGAAGCTGGCAAAACAAGGGCTGGTCCCTAGTCAAGAAGAGCTGGAACCCAATTGCTGGAGAGAACATTAATATTGTTATTAGCTCTTACCATCTTTCTCTTCTTTTGAATTTTGTTATCTTTATAGGTGATTGAGTGCAACCTGAGGGCTTCTCGATCCTTCCCCTTTGTTTCCAAGACCCTTGGGGTTGACTTCATTGATGTGGCCACCAAAGTGATGATTGGAGAGAGCATCGATGAGACCCCTCTTCCAACACTGGAGCACCCCATCATTCCTTCTGACTATGTTGCAATTAAGGTAACATTTGAAAAAAATGTATTAGTCATTTTTGTAAGTTCCAAGGAAATGAAAGGAACAAGTTTTCATCAAAAGAGCCTTGATATTTTATGAACCTTCTCACTAAAGTGCTGGACTGGAAAGTTAATGATATTTCCTTTGAATATGTAATGAAGATGCACTACAGTCAACTTTATGTAAACCACTGTGCATTTCAAAATAACTTTAAAACCATTTAGAACTGAGTCAAAACTGACTAGCTGAGTGAATTATAGACTACGTTTATGAAGCTGATGCATGATGGTGCCAGTTTAATTGGTAAACAGAAATCATGGATATATATAGTGTTAGGATGAGTCTTGAACTGAGCCACATTTGAATTGTGCCAAGACTTCAAGAATGCATGAATCTTGTAACGGTCTTTCTCCTGTGGTGTTGGTTAAATTCTTGCCACCTCGGTCACTGTTGCTTAGTCTCTACTTTCTTTAGTGGTACAGTTTTCCCACTTGAAAACTTGAGATAGCAGTTGCCATGTGAGAGTGATGAAGTTGCCAGCACCTTTATGAAGAGTGACCAAGAAAATTTAAGGGTTGTTCACTAATTTCATATATATGTGTATCTCATATTTTAAAAATATATTTTTATTGATTTCAGAGGGGGAGAGAGAGAGTCATTGATTGGCTGCCTCCTGCATGTCTCCTATTGGGGACTGAACCCAAAATCCTGGCATGTGCTCTGGCCAGGAATCAAGCTATGACCTCTTGGTTCATAGGTCACTGAGCCACACCAGCTGGGCTATATGTATATTTATAATGATAACTCGTAATGAAGCCATTGTGCTTCTCTAGCTGCTTCTGGGTATCCATGCCCAGAGCATTTATAATTGTGACTTTAACTACTTTAATGGACAGACATGAGGGTTAGTGAGATATTATATCAACATATATGAATTTTTTAGCTGAAGCACACATGAAATTAATTTATATGGAGTGACATATTTATGTGACACATGTTTTAGATGCCTTCCAGAGACTTCCATTCCTACATGTGCTAGTGAACTCAACCACAACTGTTACAGTGGAGACTCTGACTTCTGACTTACACAGTGGAAGCCTTACATTGAAGCTATAAATAAAAGTTATTTATTAATCTTACTTAAGTTAGTAATTTAGGATGCTTGGATTTATAGTGCACTGAAATAGAATGTCACTTTTCATGTTGGGGAATGGTAGCATTTTAAACCTGGAGACTATGAAAAAACATAAATCATTAAATCATTAAAGCTTTCAATGGAATACACACACACACACACACACACACACACACACTCTTACACACACAAAGAGATGTGTGTGTGTGTGTGTAAATTATTTTGAGACCAACAAGGTCCTGAAAAATATTTTCCACTGAAGATTCTATATAAATTTCAAATTCATGTTTCTTTAGTCATAGACACAGGAATATGTATACACATGAAACAATGTATACATATGAAACAATTTCCCACTAAAAATAATACTGATGGGTAGATATGCATTTTCAAAATGTACTGCATCTTTTAGTTTACTTCTTTCCTAGTTATTATTGAATATGAATCTACTTTTTTCAAATTATTTATTTATAGTCAATCTTAATATAGCCCTGGATAGGTAGGTAGACATCAATAGATGAGGGTATTGAGAAGCTAGAGGGCAGGAATGTATGATAAGTTGACTAAAATGACTCAGTAAAATGACTCCAAGTTAGAATTCCCATGACAACTCAAAGGGTGCCTGAATCTAAGGAGAAATAGTCTAGACTAGATAAATGGATATATGCAAGAAATAAGAATTCAGTTCTTAGTGAGTTGCACTGATAAAAATGAATGAAAAGGAAGCACTCCTGTCTGTGTTCTAAATCTAGTTCATATGAAAGCTCTGAGCGGAAGTGTTTCCAAGCAGAATGTTTTTCAAAGCTTTTTAAGAGGTGTCAACAACAGTTTAATATCTCAGAAGTCAGCTTACAGACAGACATTTCTGGCAAGGTGGCTTCTTGCAAGTTCAAATGATCAAAACAAGAAGAGGAATGTTTCAAAAGCCAACCAAGAAAAAAATGTGTTTGAACTCTGTGTTTGGGTAGACCAGTGCCCAATAGACTTCGTTTGAAATCACTCCAGTAAGACTCTGTGTAGGCCAGATTAGAAACACTGGCTTAGACTGGTCACAGGGGCCCTATTTACAGAAATAATTTGTGATTATTTAACCCAAGTTTTTGGCTAAGAGCTCAGGAAATTCTTGGAACAGAGTTTTAAAGCCATTTTTCAAGTCAGATGCTTGGACCAAAGGGATTCTTTCTCCATGTCTACCATAGCCCGAACGAATTGTGTGCGAGATGATTCACTTAATACATTTTTTCTCTCTTAGTCCTTTTAAACATTTCTCACATGCGTTTTCCTCCCCCTTATTTCTGACAGGCTCCAATGTTTTCCTGGCCCCGACTGAGGGATGCTGACCCCATCCTGAGATGTGAGATGGCTTCCACTGGAGAGGTAACTAGTTAATGATAACAAACACTTCCATTAAGTCTACTTTGGAATTTCTGGTTTTCTGATCTGAATATAGTAAATAAGTTAGTAAATAGTAATGAGGACACAATCTTCTGTTATTAGAATAAGTCTGAAAAGGGCTTAAGGATTTTGAGCTAAAGGAAAATCTTTTACTTTTGGGGACCAGATTCTACAATCAACATGTGAATATAATACATGTATTTCTAATTGGTTTCCACATTACACATTGAGAATAGCTTTCAAATATCTTCTGGGTCTTTCTTTTTATTTTAAGGTGTTCAGGTCTCTCTGAACCCCTCCCCCCGATTAGATCAGTGGATTTTTACTAACAAAATGTAAAATAGATGTGCATCATGAGAAAGACCATGGTCCTAAATATTGTGCAACATGCAAATATATGCAAAATTTTAGAACGACTTTCAAAGCAACTTGAACCTCTTGGGGATTATCTAAAAACTATAATGGGAGTGGCCACTGGATGTCCCTCTTCACTTGTGTTGGGACTCTGTCAGCTGAAGGTTTTTTCAAGAATGTGAAATGTGTTTCTTGTAGAGAGCTGTCAGATTCTAGAAAGTTCCCTACATGTCAGTGTCAGGACATTTTATGAATCACCTAGCTCTTGACAGACTCACCAGATACAACCTTCACATTCTCATCCATGCACGCAGGACTGTCAATATTAGACTGTGAGGCATCGTTGCTTCCTCTTGGTATTGAGGAAAACCTGAAAGGGGAAACGTTTAATTGCAATAAATACGTGATGTTTTATATGGTTGCCTGGTTACGAGCATGGTCTGCAATGAGGAACCATGTGAGACAGGAAGGCAGGCAGTGAGGAATAAATGGCTATCTTGTTTGTATGTGGATTGACGACTGTATTTTCTTTGCTCCTTTGCTGCTTCTTTTAATTTACTAGGTGAGAAAACCTAACATTAAAGCAAGGGGCCTCCGTTCCGTTCCCAGTCATTGAAAGAGACTCTGTTTGGGTTTATCTTGAGCCCATGGTCACTCAGTAGAGGGGCTATTTTCAGCTGGTCCATGGTTCAGATCAGGGAGAGAGTGTTTTCCTTCATGCCATTTGCTCTGGTGTGGCAAATCCATTTTCAGTGCCGAAGTCCATTCTGCCTCCAGACGTACATTATTGGTGTTGTTGAATTATGGAAATATGAAAAAATTAGAAATTAGGCTCTCCCTTTGTTCTATCTGTTTCAGAAATATAAAAAGATAATTCTTCTTCCATTATTAGAGTCATATTTCCAAGTGTCACTAAGTCTGATGTTACAAGGTCTATTGTATAAGCAAAATCTGAATAATAATTCTAGCTTAGTGCAATGTCAATTATGTTTCAAAAAGACATTTTCAGTGTTCAAATGGCTTATTGAGGGCTGGGATGAACTTTTAGCTCCTGATCTAGGTAAGGGCATTTTATTTTCCTTGTGGTGAGGTAAGGATATCAGTCCTAATCTTTACTTGAATATCTGACTACTTCATATGTTTTTTGGTAGAAAACTGCTGAAACCTCTTATGTGCTGTTGTACTTATATGCACTTATGATGGGATGGCCCAGGTTCTTTCATTAGAATTTGGGTACCATTAACTTAGGTCCCATTAAGTTAGTTGGCCAGAACTTGACCAAAGAAAATGTTTACTGTGGAGTATACAGGGTGGGGCAAAAGTAGGCTTATAGTTGTTCATATGGAAAACTGTAAATCTACTTCTGTCCCACCCTGTATATTGGTGGTCAACTGAAGGTCAACGTGATTTGAGAACTTTCCTTTCATAGTAAAGGAGTCATTTGCTTAAAGAATGAATTTAGCCATCAGTGTTATTTACTATAATGGTGGTTCTGTACCTGTGCCAAATGATGATGTGCGTGGCAGAATCTACTCCCATCCTACTCACATATACCACTTGTTCTATAGTTGTGCTGGCCATGTGACTTGTAGTTATACTGTAGTACAATTATGGTAGATAAAGCCTCTATATATCGTAATGCTATATGTTAGCTTGGAATTGTTTTTTACTTATGGCTGCAAGTTTCAGGACTAGCAGTATGGTATGTAGGTTCATTTTATGGAAATTATAAAAAACAAACAAACTCCTTTGAGATTTTCATGGATTTATTGAATTGCTCAGAAGGCTTTCGCACACACTGTGTGAAAGGACTCCTGAGGGATTGATCAGCAGTTATGCATTTGTGCTACTGACCTGTGAATTCATGCTCTGTTGCATAGCATACACAGCATACACTGTTATTTAAACATTATGTCAATTTAACATTTGGTAACTCACCACATTATGGACCAGAAGCTGTGATTTGTATCCAAATAATTCACGGTAGAATCCAGTTATGTTGTTCCGTGGAGTGCCGTTGGATAGAGAAAGAATTGCTTATTCATTCGTTATGTTTAATTAAAAACATAAGATACATCTGCCCTGGCCAGCCTTTTCATCCCTGAATTCCGATTGCATGGGCAATTTAATAAAACCTGGCAAAGGTATCTATGAGTAAAGTGCTTTCCATTTGTAGTTGTTTTTCGGTAAAGGTGGTTGACTATTTGCTTCCTTTTATTTTATCTTTTTTTTTCATTTATTCTTAACAGGTTGCTTGCTTTGGTGAAGGTATTCACACAGCTTTCCTAAAGGCAATGCTTTCCACAGGATTTAAGATACCCCAGAAAGGCATCCTGATTGGAATCCAGGTACGTGGTCTGTGGTTGTATGCATGCCAGTGGGCACATGCTGGAAATGGCTGGGGGAAGGGACCTTACTTATGGTATCAAAGAGGGAGGTGAATTTGAAGTTCCTCTAAAGAAAACAGCAAGTTATAGAGAGAGTGGTCATTTTTTCTCTGTATGTTCCCTGATTTTTGCCTTTTTCCACTGCAGTGGCCAATACAAACAAGTAAGTGGATAAATAAAAAAAGACAGAGAAAGAAAGTCTCTAGTGAAAGGGTATTTGTTCTGAAAGGAATTTAGGGTGTCTTTGAAAGGAATCTCCTTTATTTCTTGGTTACATCTTCTCTGTATGTTTTACTCGTAGTTTTCCTCCTTAGTCTTAAACATGGGCTTTCCAAAAGGTTGGGTCTTCCCTCTTCTTTCTCTTTCTATGTCTGTGTCTATCTCTATCTCTTAACTTTCCCCTTTTCCAGCTCATCTCTGTATACAATATCCATTCTCCTATCTAAAATAATCACCTTTCAATCATGATCTTCAGCCACCTTATATTTCCAACAGTCTGGCCGATACCTCTCTCTGGTCGCTCAAAACTAACACATCTTCCCAATATGAAGTCATATTGTCCTTATCTTGACCTCTGTTCCTTCCTTTCTTACACTCATTCATTCACATTTCAATTTTTACTAAACGTCAAAAATTCAAAGTTGAAGAAGATGGGGATTATTTGAGAAATTTTCTCAGCCTAGCTCTCCATGACTGATTGTAAGTTCTTAAAGGGCAGTGACTTCATGGGCTTAAGAAAATCAGCATATCCCACAGACTACCATGGAGGTTCTTCAAATATTATTATTTGGTAAACCTTCTAAGTCAAAGCAGGGTGCCATAATTATAAGTGAATAGCTTCATATAAGGAAAAGGGCTTTATTGGTTTATTGTTCCAGGCCAAATATCAATCTTACTGCAAAATGGAAGTCAGGAAACTTCTATTACCACTCGTTGGAATAGTTATTGCAAGAATGTAAAACCTGTTCTGTTTATAAATTTCCTGAAAAATACTAGATGCTTCCAAAGGGTCATTCTCTTTCTTTTGAGAGTAGTAATTCTTGGATCCTTTGCAAACAATAGCTGGTCTTATATATCACCCCTGCTGTACTTTTAATAATCTCAAACCCTGCATGGTTACATAAAAATCATTAAAATATAATTAGAACAGTACTAGGTATTCTCAAGCCAGTGGGTGATTATTATACATGCCATCTCATTAGGGTGTCTTAATATCTACAAATTAGACCCCAGAGACTGGATGGGTAGTGGCCTTGGAGAAGTTTCTGCAAAGAGTAACTAGGGATTTTGCTTTATAAAGGTGCCACGAGGGTGAAGGTGAACAGTTAGAACAGAGACTAACAAGATGACTTGCTATTGCAAATCTTAATGGCAGTTTAGAGACACATCCCACCGTATGAGAGAATCATTACATTATAAATGGGTATTAAGTATTATTAAGTTGCAAGTGTGAGAGTTTTTGCCCAACTTCCAGTTATGGCTTAAAGTTTAATGTGAGACCTGGGGGCATTCAGAGGAAGACCATGCCCTTAATCCCCATCTTCCCAACTAATCATATAGTGCTAACATTTTAAAATACCAGTTTAAAAGGCAGCGATGTATAAAATTGTGCTTTGTTTGGTTCTAGTGCTGCAGGGAAATGTGAGGCAAAAATTAATTTGATCCCTATAAAGTGTTTGTGCAATTTTGGCATCAGGGAACATAATTTTTGCTTTTTTCAAAGGGGAGGGGGTTGGAGAAAAAAGAGTTTTTTTAAGCAAGGGATTCTGTCCATTGAACGTCTACCTTTCCATGTACTCTTTTTTTAATTTTTATTTTTTTTTAACGAAATAAATGCTCCAGCAGCTACATGAGTTAAGAACTTTCTCCCTGTGCACGAGTGCATAATGTTAGAGATTTAAATATATATGTATTTTGATTACAAAGATACAAAGAAAATATGTAAAGAAATATTTAATAAAATATTCACAGCTGTGCTAAATTTGATCAGCATGATTCTAAGCCTTCAGAGATATATAAGAATCACTTCCTTTGATTGATCTCTTCCCCTTACCCCCACCAAAGGACTTATATGCAAGCATATAGGCCTAACCAATGGACACAGACAACAGGGAAGTGAGGGCATGAGTGTGGGGGAGGGTGATAGGGGGTAATGTGGGGATAAGGACACATATGTAATAACTTAATAAAAAAAGAAAAAAAAGAATCACTTCCTGATTTACTTTATATGGGAAGCAAGGAAAGCTGCCATCATCAACAATTAATGCACAGACTCACCATTACTATATGGAAGACTTTCACTGATAGTGATTTTAAATATATGTAGTCATAAATTTAACACAATATGACAGAATATATTAACTAGAGAGTTACTATCCAAAAAAGTCACCGGGCATTTCTTAACTAGAATGGGACCAAATCTAATCAAACTTTTTACCCAAACTTCATAGCAACTGTGGGCAAAGTAATTAGGGTTCCATATCTCAGGATACACTGCACTTTTAAAAATCATTTTATTTAACATGATTCCACTAGGTCAGAAGAATTCACAAAACTCATTAGAATATGTAGTCAAAACTTAGAAGTATCTAAAATATAGAAATGAGGGTTAGGGCCAGTAAAAACAAGGGAAGGCATTTAGGTGAGTTCTATAAGGAAGCTCTAAGAAAGAGAGTCCACAACTGCATTTGAATTTCTTAAGACAACCATTGATTTAGCATGGGTGTGGCCATCACTCACAGTTAATTTGCCCCATCATTCCTTCATGTGTAAATGGAAAGGAGGGTCAGTATCTACCGAATGTATTTGAGGCAAAGGTCTTTTCATCTCTCCACCTGGACCCATCTGCCTGCTATGAGTAGAACAATTTAATTGAAGATACCTTAATATATTATTAATATTTTACAACAGGTTATAAGATAAAATTAGGGGGAAAGAGAACTATAGAGAAACATAAAAGGGATTCTAAGCCAGGAAGCATTTTTCTTATTGTTGGTGGTTTAATATATATTTTAAATAGTAATTATTACTAGTTAATATCAGCTTCTTCAAAACATTTAGTAAAAAGGTTTTTTTTTGGGGGGGGCATGCATACACTCATTGGTGTTATTGTAGTCTTCTTAACATTTTTTTTTTTCATTTTTCTTCTCTTTCCCCCGGAATGCTTTACACAAGACCCCCTGTGTCTGCCCTTCCAAGGTTAAATCCTATGAGTCAAGTTACCCAGGAAATTTGAAATATTTATAACATCAACCTGGTGTAACCAGGGCTTTGGGGAAAAAAAATCAGGATTTAGATTTTGTCAAGGGGTCCTTGACAACTTAACTACTACATGCACGCTGTCTCTACCAGGAGGCTTTCTGTAGGCATGGATGCTAATACAAGAAACACATAACGCAGGTTTACGTGGGAACAGAATCATCTTGGATTCCCTTGTAGTGTTTCCAGCCTCTTTCATCCCATCAGGGTTTATCTCTAGTTGCTAGGAGCAGGCAATCTGCCTCGTTTTGAAGTTTTCTGGAACACCCTTTAACGGTAAGCGATTTACTCTAGACTAGATCAAGAGCCCCCGCTGTTTGTTCCCCTCTGATTGGGCTATTCACGATGCTTGTGGGGAGGCGAGCGCCATCCGGACAGCTGCGCTTTGGCATCAAGCAGAAACATAAAGCAAGCATTTTATTTGAAAAAGACGACTCCGAGTGACTTGAATAACCTTTTATCTTCAATACAGAATCATTAGGAGCAGCCGTAGAGTTGTCAATCCAGACGCCCCTGTAGGGTCCACAGGCATCGCACAGGATGAGCTTGGCTTTTCTGTTCCGTGGGCAGAAGTTGGAGTAATGTGAAAATGATAATTGGAGGAAAATACAAATATTAAAAGGCTTTCTTATAAACATGTTCCAGGCAATAAGTCAGCTTGTACTTCTCCCCTCTAGTTACAAATGGTTTCTTTCCCAGGTATTTCCAATCAGCTCTTAACTCTGGGGCCGCTCAGATGCAAGCTGACAGCTGTAATTTCTTTCTGTAGAGAGGCTGTTTCATGTGTCACAAGTGTTCAATACACGTTGGATAGAAGTTTATAATGTGGCTATGAAAGCCAACACCCCGGACCGGGAGGCAGGGTGGTTGCCTGGCTGGGAACTGCCAATACTGTCATGTAGGATATTTATCTTTTCCAGCACCGGATCAGCTCCATAATGGGGTTCTGACTGGTGTCTGACGCAGACCTTAGAGGACTGGCTGACTTATTTGACTTTAAAATGGTGAAGAAAAATATTACATCCTAGCACTCCTCCCTCAACATTTTCCACTGTGTCTTTGGCCAAGGATAGTGCCTCTTCACCTCAAATTATAAAATGAGAGGAAGATGGCCCTCCTGTCTCCTATGCCCTCCTGTTCCTGGACTCCAGGGTGTCTCGGAATCACCAGGAGGGTTTGCTGAAACGCAGATTACTGGGATCCACGCCCAGAGTTCCTGATTCTGTCGATCTGGGGTGGGTGTAAAGTTTCATGTTTTAAACAAAATTTCAGGTGATGCTGCTTTCCCAGGGGACCATATTTTGAGAAACACTGTACTTAAGAAATGGTATTTTTGGGAAACTGTTTCAACATTATATTATCACATGACCACATATTATCAGTGACTTTTTGCTAGAGGAAAATTGAAGAGCTTGAGAATAGTTTGTTCAGTTCATGGTTAATCTATTCATTAGTCAATAAGTGTTTGTTGGATACCTTTATGTTGTGCCTTCCAAATGTTCTTTGGTGCTTACTTAAGTCTGTTCTGTGTTACACACAATGTAATGTTCCAAAATTCAGAATATTTGAATATTTCATGTATATTTGCTCTATGTCAAGGAACTTTAAACATGAAGCAAACCTAAAATGCCATCTAATTCAGTCCCTTGCTTTCCGAGCAGAATCAAACGTGAACAAATGAGTCCTATTCTTCTGCTAACCTGTTATTAAAGCGACTGCCACATAGCTCATTAAATTGCCCTAACACCACTGAGTTACTCTCTGATTTTATACTTTTTTTATTTTATTTTTTATGTCTAGCCATGAGCTTCTTACAGCTAAGCCCATTTCTTGTTCTTTGGTCCTACGCAGAAGTGGAAAGCTACTTTTCTGGGCGTGGTTACAATTCGTGTTCTAGGCTGCCATGAATAACCCTGCGCCTGCCTTAGCTGAGATTCATCCAGTTGCATTTATCTTTTCTATTTGCTGATAGTTTCCTGTCATAAAACTGCTGTTCTGGGAGTGAGTGGGCCGGGATCTGAAAGAATTCTATATTTGAGCACAATCTTTGGGGTCTTTTCTTAGGACTTAGATGTGTTCTCAGAAAGCCTCTGCAAGTAAATTTTAGGAGGTTTTTTGGTCTGGACATTATCCAAGTTGTGCAAGGATTTTGCCATGTTTTGTTATTATAATTTGTAGTTTCTCTGAAGTTCTAAAATAAAATTATATCCATGATTTTTTCAACCAGTGCTAATATAATATAACCATTACTAATGTAATAAATAGATTATAAACATTTACCAAAGTAACCAAATTAATGCCATCTGTGTATAAACATTTTACAAGGGAAAACAGCCAAAATGCTCTCATTTAAAGCAGAATAGGTGTTTTAAACTTTGTATACTGTTGCATGCTTGTTACTGTATACTCATGTTTATGAGCTCAAGGTCATGGGCCCATTCTTTTACTCTTTGCCTTAGAGTAAATGCAAAAGTGAGTTCCATATGATTGACTTATTGCTGGGTGCTTTGCATGATGGTAGGACAAGGCCTTCTTACTGAAGGGCAGTTCAAAGTTCGAATTTGAATTCAGCAATTAGAATGGCTTGAACAGGCAAAATATCCAGCAAGGCGAACTTGGCATTGAGCTCCTAACCTAGGGGTCTTTAAATCCTCCCTGATCAGAAAAAGGATCCGTGCAGAACTAAGGTCTATCTGTATCTACAGACAGAGATTCAGTGGATTAAATAGGGAATAGAGGAATGTGAGAGCAAGGTAAAAAGCAAGAAAGCAGAGAGTAAGACAATGTGGATGGAATTTTATCTATATTGGAAAATAAATAAGCACTTGCACTTGCTATAGGACCTTGGTTGCACATTAGAATCACCTGGGAATCTTTTTAAAATCCTGATTTCTGGGCCTCATCCTCCAGAAATTGTTTCTTTGTTACTAATGTTGGGGCCCCACCCCATAACAAAGAAACAGAATTTCCGGAGGATGAGGCCCAAAAATCAGGATTTTAAAAAGATTCCCAGGTGATTCTAATGTGCAGCCAAGGTTGAGAACCACTGCTATAGGAGTAGAGAGAATAAAACTTGTCATCTTTAAATAGAAAACACCTGGAAATGTCTGGTATTACCTCTCTTGGTGGCATGAGAGAATACTATATTACATATTACTAAATAAAGAACATGTATATTTAGAAAGTGAATTGTATTAAATTCCTTTAATTTCAGCAATCATTCCGTCCAAGATTCCTTGGTGTAGCTGAACAATTACACAATGAAGGTTTCAAGGTATGTAAATTTTTTGCAAGTTGTTTTCTGTCAGCATTGAACTCTCTCCACAAAAGAAATATTGAAACATCTTAGAGAATTAAATAGATCAAAATATATCCTAACTTAATAGTTTCATATCTTCAATGGAATCAAATAATTAGAAAGACTAGTTTTAACTTTAAAAAATGTATTTTTATTGATTTCAGAGAGAGAGAGAAATATTAATGGTATGCCCCCTACTGGGGATCGAGCCTACAACCCAGGCATATGCCCTGCCCAGGAATCAAATCATGACCTCCTGGTTCATAGGTTGACTGGGCTAGTTTTAAGGTTTAGTACATTTATCACAAATGTAGAACGTTTAGCTTACACAGAATTGGGACACAGTTCCAATGCATTTCCATATATTTCCTTTTTCATTTATCTGTTCCCATTTGTAGTCATAATTTCCAGCTGTTACAGTTATAGGCAAAACTTCTTGCTGTAGTAATGTCAACAATAAACATAAAGGAAAAAAAAAACCTTCTTTGCTTGAATACATTTACACAAAGCCTGGTTTAGTTATTAAATTTTTTATCACAGCAAATAATGCAGAAATATTTGAAGTGCCCGTGACTCCGGGTAGTGAGTCTAAATCTGTAGTCATGGGATCGCATTGCTTCTCATATTCATCAGTTTCTTCCCTTTTATGTTTCAAGTGACACGTGTGTCCCAGCAGACTTTTGCTTCCTGAAAGCCTTCCTTGTGATCCAGTAACTGACTTTTCCATTTTAACCACAGCTCTTTGCCACAGAAGCCACGTCAGACTGGCTCAATGCCAACAATGTCCCTGCCACCCCAGTGGCCTGGCCGTCTCAGGAAGGACAGAACCCCAGCCTCTCTTCCATCAGAAAGTAAGAACTGGGCAGAATTGTCTGAGATAAGGAAATAGATAGAGGATCAACTTTGGGAACCAGTGTGATAGGAATACTTCACCTTACCCCCTTGCAAGTCTTCTATACGTCCTCTTGGGCAACCAATTTCAAATGAGTGAATTTGTGGATGATAGTAAAGTTTCATCCTCATGAACTCTGCTATCACAATGAACACATAATGCCATATGTGCACATGGTGATACGTAGCATCTTCAAAATAGTTCCTAGTAAGGGTGCTTTCCTTGACAGACACTGATGTCTCAAGTGATGAGAATCATGGGCATGAAGACTGTAACACAGAACTTTATCTTTCACATCAAACTTCTATTATGTATATATGTGTATGTCAAGTACAAGTTTGACCAGCTGTCTTTCACTGAGGTTATGCTTCAATGACTCAGTCAACTTCTTGAGCACCTGTCACATGTAGAAGACTCTGATGGGAGCTCTGATAATGTCAGTCATTGGATTACTTAGTTTGCTATTCTTTGATCAGGTGGGTTACTCTGCCTTAGGCTAGATTTCTAAGACATACTAATTCAGCACGCTGTGTGAGCCTTCCAGAACGACCATTATAGAAACACAGAACTATGTGACATAGGCACATAGGAGATAATTCTCAGGGATATTACACCTCATTGAATGGCTAAATCACACCAAATCTATGCACTATACTATTTGTTAGTGCTCCTAAGAAGGTAGCTATAAATCATTGTCAAATTAATAAAAGGGTAAATTTTTCAGACCTTAGTTAGACTTCCAGTGATGTTATAAGCTCTCGCTTAGAGCTTTGTAAAACAATAATTAGCATTACTTCATGCCTTTGACATTTAAATGTCTCCTTTGTGTGTAGCAGCCCAGCAAGAGAATGTGAAATGGTTTAACTCAGAATCAGGTGACATGCATTCTCATACCATCACCGGAGAGGCAGGGGGATGCAGGCATGGAAGTAAAGTTAATCTGGGAGTGGAAATATGGGGTGGGGTGGACTTCAACTCTGGGGAATCACCTCCTTGTAAAATAATTGAATACCTGTCAAATTACCAATTCTTACTATGGATAGAGAGCATTTTAAAGAGAAAACCAACCTTTCCATTCATTTTGTTAGACTTTAACCGAATTCTTTCAAGAGCGCAATAATAAAGTTATAGCTCCCCAAGTAGTGTGATGTGAACATTTAGTTTGAGGAGGACAAATAGCAGTCAGCTCAGTATGGCACTGATTCAAATGGCGAAGAGAGTTATTTACGTTAGTATTTTAGAATTAATTATAAAATATACATGGTCACCTGCAAGCTTTTGTTTGTTTTGTTCATCCTTCCAGGCTGATTAGAGATGGCAGCATTGACCTGGTGATTAACCTCCCCAACAACAACACCAAGTTTATCCATGATAATTATGTGATTCGGAGGACAGCTGTTGACAGTGGGATTGCTCTCCTCACTAATTTCCAGGTATATCCTTTTCCTCAAATACAGGCTGCATGAGGAGTTTATTTTTGTGCCTCCCTTAAAAGTGTTTATCGATCTATGCACATCTCTCTCCTACCCTTCTTGTCACATTCAGAATGGAGAAGAATTTCTAAATAGAATCTAAAATAATGATGCAATTATGGTAGGTCGTGGCCTAACTGAGACAGCTGGTGATCAAGCAATTGAGATAATCAAAAGCCACGGATAGCCATAGCTCTCTCATTACTCATACAATTATCCTTTAAATAAGAAGTGTGGTGTGGCATGGAATCAAGATCCAAACTTTCATTCCATTGTGTCTAAGTGAAAGCCACCCCATAAAAGCAACAGGCTAATGATTGAAGATCCAAGGTATATGCAAGCCCTTGTTCAATTCACAGAAAATGATCACATGAGGCATGTTCAGTTCTGTGTGGACGTGACTCCTCAAGGTCTTTATTACAGGGAAAGACTATTATTCGAGACTCATTATCTTTCTGCCCATCATATTTTTTTCCCTGGGTCAGTTTCAATTCCTAGTCAGGGGGTGCGGAGTGGGGAGGGTGGTGGGATAAACTCACTCATGGTGATGTCTGAAATACAGCAGAAAGTCCCCATTACATACAAGAAAAAAACATTCCTTTATTTCATCTCATGCCCCTTTAAAAATTGGGAGCAGAAACTGACTTTTCACTCCTGCTTCATTAAACATTCACTTTCCTATCATCTGGGTTGCTAAGACTCCTACGCTTCCATTTTCAGGTGACCAAACTTTTCGCTGAAGCCATACAGAAATCTCGCACTGTGGACTCCAAGAGTCTTTTCCACTACAGGCAGTCCAGTGCTGGGAAAGGGGCATAGAGAAGTGGACGCCGGCTCCATCCCCAAACCAATCGCAGCCACGTTTTATCCCGAGGAACGGATTCCCAACTTCCTTTCCCAGAGATGAATGTTGATGCCAAACCTTATTTCAGTTTACTCATTTATGCCTTAATGTTCTTTCCCGTCACCATTAAATTGTCGTCAGCCTTGCATAGAGTCCTTCCTTAGTCACTTGTTCTTCGCAAGAATGCATCTCTGCGCTAGTGCCTTATTTCTGGTGGCCCAGCTTCCCCATGTGCTTACTTGCAGCTAACATTTTATGGTGCTGATGAATGATAATCAAGGTAGAAGAAGTTGCTGCTCTGTCTTTTGAACTCTTTCTATGTCAACTTCACAGACACTATTGTTGTTTATCAGTAGCAGCTGCCACCTCAGGACCCTCTCACCAGGCACAATACTCTAAAGCTTTGTTAAAATGAAGCCTGGATTTAATTTATGAAGCCCTTCATCGTGATGTTTGTTTATTGCTCCTTTTTAATAATCATTTTATCTGGCTCATCCAGGAATATCATCCTTCCTCCCCACGGTACTGAATTTGAGAAGTGTGACAAAGGTCTTTAAGCAATAAATTTCTTTAAAAGACACTAGTTTGCAGTTTTGGGTTTTGGAGGATGTCAGCAAAGGGTAGATACCGCTGAGGTGGTTTTATTCCTGTTGTTCTTTGGAATTTTAACCTGAGCCAACTGAAATCTTCCGATTTATGCCATTTCCCTGCCCTCCCCACTTCCTGCCAATTTTGGATACACTTGGGTGTTACATTCGTTACCTTCAGATTATGGATTCTGATGATCTACTGAGACCCACTCTGCACTGTGAGTTCCACACATTTTAGGCACAAGGTCCCCTTCCCATCTGCATATAAGAAAAGCCCTTCCTTATGCAGCCTTTGTATCTTTAACCTTTTTGTGTTATTACAAGTGCTTTAATTGTGAACTTTTAAATAAAATACTGTTATGAGGCAATGACATTGTACTCTTGCATTTATTTACTTATTTTATGTTGATGTATCTGATGAAACAGGGTTTGAGGCCAAATAATATCACTTTTTCTTTTTTCTGTACAAAGAAATATAGGGTATGAACAAATAAATATCTATACAAATGAATATCTATACTAGTAATATGCTAATTAGACCGGACGTCCTTCCAGACATCCTTCCGGACAAAGCCACGATGGCGGGGGCGGGGGCAAGAGGTGGTTAGGGGCAATCAGACAGGCAGGCAGAGTGGTTAGGGGCGATCAGGCAGGCAGACAGGTGAGTGGTTAGGAGCCAGCGGTCTCGGGTTGTGAGAGGAATGTCCCACTGCTGGTTTAGGCCTAATCCCTGCAGGACATCCCCCAAGGGGTCTCAGATTGAAGAGGGTGCAGGTCAGGCTGAGGGACCCCCCTTCCCCCATGCACAATTTTCGTGTACCAGACCTCTGGTTAAAAATAATGAAGCCTAGGCTGTTGCATTGTTTTTCTTGTCTCCCTCTGGTTTATAAGACTCATTAAAAATTTTAAAGGAAAATCTTTTGAGACAGCATGCATAGACCAGGAGAGCCTTATGCTAAGGGAAGTAAGCCAGTCAGAGAAAGACAAGTAGCATATGATCTCACTTATATGTGGAACCTAATGAACAAAACAAACTGACAAAACAGAAACAGAGGTATGGATGCATGGAACAGACTGACAGCTGCCAGAGTGAGGGGGTTGGGGGAACTAAATGAAAGAAAGTGAAGGTATTGGCCAAAGAACATGTATGTATAACCCATGGACTCAGACAACAGTGTAGTGATGACTAGAGGGAAGGGGGACCAGGGGTGGGTGGAGGTGGGAAAAGAGGATGGAAAATGGGGACATCTATAATAGTGTCAACAATAAAGACAAAGAAAAAAAATTTATTATGTGGTTATGTGATTATATACCACCTTTGATCCAGATCCTTGCAAATATGTAGTTACAAGCACATGCGGACTAAAGGTTGCCACACACATATAATAAACCGTTAAATAACTAGCCTGTTATGGAGAAAAGTACTTGGATCCAAACAGAGGATCATCCATATTTCCTGGTGGAGACAATGCCAATTACCACGGTGATACCATATCCTAGAAATACCACCTGCAATGTGACTTTATGAAGGTCCTAAGATAATGATGACATAATAGCTTATATCCCTTCTGTCTCAGGCTGAAATCAAGGTTTTACTATTTAATATAGACCTACACGAAGGCCTTTCAAATTCAATTTCTCCTTCTCTCCCCCTTGCTATCACTGTGAGATCTTCATTACTTCTTCCCTGCAATACC
>NW_006383015.1:5643325-5650640 GCF_000327345.1 Myotis davidii | reverse complement strand
TAGGAAAAGTAAACTTTGACAAAAACTAAACAGGCTGCAGGTGAGCAATGCAGAAATGCCTCTCCTACTTGTGAAACCAACAATTGCTTCCTGAAAGTCCCCAAAGTTTGAAGCAATACTTAATGTTTGCATTGTGGGAATTTAACAAAAGTTCTCAGTTTTTATATTAATTTGAACAGACTATTTGCAAAATATAGGAAAATAAGCAGAGTAACAATAATTAATCAAGCAGCATTTTTTTCCCCCTCTAAACAAACCCTATGTTTGTTGCTGGAAAAATAAAGGGTCTTTAGAAAACCAAAGACAAGACTTACTATCTCCGTGGTTCTGAAAATGGAATTATATTAATGTTTGGCTTTGTTATCTTCCTGTTTTCTAATGTTCAAAACCTTAAAAAGACTTAAAGAACAAGTAGCTATTGCACCGACAAGCTTTGGTTAGATGAGGGAAACGCAGGAAAGTGGAGGCACACTTGTATTCCGACTTGGCACGGCTTTGTCCTCTCGGAACATTTTTATTCTTCCATATAAACAGGTTAACACGTTTTTAAATGTCTGGATCTGTTATATATCACAAGTGCAGACAACCTCAGGTCTATGTCTGTGGAGCTTGAGTAGAAAATCGAAGTCGCTTTTTCCACACTGAGAATTTAATAGCAGGCCAGGGGGACCGGCTCTGCTGGGCGGGGGAACAGGAGCTCGCCGGCTTGTGAACTGAAGAGGAATAAAGAATGATCCATATATAGATTTAGGATTTTACGGCTTTGGAAAGGTAAGTAGACTGTTTTAACTGCACTTTTGTCAAACTTTCCTCTTAAATAGTATTCCCACTGGAAACTTTTGCAAACAGTACAACTGGAAACTTTAAAAACAGCTACAGCATTCGTTTATCTCAGCAGCTGCAGGTATTTGAACCTCAGCTTCTACAGTGTCCACAGCTTCTTGAACAATGAAAATGAAAATTATCAGAGAAACGAAGTGCACTGACTTCAGCTAAGTGCTCTGTCATTGCACCCCAGTATTACCATTTGGCTGCTGGGGTGGCCCCCTGCAGGCCCAGGTGCCATAAATGCTCTCACACACCCAATCAAACCCACACAGACCTTTCATTACACATCATTGGAGGCACCCATAGCTTGGCAAGGACTAGTTGAACTTAATTTCTTCCCTTCTTTTTCTCAAGGGTCCTTTCACCATTGTTATATAAAAAAATCCTCTCTTTCTGAATGATATTACCATGCTGTTTTATAAGAAGATGCTGCACTTGGCGAGTGGGAAGGTCCTGTGGCAGGAGGAAGAATGTCTATCTTCCCGCCGAGTGGCTCCCCGGGCTCTGTGAAAAATCGGTAGTAATTGTCCCTACTTCTCTTGTGCATAATGTAGGGCGCGAGGGTTCCAGAAAGAGAGTTTAAGTACCTACAGCTGCTGAGATCAATGTAGTAATGAGAGAAAAAAACCCTCAGCAAGTCAAAATCAGCACCATTTGTGCATGCTTCTTGATGCTCAAAGATCATTTTTGTGTCTTTACAACTTTCATTTTTATAAAGGCCTTGTATCCACAAGAACACTATTGATTGTTGACCAAAACAAAAATAGGCTTTCCTGGTAGCAAAGGTCCACTTTTCCTCCCCTGAAACCGCGAGCCTAGCTAATTATTTCTTTAAGGTGTGACCTAAAAGAAACACACAAACCACAGAGAAGTGCTCTGTTCATCAAAGGAGAAAACACCACCAGTCTCGCAAAACAGCGTAAGATGTTTGGGTCCCCAAATAACAGTTTCCCACACAAAGCTCAGTGATGTTTGCAGCCATAATGAAGACAAGCAAAACAGCAAAGTGGAAAAAGAGGAAAGAAGTAAAAAAAACCCCAAAACCTCAACATGCATTATAAAAGGAGAGAAATAACTTGAAACATGTATGTATTTTATTGATAAAGATACATTCGAATATCCAGTGTCTAAATGACTATATATACATATATATATATTTTTTCTTCTAAATTTTAAGGACATTGTGGAATGTCTTTTATGGTAAATGACTATATATATATATATATATTTTTTTTTTCCCTCTAAATTTTAAGGGCATTGTGGAATGTCTTTTATGGCCTCTCTACTGCCTGCTGTTGGGAGACCTGGAAGGATAAAATATGGCAGGATTTCGGGGTCGTTAGCATAAGATAAATATTCTACTAAATGTTTTCTATAATCTTTACAAATGTTCACAAAGAATGATGCAAATGAAATTTATATGGAATAACTTAATTTGACTGTGACATTTATTTTAATCTCGCCATTCAAGAGGATTTACATATAAATTCTTTAAAAAATGTTTTCTAATTAAATTGAACACATAGTGTCATATCCTTTGCCAGGTTTGATATACTTTCTTTCCCTCTCATAATTAAAATATATAGGGAGCTGCAGGGGAAAAATAGGGTGGCTGCAGTTAAAATGTGAGTAGCAGTTTTTAGAGATTTTTAAAACCATGAGGCATAAGTATTTAATGTAAATGAGGCTCATACTTTATTCATTGTATCAGAATAGGATGAAGCATAACTGACTTGACTTTCCCAACATTGGGGCCTCCAGAGCAAAAAATTACCTTGTGCTGAATCTATCATTACATGCCTTGTGGTACTGTGTGGAGTCCTGCTTGCCTCAGAATTAATTCACTAACTCTAGTGCCTGGTTCTGTTGAAATCTGTGGGTATGCGGGGCCTTGGGGATTTCTGAATGCAAACAGGTGGTACATTGTAGACTGACGCATCAGGGAATGGTCCCTGCCTTACCTTGCTTGCATTTTGCTATGCTAAACTCCGTGAAGACTGGTTTCTAACAGGTATTCTCAGAAACACATGAAACAACAGGTTCGTGGGTTACTGTACCCATACTAATAATGTCCATATGATGAAGTTGGTTTTAATCAATGATGCTTTTTTGTTGACTCATGAAGATCACCCCACTATATATCCTTTCAGATTACTCAGCATCTCTTTTTCTCGAACCTAGAGCTGAGAGCCAATCATGAATTCTGGTGCTCATATAGGTACTAGTATATGGGAGGTTCAGCCATATTTGTTATTGATTTTTGCATTCCTAGAATGTCATTATAGTAGATGTTCAAACCCAATGAATTTACACAGTTTTGATTTTAAAAACTGATTGTGGTGAGAAGTGTTTGATCAGAATGACTATGTTCCTATCCTTAGTTACAGGTTTCTATTTCCTCTCTTCATTACCGAGAACTTGATCCAGTTTACACTGGGCCTCCAGTTTTAATTTTGCTCTTCATGTAGTCAGGAGGCTGGGACAATCTGTAAAGGAAACACTGATAAACACTAATTTTCCAAAATCTTAAATCTACTTTCTCTCTGAGACTCTCATAGATCAGCAGAACTATATCTTGGTTATTGTTTCAGTAATCTTATGAATGCTTGTGTATATCTCCTTGTCCATGATATTTAATAAGCATGTATTTATCAACCTCTGAAAGTTGTATTTTTATTTATTCCTTCATTTATTCTTTCTCCATTATCCATTATAGTTTCATCATGGCCACTTACCATTCCTTTTACTTCTCTTTAATTTCTTATTATAGAATATATCACACTAAATATGGGAATGCATTTTTGACAGGAAATAGACAATTTAAGAGTATGTAGTTGTTTGAATACAGTATCTCTGCATCACTTTTCTTTAACCCTTTTGTGCTTTAAATTTATTCACTAATTTCACAAACACATTTTGGGTAACTACTTTAAGTAAAATAAATCAGTTTTGTACTCATGAAACTTACATTTTAGTGAGGGATGCAGATAGTTTTTTAAAATTTTGATAATAGAGCTTGATTGACGCTGTAGTAAAGGAAGTTTAGGAATTACATGAAGACATGCCAGGGCAGATTAGGGCGGGCTTCCACCAGAAGCAACATCTAAGCTGAAACCTGAGGGATAAGTAGAATTTGTCCAGGTGAAGAAGTTATGGTGTGTTCTGCAATGTGCACACACAGTAGAAACAGGATGCATGAAGACCCAGAGGCAAGGAAAACAAACTCTATTTGAAGAGTTGAAGGAAGCTGAGTGTGAGTGGAGCCTCAAGCCTGTGGGGTGGATGGGTAGGTTAGGGAGATATCACACTAAATCATAAGATCCCTGTAAGCCCTGTTAAGGTGTGTGGACACTTTTTTAAGGATACACGGAAGCTGTTGAAGTGTTTTAAGGTAGGAGGTGATATAATTAGATTTGCATTTGGGAAAATTTACTTTGACTGCAGAATGGAGAATGGATTGAATAAACTGGGATTGGAGGTAGAAATAAACTAGTTAGGAGATATTGCAATATTATAATGATCCAGGGGAGGTGGGGAGCGAAGGGGAAGGGAATTAGATAACTGAAGAGAGAATTAAAGAGAGAAAATAGCATGATGTTTCTTGGTTCTAAATAACCAAGAAATTAGAGAAGATTTATGATTGAAAATGGTAAGTTTTGTGTTAGGCACATGAGTTTCAGGTGTCCATGAGAGGCAGAACAAAAATGTATATAGTTAGTGGAGCCAGTCTTTTTGGGTTTGAATCCAGGCTCTGACATTCAGTAACTGTGAGCTTTTGAGTAGGTTATTTAAATTTTTCATACCTCTGTTTTCTCTGTAAAATGAGAACAATAATGCCTACTTTTGGGTTTTTGTGAAGGTTATTCAGAGAAAATGTAAATTAGACTCCTGGAATAGTGCTGGATACAGAGTAAGTGCTAAGCATTAGCCATTATTGTTGTATTGTTATGATACACCTAAACAGAGATGTCCAGAAGGCGGTTGTATATCCATCTTTAAAGATTGGAAAGAGATCAGTTATCATTAAGTACATGTCTTACTGAATATCTTATATTCTGGGGAGGAGGGTGATCCCTAAAAAAGGACATTCTAGTAGTTATCATTGATCTAGTAGCAATGCTAAAGTGAAATTGATAGTGTTAAAATGTTTAAAGATTCCTAAATAACATATATTCTAGGAAGACAAAATTGCAAATTATTATTTCTCTTAGTTGATATGTAAAAATATATTTTACCCACGTTATACTATTTGAACTAAGATAGCATGTTTTATGTTCTGTAACATTGGGTTAACCCAATTTAAAATAACTGCTATGTCTATCAGAAATGATATAATTAATTGGAAAAAAACTATAGAATTATAATGGGTAATTCAGTTGCACAAATTTGAATTTTTGGAGTAGACTCAGGGACAGTTTGGCAGACAGTTCTCTGTATGATGGGATTGGACATTATACTTCTTCACACCATGACATGCTATGAGTTTCTGGGCAGTGTGGTTACTCTGATTTGAAGGATTAGATTATGGTAGAGGTGGTTCCGAATGAGCCCAAACGTAATTTAGGTTGTTATAGGAAGGAGTGACAGCACATTGTAGTTGGTAGTCAGACAGATATTTATTGGCATGGGTTGACTGGCAGGGCCACTATTATTTTAGGCTGACAAATAATAGTAATGTTATCAATAACTGTGAATCTATTTTGTGCAGTTACTCTGTATCCTGTGCTATGCTAGTAGTTAAATTATGTGATCTTATGTCAATGCTCACACCATTCCTAACTTACAGACGTGGAGAGAGGCCAAGTGACTGCAGGGTCATACAGAGGTAAAGGGAGGGAGTATAAGAGAAGCAGGAGATCTCAGAGAAGGTGGAGCTCCAGAGGAGACCGTTAATAAGAGCAAGGTGGAGATGAAAGGAGTTGAGAGAGGAGGGCAGGGGGAGTGGACAAACAGATAAAAGAAGAGTTGGATGTTGCCTGAATACCTATTTGGTTACAAAAGCTGATTTTGGAGCCTTGGTGAAAACCTGAGTTATAGTCATAAGCTGGGAGCTGGTGGCTTTCAGTGGACCCAGACAATGCAGAAATCTGCCAGCACAGCAGTCAGCTTGTATGGACTCAGTCCTGAGTATGTTGGAGACGCGCTCTGAGGGGCCAGTTGTAGGGGAGCGTCAGTACTTATTTAGCTTGATCCCTATAGGTAAGGTGAATCTGCTTACAGTTGTGAAATGATCTGTTTAGGGCCTGGGGACTTTAGGATTATGTGATGGTAGAATCAGAATGACAGGTTTGATTCCCTTGTGAAAGAGCCAGCTATCATACCCTCTGTGGTTATCCACTGCTGCGTAAAAACAAACAAACAAACAAAAAACCCCCAAAGCTTAAAACAACTATTGTATTATATCCCATAATTATGTTAAACAGACTTTGAACCAGACTTTGCTATGTAATTCTTCTGCCTTTGTGACACTGGTTGAAATCCTTTTTTGAACTCAGCTGGTAGTTGGGCTGATTTTGAAGGTCCTGGATGACATCACTCCCATGTGCAGTGCCTTGGGAAGGATGAGTGGAAGAATGAACCCCCCTGAGACTTTTGACCAGAGTGCCTACATTTGGCCTCTCCAACATGGTGGTCTCATGGCAGTTACACATCGTAAGGGGTAGTTGGCTTTCTCCAGAGTAGCATTTTGAAAGACCTAAGTGGAAGTTGCAAGTCTTCTTTTGACCTATCCTTGGGATTCCCAGAATGTCACTTCCGTTTGCATTAAAATTGGTCAAAAACATCACTAAAGCCAGCTCAGATGTGAGAGAGGAACTAAACTCCACCTCTCAATCAGAGGAGTAGCAGAGAATTTGTAGCCCTAGTAAGTAATAATGCTCCCCAACTTTAACGAGATAACTTGCACATCATTTCAATCAATCCAGAAGTCTGAGGACCTTTGTGCACAGTCACCATCACAGCCGTAAACGCCATTCACAGTGCAAATCTCATCAGCCGTGTATGAACAACATTTTCTTATTTGAAATACATCTCCCACAGCACAAAATAATATTTGCTGTTGAATGCTAGGTGGTACTTAAAGTCAACTGGGGTGAAGATCTGTAATAATAGTAATTTTAACTGATTCAAGAGCAAATAAAAATCTTTGCTGGAAACCTATTTGGATGAGGTTTAGGAAAGAGATAGGAAGTTCTGAAGCAGTTGCATAGTTAGAACTAGGAGCAGACTGCATATGTTTGGCAGTAACTGTTACTTTGGACATAATCTACCAAAGAGCCCCTACATGTTATATATTCTTACTAGAGGCCCGGTGCACAAAAATTTGTGCACTGGAGGGGGGGTCCCTCAGCCCAGCTTGCCCCCTATCACATACTGGGAGCCCTAGGGGATGTCCTACTACCTGCTCCCTGCTCCCCTTGGTGAGTTGGCCTAAGCCACAGTCTGGCCTCCCTTTGTGGGAGTCGACCAGGCTGGTCAGGGGAAGGCC
>NW_006383015.1:5639046-5642991 GCF_000327345.1 Myotis davidii | reverse complement strand
CCGCCTGGTTCCCTGCGCTGCTGCCATCAATGATTGCTGGATGGCTCCGCCCAGGCCCAAGCCTAAGGCCTCTGGCTGAGGTGTTAGGCCTGGGCCGGGGCCCCTCCCCCCCAGCTCCCCGCCGCTGCCACCATCAACGATAGCTGGCTGGCTCCTCCTTGGCCCAAGCTTAAAGCCTCAGGCCGAGGTGTTAGGCCTGGGCCGCCATCAATGATCGCTGGCTCAACGATCGCTGGCTGGCTCCACCCCAGTCCAAGCCTAAAGCCTCTGGCTGAGGTGTTAGGCCTGGGCCGGACCCCCGCCCCCATGCTCCCCGCCATCAACGATTGCTGGCTGGCTCCTCCCTGATCCAGGCCTAACACCTCAGGCTGAGGGTTTAGACCTGGGCCGGGGCACCCCCAGCTCCCTGCAGCCGCCGCCATCCACAATTGCTGGCTCATGATCGCTGGCGGCAACTCCCCGGCCCAAGCCTAAAGCCTCTGGCCAAGGTGTTAGGCCTGGGCCAGGGCACCCCTAGCTCCCTGAGGCCGATTGCTGGCTGGCTCCGCCCAGGCCCCAGCCTAAAGCCTCAGTCTGAGGCTTGGGGCTGACATATGCAAATTAGCTGCCATCTTGGCTGTCGATTAATTTGCATATCTCGCTGATTAGCCAATGGGAAGATTAGTGGTCGTATGGCTAATTACCATGTTTCTTTTTTATTAGATAGGATGATATTGACCGTGGTGCTTTACAAAAGTAAGCACATGACAAACTTTAAAAAAGCAAGAGCACATGCATGTGTATATCCCTTTCTACCCTCTAGTCAAGTGCGAGTATTGGACTATAAGGATTAAAACCAGGGTTCTTGAGTTTAAAGTCTGACTCCATCACTGACTTGCTGCATGACTTTGCACAAATTGTCTAAACTCCTTGTGCTTCAGCTTCCTAATTGATAAAGAGTGGGCAGTAATAGTACCTGTTTTATGAACAGTGGTACAGGTAAATAAGATAACCCATGTAGACTGCTATAGAAAAGTACCTGGCACATAACAAAAATTCAATAAATGTTAGTTCTCATAGTTACTTTTTAAGAATAAACTGCTGGTTTCTGGGGACAGCTTAATCCTCTGTGGGTAGGAAGGGTCATCAAGTTTATAAGGTCCTTGTTAATACACTTTCAAGGGATGAAGTTCTCACTCACAAACAACAGTTGACCCACTGTTGAATCTGACAAAATCAGAATGAATTTTGAAGTCTTTTGCCCTGTTTGCACTCTCAAGCTCAGAGATTAAAAACATTAAATATAAAGACAAATATTCAGCTGTTCAGATATAGAGGGAAATATTTTTAACAGATAATAAAGAAAGAAGGTTTCTAAGGTACCGAGAATGCCAATTACATGAAGACATCCAAGAGTTTACTTCTTAATTAATAGTTTTTCAAAATACAGGGACTAAAGTGAAGTCAGTGGATGTATTTGACATACCACCACAAGGCACTGTTATACCAAGTCTACTTAACTAAAAATAAAATTGTATTTTAAAAAATCATCTGTTGGGAAAATAGCCTCAACAAACTTAACTCACTAGCGACAATCAAGAAAAAGCCTATTAAGCATAATTGGTGAGTTCTTCACTTTTAAGAATCCATAATTAAGTTTTACTGTCTTGTAAGTGATTTGGATTAATTACGTCCATAATAGGCTGATGCTCATTCCCCACTTTAAGGGAGGAGATAGCAGCTTCATGGAACGAGTCATTTATTGCCATCCTCAAGCCTTTTGTTTCCTGCCAAGGCAAGTCTGCTGTAAAGCTCCAGCTCCTCTTAGGATTTACTGAAAAGTGACAGGTGTTGATACACTGGTATCTTTCTCAACAGATCCGAATGAGCTAAACAAAATGACTTCTCTACCCATTTAGGCAGAAAAATAAATGGGGACACCAGCTAATGAGGGAATGTGGAGCTCGCTGGACTCAAAGCCTTCCAAGCTGTTGGCAGCTGGAATCAAAAAAGGAATCATGCAGACAGTTGCTCATGTTTATTGCTGAACACGAAATTAGAAAGATGCTTCATCTTCCCCACAGGTGCAAGAACATATAGTTATTAATTACAGCAAAACACATTTATTGACAACCTCAAGCCTACAAAATCTCACACTCAGCAAATGGCTTTCAAAGTTCATCCAAAAAGCACTTTAGAATCAATACAAAAGCATTGCAAAGTTGATGAATTGGTGTCTAGTAAAATTCTGTATCCTGCAAGCGTGGCATAGACTGTCTCTTAATATTTATGGAGTTGAACATCATCAATACTTTCTTTGTTCTTGTAGTAAACCTATTAGACAACAAATTTCCTAAATTCCCATTGCTTTTATAGGTGTGATTCCAGAATATTAGGAACTGGTTTGGTTTTTAGAAGTTTTAAAAACAATATTGCCCCTTCATCGAGCAGTTTGTTCATTCATTAATTTAATAAAGGTCTATGGAATACCTATATGTGCCAGGTACTTTGGAGAACATATATACATATATAGGGACTTACGATATCTATATTATGAAACAACTAGAGCATACTATAAGACAGTATTTGATTGAATGCTGAATTGTAACCAGTGGACTTTAAGAGCTACTTTAGTTAAAGGATTTGCAGGGGAGAGGAGCCTGAGGTAGGCTGTCTATAGACATCAAATGGACATACATATTTTATATATTTGTTCTTTTTTATCTGACTTGTCTCATTCTAAAAAGGATTTGAGAAAACTTACAGAAATACATACAGTGCGATGTGTTAAGATAAAATAAAGAGATGGTAAAAATGATACTACGCAATAATTCTAAGACTGCATTCAGGACTCCAGATGTGCACCCTAAATTTCTTTTTCATTTTTGGAGGAGGATCTCAGATTTGGTTCTGTGTTTGTCAGCCAGGGATAGAAATAAGATAGGATACAAGTGATATATGATCCCAAGTCAAAGCACACAAGTTATTAATTGATCTTGTATGTAAGTATGCAAGATAAATATCCCCTATAAATCCTTCAGAGGAATACTGAGGGATATAATGAATTAAATCCTCCAAATTTTGTTATAATATAAAAGCTAGTTTTTATGGCTGCTGTCCCTCAATGTAGGTCACTACTCTGATAATCTAGCTTTATTTATTTATTTAAGAAATATTTAAAATATTTATGTAGCACTTACTCCATGTGGGACACTGTTCTAGACACTGAGATAGACTGGTAAATGAGGTGGATAAGGTTTCACAGATGACATACCACTTGGAATATAGGTGACCAACGGACAAATCACTAAACTAATTTTAATAGTGATAAATATTATGAAAATGATACATGTTTAATTGATGGAGAGTAACTAAGAGATTGAAAAAGGCCTCTTTGAAAGACGATAATTGAGGCACACTTAAATGATGAGAAGAACCCAGCCATGACACATTTAGGAGGAAAGCTATTTCACCATAGACAACGACAGTTGCAAAGTTCCAGAGGGGAAAACCAGTCTTGGTGAGTTGGAGAGATAACGAGAAATGTGGTCTGGGTGAACCACAGTGAATGAGAGAAGGAGGCATACTAATTTATGGAAAGACAAGCAGATTTTATCCTAAGGACAATGGGAAACAGGTTATATGATCTGGCATATCTAGAAAAATATGTAATTGATTTGTGTTTTATTTATCCTCCAACAATTGTGAAGAATTGAACATCCAATGATTTGAAAATATTTTCTCTGGCACACCTTGTAAGTCAGAAATTCAGTAAAGGTCAGGGTTATTACTCACTTCTAATGGCTGAGTTTAGGTAGAATATCTGACAAGCCATATGATGCTAAAGCAATTTAGTGTCAGGCCCATTCCAACAAATGAATGAAGAGGCACTCAAGTTTCCAAAATTGTATGTCAGAGAACTCTATAACATGGTTATAATAATTGGAGTCTGAAAAAAGCCAGGGT
>NW_006383015.1:5625424-5639022 GCF_000327345.1 Myotis davidii | reverse complement strand
GCATTTTCAGACATTCCTTCCTCCGCCCCCACCCCACCCTTTTTGGTCGTAGAATAGAGAGAAAACTGAGTTTTCTCACCAATCAACCAATAAGCAAAAACTGCTTTCCATAACCTGGGTTGTCTGGCCTTCTTGATAGAAAGGGCTGCCTTGGGAATAAGAGTTAGATAATTATTCCAGGCTAGCTAAAGGTTTTAAGCAATTAAGGAGATTCAAGCGATCGACAGCCTCACCAAACTAGCCCTGAGGAAGTTCAGGACAGGCAACAATAAATTTTTTTATTATATCTGAAAAACAATGGAAAGATATCATGATTTAAAAAAAATGATTGCTTTACTTTTAGGGTCAGTAATTTATGCACATAATGCAAAATTCAAAATGTAAGCAGAGCACATGATGAAAAAGTATGTCATCCTCCAAAAACTGTCCCCCAGGATAGTTGTTTTAATTCTCCAGATCAGCTATTCTTATGAAAATATTCAGAGGTACACAAATATACCACAACACACTTTTTAAACACCAGCTGTTTAACTCCTTGCTTTTTTTTTTCATTTAAGAATATATGTTATTTTTGCCGCATCTACTATAAGCATTCTCAGCAGACTGTTGACATCCCAGAAAATGTCGATATCACTCTCAGGGCATGCACAGTTATTGCGAAGGGCCCCAGAGGCACCCTGCAGGGGGTCTTCCATCACATCCATGTAGGACTCAGTCTCCTTGGAAAGACAAAGAAGAGACTCCGGGTGACAGAGTGCGGAAACAGAAAGGAGCTGGCCGCCGTTCGCACTGTCTGCAGTCAAGTACAGAACATGATCAAGGGTATTACCCTGGGCTTCTGTTACAAGATATCTGTGTACGCTCACCTCCCTTCACCATCATTACTCAGGAGAATGGTTCCCTTTTTGAAATCAGAAGTTTCTTGGACGAAAAATATATCCTCAGGGTTCGAATGAGGTCAGGTATTGCTTGTTCAGTATCTCAAGCCCAGAAAGATGAGTTGATTCTTGAAGTAAATAACATTGAAATTGTGTCAAATTTAGCTGCTTCGATTCAGCAAGCCATAACAATTTTTTAAAAAAGGAGAATCAGAGAATTTTTGGATTTATCTATGTCTCTGAAAAAGGAACAGTGCAGCAGGCTGATGAATAAAATCTAAGTTGTCCAGCTATAGAAACAGCAAGATGCCGAATGATTCCTCAGACTTACTTGAGATATCTTAAAGATGCAATAAAGGCCATGTATTAAAAGTGAGGATATATTTTAGATATTGTTCCATATCCATGCATCAAAAATTACCCCAGTCTTTATACAAAAATACCACTGTATAAACAAGCTACACTATGTTTAATTATTCCTTATTGAATTTATAGGTTATTTTTAATATTTTACTATTATAAAATTATGGTGATAATATCCTTGTACATGTGTGGGGATTGGGTGTGTCTGTAAAATAATTTTCAATGAACAATATTGCTGGATCAAAGTGAATGTGAATTTTTATTTTTGATATATAGACAAATTTCTCTTTGTCACAGTTTTCATTTGTATTGGTAGTTAGCCTTTGCTGTGTAATAAGCCATGCTTCTAACCAACAGGTAAAACAATGGTCATTTATCAGTTCAAGATTTGTAGTTTGACAATAGGAATAGGCTCACCTGGGCAGTTCTGCTGGGGTTGCCTGGGTTTCTCTATATGGTTGTAGTCAGCTAATGGCTGTTTGATGCTAGATGGCCTTACTCACATGTTTGGAGGTTGGTGGATCAATGGAAGTGATGGAGCCATGAGTCTCTATCAAGTAGCAAGCTGGCTAGCCTGTGTTTTTTCACATGGTGACTGGGCTCCAATAGCCCCCCAAAGCAGAAACCCCAATGTTTAGTGATATTTTAAGCCTCTGCATGTATCATGTTTGCCAGCACCCCATTGGACATGCTGTACTAAGTGATTTCTAAGAGGATAAAGCGGAAGAAATGATTAACTTTATCATTCTGGCTGCAGTATGACAATGGTTTGTAAGAATACAAGACTGGACATGATAATGTCTTTTGGGAGGCCACTTGCAGTATTCCAGGTGAAAGATAATGTACTCAATACTGGACTACAGGGAAGCTAGTTCAGTTACTGTACAACAAACTTCATGTATTGCTTAACTGAGGAAATGTTTGTGGTAGATACACCATTTAGTCTAATTCTATTCTCTTACATAAAAATCTCCCCCCTTTAGGCCAGCAGGTGGATTTTTATTTTGACAAATAAAAACTTCAACTAGGACCACTGTGGATTTTGAAGTAAAAAATTAAAATCTGCCTTTCATTGATTATGCCATCATTTGCTTCAGTTTTCCACTTCAAATTCAATTTTAGTGCTTTTTATATACTAACATGTGCCTAGCTATGTAGCAGGCACAAGAGATAAAGCCTAGAACTTCCTTCAAGGAATTCCTGATGTTCTAAGCATAGTTTTAAGAGGCTATTTTCTTAATATTCACATAAAAATGTGTTAACATCTCAAATATTAAAATTTACATATGTAAATCCATGATTAGACTAGAACAAGTCATGTATAGGTAAATAAGTTTTATAATAAACTGTTTCTATAACAAATTAAACTTAGGAATGTCTGGTTTTACTGGTATCCTGGTAACATTTCTCCTTAAAAGGGGCACAGACTATCTTTGTAGAGCATACCTAAAGGATTTAGGAATACTTAAAAAAATAAATTAGAAGAAAAGCTCCAATTTCCAAAATTCTCCTTTTTATTATCTGTATCAGAATTTACACTAATTTCTCTTTCTCCAACTCTCAAACAATGCTGAGGAATGTTATAGGGTTAAAAAAATTTAAGGTAATATTTGAATGAGGTGGTAGTCTGTGAGCCACACTTGAGCAAAGAAGTGTAGGCAGTAATATTAGCAGACAATGTTTTCCAGGAGGTAAGAAAGTTAATTTCCTTATTGCAGCATAAGTACTGGTAGGCATGAAAAAATTTACTGTGTACACTCAAACCCTCCACACACAGAGTGAAATGAAACCTGTGATTTTCAGCTGCACTGGGTGACTTATGCAGAATTACTAAGAAGGAGAGATATAGTAAATCTTTTTGTGCAAGAATTATTTTTCTAAAAGGCACGTGCGGGTAGCTTCACTTAAGACTAAAATATTTTGACAAATAAAAACTTCAAATAGGACCACTGTGACTAAATTTAAGTCTATATGTTGAGATATCATATGGCACTAATTACATATCTCAGCTGTCAGAATCCCTGGCAGAGCAGATTAGTGAAAAAAGAAGTTATAAAAGAAGAAGGAAAAAAATTTGACAGGGAAAAAGATGGTTATAAATGCAACAAATTTTCTCTGTAGATTCTAATGTTTTCACTAAACAAGTCAAGAAAAGTTAATTTAAAATCTCTGTAAGAGAATTTAGAAAGTCAAAAAAGACATGAAAAAGACTGACTATACAAATGACAGTTAAGAGAATGAGGATAAATCCCTAATAATTCATATCTAAGGTCTTTTAATTTTATTGAATTTGAATGTATTCCTAAGTTGGAGACATTAGGAAATCTAAGATCAGATTTGTTTTTCCTATTGATATTCAGCTGGAAGGGTAAGTCATACATTATTTAAATAAAGAATAATAAATGCATTTGAAGGGACTAGATCAAACTCATAGAGATATGTATTATTCTCCCAGAATTTCAGACTCCAAAGGCAAAAAGAAGACCTCGGAGGTCCTGTAGTTCATTTTCCTGTACTCAGAGCACTCCAGAAAGATAGCTTTGTTTCTTCTTATTAATTTTGCAGACAGGTAGTCATTATACTGCTGGTCTAATTTCACCCATTAAATTTGGGTTCAGTGATTTCTTCTTTACCGTCTTCAACATCCCATGTATTCATTAGCAAATACCAAGTATATGTCAGAAACTGTACTGATCACTGAAGAAACCAAGGTAAATAAGAAGTCTTCTCTCCTCAGGAAAATACAGAGTGCTAAGTGAATTAAGTGGGTGCCCCAGAAATTTGGGCAAGGCATCTGAAAGGAAAGAAAAGAATAGAAAAGAAGAGAAAAGAAAAGAAAAGAAAAAAAAGAAATCAAAACTGGAAAATTCACAAATATGTGGAATTTAAACAACACGCTTTTGAAGGACTATTGGTTCAAAGAAGAAATCAAGCCCTAGGCAGTTTTGCTCAGTGGATAAAGCGCCAGTCTGTGGACTGAAGGGTCCTGGGTTTGATTGCAGCCAAAGGCACATGCCCTGGTTGCAGGCTCAATCCCCAGTAGGGGATGTGCAGAAGGCAGCCAATCAATGATTCTCTCTCAACATTATTATTTGTTTCTCTCCCTCTCCCTTCCTCTATGAAATCAATAAAAATATGTATTTTTTTTAAAAAGAAGAAATCAAAAGGGAAATTAGAAAACACCTTGCGTTGAATGATTTTAAACCAAGAAACGGACATGACTAGATTTTTATTTTGGAACTTTGCCAGCTTTAGAGACACATTAGAAAGGAGTGAAATGGAGGCAGAGAGACTGGAGGCTACCATGGGATTTACAGACAGCCATGCAAGCATGAACTAAAACAGCAGCAATGGAAAGGAGAGGAGAGGTTAAACAATAAACAAGAGCAATGTTGATGTAGTTGGAATCTGATGGGAGTTCCCAATAAAAATAGTGGGTCCCAGAGGCTATAGGAAAGTTTGGGTGGGGAGGCAGGCATGGGAGGAAACACCAGATGAAGCAAGCTTAGAGGAATCCTATCTAATTAAAGAGTTACATGAAAATTGACCATCAGTCCAACACACAAGATGGCTGCTCCCATGTGGACACAAAATGGCTGGAGGGGAGGACGGTTATGGGTGATCAGGCCTGCAGGGAAGGGCAGCTGGGGGAACCAGGCCAGCAGGGGAGAGCAGTTCGGGGTGACAAGGTTGGCAAGGGAGGGCAGTTAGGGGCAATCGGGCCAGCAGGGGAGCAGTTAGGCATTGATCAAGCTGGCAGGGGATTGGTTGGGGCAATCAGGTAGGCAGGCAGGCAAGCGGTTGGGAGCCAGCAGTCCTGGATTGTGAGAGGGATATCTAACTGCCTGTTTGGACATTCCTCAAGGGGTCCCAGTTTGGAAAGGGTGCAGGCTGGGCTGAGGGACACCCCCCTGCCCTGTGCACGAATTTTGTCTACTGGGCCTCTAGTATTGAGATAACAGTCCAGGCAAGGAAATAAAACAGAGGAGCTGAACATTTAAATCACTGTCTCAGGACCATGAGGCCAAGGGCAATATCTGGAGCTTTAGTTCCTCTCACTACTAGATGGAGGTACTATGGCGATATCAAGACTATATGATGCTTCAAGGATGTGGTCTAGTCAAGCTTTGTCCAAAGAAAATGTTTTAAGCTTTGGCTCTCCCCCAGCTGATATAATTGCCTACACACTTGTTTGGCTCCCTACATACCTTCTACCTCCATTGGATGTCTACAGGGGTGTCACTAACACTCTATAAAGGGTTCTTCAAGGACAGTTTACAGTTCCAAGGAATCTTGAATGGCTCTGATAGCTGCTTACTCAGCTGATTGCCCTGATACTTCCTGTTTTGAATCCAGTTCTTGATTCCCTTGCCAACCCCTTTAGAATCCTGTCATTCTCACACTCACTTTGATTCAGGTGAGTGGTGATAATTTTGCTCTCCCTTTTGGCCACTCTGTGAAACGACAGTTTCACACTGTGGTCAAGTCCTTGCCGGCATCTCGATATAGTTAGCCTGTTTGTTAGGTTGATGCTCTCGTAGGATGCCCAATAGTCCTGGTTTGCTTGTGGCTTAGGAGTTTCTGAAATGCAGGATTTTCTTTGCTGAAACAAGGAAAGTTCTGGACAAATGATGACAGTTGGTCACCCTAAGTAGCTAGGTCTGGCTTATTCACCACTATCTTCTGGCACAGGGTCTGCCACATGGTAAGCCTTAAATACTTGAACTAAATACTACCTGTAATTAATTGAAGGTCTGTGAATACCAGATATCTATATGCATTATATCATTTTATTATGATTTGAACTCACCTCTAATTTTAAACTTGTGTTATTTCCAGAATGCCACAATGCTGGTATAACCTCCCATCATCCACTTGCGTAAGGTTTTGCGTCAGTGTTGAGCTTTGGGAGCTGTCAGAGAAAGCACCCAGGGAATGAGAAATGTTAATAGAGAACATCACTTTGTAAAATCCCAGTAATAGCTACTACCCCTTTCTCTCCAAGGCCCCTTTCCCCAGGGTGGCTTGTTATCTCTAAGAAACATGAATTCACGAGAAAGAGAAAATTCCTAGTTATCAGCATGAGTTAGAAGTCAGACATGTGTAGTTGCTTTAATCTCTGTGCACATATAATAAAACATAATGCTTAAAAAAACCTGTCTTTATATACTTTTAAAATAACAGTTTTTAGAACTGAAATTAAGAGTCCATAAGGATAAAAGAAAAGATTTCTTTGTTTACTTCCAGTTATCGTCACAATAGAATTGATGCCTTATGTATTTTTTATTGACCATCTCATGATAATAATTGACATGACACCTTCAATTTTGGAACAAAAGAACTCTCCAATCCCTCTGAATTCTCTTTGTAGTTAATATTTATAATGCACTGTTGAATTATCTTAATAGAATATTAATATCAGATTAGTTACTCATATGGCAGCTATTATTTTAGTAATAAACAAATGTAGCTCATAATGGTAAACTGTATTGTGATTAATGAATATGTCACCCTTGCATAGCAGTAACATATTTGCTCTTTTTAAAATCAAATTTGGAAGATGAAAGAAGAAATTATGACAACCATTAGAGATGAAACTGATAATGTAGCTGTTTCTCTTTCCTGTTATGAACAGTTTCCTTGATATAAATTATATTTGTAGTCAGAGTTCACAGTGCACTAAAATATTCACAGGGTCACACATGCATCATTAATTAAATAATCCAGTGTGAAAAGTCCTCTTTCTTTAAAAAAAAAAAGGGGGGGGGAAGGGACAATAAAAATGAAAATAACCAATGTGTTGCCTGATTAAAGCACACACACACACACACACACACACACACACATTCTTCCAAATTGTCACTGTTTGTGTTCCCTGGTGTATGAAGTATGGACAACTCTAAAATTCTAGGTTAATTGCGTTAGCAGGTAAAACTTTTCAAAATGTGTCTAATATCATAGCCATTATACTGTTCACTAATTAAAAAAATAGCCCAATGCAGAAAGTAATAATTGGATACCAAAATGCTTTAAGAAATAGTTTCATGATTAATTTTAAAAGAGAGTATTTTATAATACCATAGCAAAACAAAAATGGCTTTGTCACTAGAAACTGAGGTCTTCTGTAGCTTTTGTTTTTGAAGGAAATGAGAATATCCTTATTTCTATAACTAAGCATAAGGAAGGATTTAGGCAGCCAATGTGAGCACCAGGAGTAATACACCCAGTGAGTGATAATCTCAAGAGCAATATGATGGTTATTGTTCAAAGGAGAGTCAAACCACTCATTTGGCATTCTTATTATCTCTTTCTCTCTCTGCTTTGAAAAAAAATCATTTATTTAGTTTCTAATTATCTGTGACAAAATAAATTTTGTCTTTCCTTGTATGCCCCATAAAGTTCAGCATAATAACTCACACCTTTTTGACACTTGTAAATATATATTGATTGCTGGATCTATAATTTTGAAATAACTGTATTAAGAACATGGAAGGATTACTATTGAGACAAGCAAAAGAAATTGATGTGACATATCTCAAAGTAAAGAATTAATCAATTATGCTTCAAATTTGATAGAAGGAATAATATCCCACTAATTACAAGGATATAATGATCCATCCTTGCCATCAATTTATTGTTGCTGCCTTGAGCGAGGGGAGTGTCTGATTCCCAAGTTGGATGTGGTTGGCTAAACAAAGGCTATTGACTAATGCCAATACGGTTCGGCCTGTTACCTTACTCTACAAGCATTATTTCTATGTGAAAGTCTTTAAGTTGTTCTCACAATATTATGAGCATTTATAAATTATTGGTATAGTTTATATGAATTTTTTTGATGGGGGCTACCATCAAAATGTAAAAATATACTTAAGTTACTTAAGTTCCATCTGGCTCCAGTTTCGGAGTCAAATCATTGCTCAAAGGAGGAGTTAGAGTAAAGGAGTGCTGGGTTCAGGAGCACATATTCTAAAATTGGAAAGATACCGAGAAGATTAGCATGGCCCCTGGATGACAGGCAAATGTGTGAAGTGGCCCAGATTAAAAAAGAAAAGCAAAAGAAAGAGTAAAGAAAAGAACACAACAGCCCTGGTGCCCGAGAGAGTGGTCTCTGAGGGGCCATGACCTGGTGGGAGACGGAGGGGAAGGTGTAGAGGTTTCTCTTTTCTACTGTGTACAGGGAGGGATATAGAACTTCTAGATGCAAGTTGTTTGCAAATGTAAACCATTTTTCTCTAATTAATGTGGACACTGATTAATAATCTATGGCTGTGAGAGAGAAGTTAATGCCCTTTAAAAAAAATGTTCTTTTTTATTTCAGAGAGGGAGAGAGAATCATTGATCGGCTGCCTCCTGCACACCCTCTACTGGGATGGAGCCTGTAACCCAGGCATGTGCCCTTGACCTGATTGAACCTGGGACCCTTCAGTCCACAGGCCGACACTCTATCCACTAAGCCAAACTGGCAAGAGCAGTTAATACTCTTTTACTCTCTAATCCTGAGGACAGTTGAGAATATACTGCTAGAGGTTTTCAACCACCAGCTGAGATATCTAACGTGAGTTAAAAGATCTTTTATTTAAAAGTAATTAAGAAATACATTTTAAGTCTTTATTTCTAAAAGACATTTTATCTAGAAAAATTATGCTTCATTGGCTAATGTTACTTATATTTACTTGCTTTAACAAAGAGTTATGTTTTTGTATTGAAGGATACATTTCAATCTCCTTTCTTAAATATAAATGACTAAACTCTGACTTCTTAAACAGCACAGATGTGGTGCGGCGAGCTGAAATTACAGGCCCAGTGTTTTCCAGTGTTGAATAAGCCTAATTTCACAGATCGCCTCTCCTAAACTTAAAATAAAGCATAGAAGCACATGGTATGCCTGAATAGAATCACCAATAATGAATTAAGCAACCCACTGATTTGAGAGCAGAAAGGATATGGATCCTATTTACTAAGCCTCAGAATCTTTTGAGGCAAACCCCATATCATTGAACAATATTGAACCTCTCCATTCCTGCCCGTGTGCTCATTTATAGAAACATACCGGTATGCTTTATTATTGAAAAAAATATATACCTGCAAAGAGGTCAAGTAATTAAAAGTTCTCCTCTTTCTCCATCACACAACTAAAAGGAATGCTCTAGAAATTCTTGGGCAAACAAAATTTTAGATAAAATCCTAATAGCATAAATATATTAATTCAGTTAGAAAGGTAACTGGTCGCATTGCCAGTTTTTATTGAACAGTTTTATTGGGTTATAATTTACCTACCATACACTCCACTCATTTAAAGTGGTATAGAATTTAATTGCTTTTAGAATAGTCACAGATTTCTTTTGCAACTATTGCCACAAGCATTTAGAATAGTTTAATAACCCCAGAGAGAAACCCTGTAACTATTAGCAGTCACTTCCCATTTCTTCCCAACAGCCCCAGGTTTAGGCATCCACCTCACTTTCCATATCTATGGACAAAATGTGCTCTTTTGTGACTACTTCATTCATTAGCATAATGTTGTCAAGCTTCATTTATGTGATAGCATGTATCAGTATTTCATTCTTTTCTTATTGCCAAGTAATATTTCATTATATGAATATACCACATTTCACTTATTCATTTTCTGGTTTATGAACATTTGGGTTGTTTCCACTTTTCTGGTTATTATGAATAATGAGCATTTGTGTATGTATTTCTGAGGAAATATGTTTTCTTGCGGGGGAGGGCTATATACTTAGGGGGCAGGTTGTTAGGTCATATGGCGGCTGTATGTGGAACCCTTTGAGGAATCTCCAGACTGCTTTCCAAAGTAGCTACAGCATTTTGTATTTCCACAGACTTTCTATGTGGGTTCCAATTGATATTTACTAGCCCACTGACAGGCTCCTCCAGGCTCACGGTGGTTGATGATATTTTTTGTTTATATTTTTAGCTGCTTGGCTGGACTATTTCAGTGAAATCTGTTTCCCCGACAGTGTGCTGCCTCCCAGGATGCAGCCTTCAGCATCACACACACACCCTGGGGTAACAGTGCTTAGCAGGGCTGTCTTCATCTTTTCGCAGCCTCTGATGGTATCACACCCAGCTGCCAGCCTCCCCTAATTGCTGGCTGATTGTTCTATGGCAGTGGTTCTCAACCTTGGCTGCACATTAGAATCACCTGGGAATCTTTCTAAAATCCTGATTTCTGGGCCTCATCCTCCGGAAATTCTGTTTCTTTGTTACTAAAGTTGTGGCCTCACCCCATAACAAAGAAACAGAATTTCTGGAGAATGAGGCCCAGAAATCAGGATTTTAAAAAGATTTCCAGGTGATTCTAATGTGCAGCCAAAGTTGAGAACCACTGGTTCTATGGTTTCAACAATGTCCCACAGCCTAAACCCATTAAAGTCCAGTCTTTGCTGGGATAGTTTTTGAAGGAGGGATCTTCTTAGCTGTTTTGTCCCCCCAGTTCTTTCTGTTTACCTAGTCTGTGGCTTAGTTTGTTGCACCCATGAAGCTACCAGCCTTGTTTTAACTGCTCACCACTAAAACTTCCGCATCACTGCTCCAGAGCTGTGAAGGACAGCAACCCACTTCTCTGGAAGTGAGATTCCCTCTTTACAAGTGGGATATGGTATAAGGCAATTAGCTTTTCGGACTTCTGCGCTTGCCTCTTCAGACATAGAAACTGCCCAACCTGCAAGCAAGCAGACACAAGGCAGTTGGGAACCAGTTTTCTTGGTCTGGCGCACCAATTGGAGTGAGGGCCAGGGGGAGGAAGGGAGCACCCCAGGCCCCTCAACCATTCTTGCCTGGAATAGAGCTTCTGCAACAGGAAGCTGGAAGGTGAGAAGAACTGTGGGCCTGCCCTCCCAGGGGGCATAGTTAAGTCTGGACTGGGAGCTGGAGGAAGAGAACCCTGTGTTCTGAGCTGCACCTGCCTGGAGTAGAGCTACAGTCACGGTCACCTGGAACTGGGGAAAGGCCAGGTAAAGAGGCTCAAAATGCCACAGACCTCCCTGTTCTTACCGAGATCGCATATATTTTCTTAAATAAGTGTTTCTTCATTTGATGTATGCTCTTATGACAATACCCAATTTTTTTTCATAAATTTTCTCCAGTTATGGTTGTTTTACCAGTGGTAAGGTCAACAGAACTCCTCATGTTGCCTTTCTAAAAGCATTGCTAGCCAGGCCATCCAGAAAAATGTGTAATTTGTTTAAATGTCTATTTGGTTCAGTCCAAAAGAAAATTCCAACAGCTACAAAAGAATAAGGGCAGATCACCTAGGAACGATAAAACAAATCAATTGTATGTCACACGTTTTGCAACAGAAACCTGATTATGAGAAGAAAATGAATATTACAAAAGTAGTACAAGAAAATAAACCAGCCTTTTATTGTTTCACAGTTTTGGGGTCAGGAGTACAGATGCCTCGTAGCTGGGGTTTCTGCTTGGGCTCTCACTCTCTGCAATCAAGGTACCAGCTAAGTTGCATTTTCGTCAGAGCCTTGACTGAGGCTGGTGCTGCTTCTTAGCTTCCTCTGTTTGTTAACAGAATTCTTGCAGCTGTAGAGCCGAGGTCACCATTTTGTTGCTCCCTGTGGGCTGAGGGTTGCTCTCAGCTACTAGGGGCTGCCACCCACCTTTCCTTGCTGTGTGAGCTACCTCTTAGGCTTACAACATGGTAGCTGACTTCAAGGCCGGCAGGAGAATTTCTTTCTCCAGTCTTCGAAGTCACAGTCTTATAATCACCAGAGTGGCATTGTGTCACCTTTGCTATCTATGCCAAGTAACCTAATCAAAGGCATGGCATCTGATCTCTTTTGCCATAATCTCCTTTAGAAGCACTTGCCGGTTCCACCTACACTCAAGGGAAGGTGGAACTCATTGGGGTCACCTTAGGGTGTGTCCACCAAGTATTTCTATACTAAGAAAAATTTAAAGGAATATTGAATGAAGGCCAGTATACAAGCTGTTTGTTTAGTTTCAGAATAGCCAAAGGAGGTTTACTAGTTGAACAATCAGTTCACATTGAAGAACCAGCCAAACATCTTCCTTCTTAACCTCCCTGGTGCAGAATCTCTTCTCTCAGGGCAATACCCCAACCTTTATGTATTTGCTCTGAAGGCGCTGATGGGAATCACAACATCAAATTACAATATGCATTATTTATTTTTCATTTCTACTTTACATTCTGTGGCTTCAGCTTCCCAGGAGTAGGTGGGGTATATTCTTGCAATCTTGTAGCTCTTAAATTGATCTTTAAAAAATAGAGGAGGAACTTTGGGAGAGGATGGTGTAAAATGGTGGGCCTGGGCTAGCCAAGAGAAAGAATTGAGGAGGCAGATGCATACTTGAGATAAAGAAAAAGAGAAATAGCAAGGGACCAAAAGGCAAACTTTGTAATCTTGTTTATAGCTCAGTAGCAAATCAAAAGAGAAATAAAATCAGCTCAACTGTTTATTCACACACCTTTTTAAAAAATCTCCAGCTAATCTGTTAATGATATGTGAAAAAGAAAGTTTAAAAGCTTAGAAGATGTGAGAACAGGCAAGGGTTAGGCATTCCTCAAGATTAACACAAAGACTTTCATTCAACAGTGATTCCAGCTAAAACTATTCAGGCAGCCAGTGGCTTATCCATGCAACACAAAAAAAGGCTATTTTTCTGTACAGATCTTTTTGTGTGTGTGTGTGTTTAATTGTTCTTGTCTTTCCATATGGTTCTAATACTTGGTGGACTGCAAGGCTATGTATAAGCAAGGAGGCTGTAGTTGGCTTTGATTTCCAGAAGCTGATTAATGGTGTCTTCCTAAGTAAGCAGAAGTTACCAATAAAATTGAGTCTAATGGGTGCTTGGGGTGTTGTTAGTACACAGATGCCGACAATAAGCCAAGAGAGAAACAGCTGATGTACATCTTGAGATCAAGATAAGAGGTGGTGCTTGGAGCTATAGTTTAATAGAAATTACAGAGTGTTTATAGTACTTACTGTATTTGTGTGCATTAGTGGAACTGGCAAGAGTATAGTATGAAGAGAGCCATACATCTAATGCTCAAAAGCATGCTGAATAGAGGGTGACAACTCCTAAATCTAGCCAGTCTTCTAATGTTTCTGCGCAGTCACTGATGTGGGCGAGCCTTACAGATCCGAAAATCTGCTCATACCTTTCATCAGCTTAATGTCTTTGTTGAATTTTTTGTTCTTTTAGGATGAATTCCCAAAACTTGACATGACCTGCAAAACTTCCCATTATTTCCTTTTCAGCCCATTTCTATTCCTTGCTTCAGGTGCCCCAGCCTTCCAGGATCATTCTTTTCTTTCAAAGTATCTGACACATTCTGGCTTCAAGTTTTTCATACATGCTGCT
>NW_006383015.1:5613230-5625125 GCF_000327345.1 Myotis davidii | reverse complement strand
AGTTTTCTGAGAATGAAATTAAATGAGATCACGCTTCTCTACCTGTAGGAACAGTATAATAACTATGGTAGATGAAAGGCATCATTTGGACGGGGCCTTCACATGATATGAAACTCATTATCTCCCTTGGTTTTTATTTCTTTTCTTGCTGAAAAAAAATGTACATATACCAGAGCAATGAGAAACACAACACATTTCACAATAGGCATGTCTAATTTATTCATTTTTGACAGTGGTGGCTGGTGTCTAGGAGTTTCTTTTTTCCCCCCTCTCTGGGTCATCAGCCTTTATGTTGTATAATTGAGGGTCATAAGATCTAAACTATTTTCTTCTACAGTCATTTGTGGACATTCCTGCCACACATAGTTAGGTCTCTTGTGTTGTTCTTATGTTTTTGTGCCATTGAAACATTCCCTGTCTGTTTATTCCCTGCCTCTGACAGTGTTAGAAGTGCCATTTAAAAAGCAAAAAGAAGTTCAAGAAATTGTAAAAAAATATTCTTCAATGAGGAATGTCTAACATGTTGCAGGCACTACAAAAATGCAGTAGCAGAAAAGGGTTGCCACATGGATTTCACTGAGACTCCCCGTTTTTTGCTGACTTAAAATTTTTATCTAAATAATGTTAATGTTAACAAGAGCCAGGATTTATTTAGCCAGGCACTGTTAACATTTTTGTGTGTTAATATTTGCAACAATATTTGGGGGTAGGGAGTCTTAATATCTTCATTTTAGGAACAAGATACAAAGGAAGTAAAATGACTTTATCATATGGCATGATGGACTGGGCACACAAACTCTTAACTACTATACCACTAAGCAAGACACTAGAAGTAAATTTCACATTTTTTATAGTAATTAAGAACCTGATAAGCATTTTTTTTAAAAAAAACAACATTTTTTTCCTAAACCCGCTACCAAAGACTGATTTTGTAACCTGGGTTGGGGTTTAGAAATCTATTTTTAACCCATGGTTCTAATGAATTAAATACAAGTGGTCCATAGGTCACTTTGAGAAACAGGTCTATATATCCTTTTTTTTACTTTTAATTTCTTTATTGATTAAGGTATTACATATGTGTCCTTATCCCCCCATTACCCCTCCCCCCACTCATGCTCTCACCCCCCTGTTGTCTGTGTCCATTGGTTAGACTTATATGTATGTATAGAGCCTCTCACCCCCCTGTGGTCTGTGTCCATTGGTTAGACTTATATGTATGTATACAAGTCCTTTGGTTGATCTCTTCCCCTTACCCCCACCCTCCCCTACCTTCCCTCTGAGGTTTGATGTTCTGATAGATGATTATCTGTCTCCGGATCTGTTTTTGTTCATCAGTTTATGTTGTTCATTATATTCCATAAATGAGTGAGATCATGTGATATTTATCTTTCTCTGACTGGCTATTTCATTTAGCATAATGCTCTCCAGTTCCATCCATGCTGTTGCAAATGGTAAGAACTCCTTCTTTATATATCTCTAAAGAAAATGTAATTGCCCTAGCTGGTTTCCATTATGGTCAAGGGGACATGCCCAGGCTGCAGGCTCAATTCCCGGTGGGGGGCCATGCAGGAGACAGCCAGCCGATCAGTGATTATCTCTTATCACTGATGTTTCTATCTCTCCCTCTCCCTTTTTCTCTGAAATCAATAAAAAATATATTTTTTTAAAAAAATGTGATTAATCTTTTGAGTTTTATAAGATAAAATGGAGGATGAAAATGTCACCAAAACCCAGGTTTGGCTCCTACTACAACACAAGCCAAACTTGTGAGACAAGTGCTGGTGAGGAGAAAAGAGGTCTATTCAAGTCTTCTGAGAAGATGGGGCACTCTGGTCCCAAAGCTCATCTTAACATCTCAGTGCAGGCAGGGGTTTTTATAGGGAGGGAGAGGGAACGCAGAACAAAGAGATCGAGGGGAGAGGGTTGAAAAGTTCTCTCATGCCGACTGGCACAGTCCATTCTGACGAGGACCTCAACACTGGTCTAGCCATAGTCTGGTGTGCATCATCCTAGTTTTCATCATCCTGGTTTTGTAGTTGAAGGTCAGCAAATCTCCCAGAGCTGGGATGCCTGAAGGTCAGAGTCTGTACCTTCTGAAGTTAGTTCCTAGAATTCTCATACAAACGTGCTGTTTCTCTACAAGGTACATATTATTCAGAGTCAGCACTTACAGAAACACTGTCTGAAGAATGGTGGGGTGGGTTATAATTTCCCACTGTTACAAAAACTCTATAAAGTTTTTTTCTAGGTGCAAAAATCATTTCAATGTGTAAAACCATTTTTATCTTTATACAATGGAAACCAATATTAACCAGGTTAACTGTTACTGCTTTCAAAACCCAGATTTCCGGAATAAATAATATCATATGTGTGTATGCTGGTGGGAAAAGACTGTCTTCAAATTCTAGGAATCAGCACTCTATCTGTAGTATACTGTGATTTGGGTCCCTCAGGCAAACTTGACCCTCATCCGTGTGCCCAATTCATGCCACATAGCTCTCTTTTAGTTTTTCTTCTGTGTTGCAAGCAAGAAAGAACTTGCAAAGAAAATCTAAATAAGTATATTTGGTTAATTCAGGTGAAGGAAAGCCAGGGTCTCCTATAAAATAAGCCCATTGTCTTATAATAATTCCCCCTGCTCTGCTTCAGTCTGAGAAAATAGGATGGGTCTCAGATGACTTGATTATGGTTGACTATGCTATACCCCAGAACATTGTTTCCTTTTTTAACCTTTTTTTCATGCTTCTCAGTAAAAATTCCATCTCCAGTCAGACAGATATATAGCACCTGTCGTGGCTTCAGGCTTTTTATTTGCCAGGTTGCCCTTGGTGAATCCATGATCAGATTCTCCTGAGGCCAATCAAACAGGCTAATCAGCCTGCCCAGACTGACCCAATTAAGTTTAATTAGTTGTTTTTTTAATCTCTAAATTTTCTAGCCAGGTAGATTTTATGGTTTTTATTAAACAGTGAATAAGAGTTGAATCTTTGGAATTAGTTGGTCTCTCAGGTGCTTTCTGTTGGCAATAAAACTCCAGGAAATCTTTAAGTCTCCTCAAGGAAGTCAAATGACACTGAAAAAACAACAGGTTGACTTCTCTTCTGTTTGATACTTTCTTTTAAAAGGAAGTTATTCCTACCTCAGTTTCAACACATATCAATCATATTATTTTTTTGTTTAAGTCTCAACACTCTCCCTTCCCGCCCCCTGGGAAACTTTTATGACATTTTCTATTAGTTGAAAAGTCAACTGGATAAGTTTGAATATAGACAATAAAGTGGGTTTCAAGGAAGTAATGAAGGACCTAGAATGAAAGCAGAGTGAAAGTAAGCCATGAGGTGAATTACATGGAGAATAGGACTCCTAGCAGGGATATGCCTTGGAGAAAATTAAAAAAAATTGTTAATAATGGAGGAATATAAGGATTATGAAAGTATATGTTGAGCTACTTTCAATTGGGTATTTTGTGACCCAAATTTTTATATAGATATTACAAATATTAGGTGCGAGGGCATCTGATGTTTTACTTTAATTTTCTCAATTCAGAGTACAATACTGTGGAGCATTTATTATCTACTTCCAATTGGCAGACAATCATTTATTACCATCAAAGGATACTTATGATTCTCCCTTTCTTTGCCATTCCTCTTTCTTCTCTGGTTTCTCACTTTTCCTATCTCTTGTCCCCTCCTTATTTCCCCAACTCCTCTTTCTCTTCTCTCTTTCTCTTCCTTCTCTCCTGTCCTTCTTCCCACCCCTTTCTTCCTCACCTCCTCTGTATTCTTTGTCCTGCCCCCCTTCCCATCCGTCTACTTGGTGTTTTGCAAGCTTTTCCTGCATTGTAATCACCTGGAGAGTTTGTTCAAACACCAGTTGCTGGCTGTATCCCGAGTGTCTGATTCAGTAGGTCTGGGTGGAGGCCCAATAATTTGCATTTCTAACCGTTTCCCAGGTGATGCTCCTGGGAGCATACATTGAGAACCACTTCTTTAACTGACATTGATAACCTGGTCTGTTTCCAAAGTTAAACCAGCAAAACTTTAGATCAGTCTAAGGATTTGTTTGTAAAGTTGCCTGTAGTGTCCTAGGCAATCTTTATTGTCATTCCGTGTAATGAAAATGGATGTTATAAATGCTTAAAAATAAATATTTGATAGCTCTTCTGATGCAATATTATAATATTAATGTTATCAATCAGAATTACTTTCAAAGTGGGAAGAACTGAAGCTCCCAAATTGGGTAGTCCCTGGGCTGTGTGTAAATGCTGCTGCAGTAAGTTGTAGAGACAAGAAAATTAGAAAAGCATAAAGGATTGCAAAATTTTTCACCTGACTTAAACAACTTCTAATTTTATGTCCAAGGTAATTGCTTTTGGAGTCTGTTTTTCTTTGCCTCTGCTATCTCTTGCACTATTAAACCATTGCCCCCTGATACATATTAAATGTGATTTAGTTTCCATGTCTTTGGGAAGAGAGGCTAAAACTAAAAAGGGCTATTTTTCTGGTTGCTAGGAAAGAACCAGTTGTTGTCAGGTGGCAGGATCACACTGCAGATGAGTAAGTCAGGGTTAAGGCCAGGGGGACACAGAACAAGGATAGAATGAAATTCCTGAAAACATTTTTCAACCCTAAATTTAAAAATAAAGTGCCCAGCGGCATGTGATTATTCCTTCCTCCTAAAAACATGCTCTCACGCAGTCTTTTCTGATATTCCTTGGATCTCAACAGCAGCTCTTTTCTCCCCATTTCTTCCTCTTCAACCTCTACATGTTGAAATGACTGTGCATCCCGAAACCTTTTCTTAAAACTCATTTTATAAGTGACCTTACAGTCTCATAGCTTGAAATAATGTTTATATGCTAGTGCATTCCAAATTTGTATCTTCAATCCTGGCCGATTCTATTAATCCAGAATGTTATATCCAACTGCCTGCACGATATTTGTATTTAAATATTTAATATTTATCTCTAGCATGCCACCTTTAAAAACAATGTCTTTTCTCCCCTCAAAAACAGTTTCATTCCCAATCTTTTTAATCCTTATAAATTGTTTTTCCAGAGTTGCTCTGCCAAAATGTAGGTGTCATTCTAGTTTCATCTCCATTATAGCTCTAATCTATTAACCAATCCTGTTAGCTTCAAAATAAATACTTCTCACTATATTCTGCCTTGTCCAAGCAACACTGCTTCTCCCTTGGAGTCCAGAAATATTGTCCTGATTTCCCAGCTTTAGCAAGATAGAAGTTCAGGAATATTTCTCCTCCGTGGAACTTTTAGAGACTCTCTCAAATTTATTCTCTCTTATCATTATGATGTGGGAAGGCTCCATTTGCAAGCGCTTCATAGTTCAACATTGCTGTCCCAGCTCCAACCTCCAAATTCTTATTCCATCTAGCAGGAAAGATGTGCCATGGGAAAAAGATGAAATGATAGTCTTTCAAGAGGATTGCAGAAGGTACCTCATGAAGCTATATCCCATCTGCCAAAACTTAGACACATGGCCTTTACAAAGAAGACTAGGAAACAGTCATATTGTGGTAGGCTATTATTTTGCTGTGTTTTTATGGAAATAAAAAACAAAAACATACTTTCAAGAGTTCCTGCTAATGTAGCATACTGTGATTGCTAGCTTTGCCACCACTTGTGAAGATAACAGATGCCTACTAAAAAGATGCCTGCCAGTTAAGTCAAAAAGAAAGCTAGAAACCTTTCGCCAATGATTTATATTGTATTAATAACCTTTGATTTTATAGTCCCATAGTGAGTCTTGTCATCTTTGACTAGGAAACAGTCATATTGTGGTAGGCTATTAGTAGATGCCTACTAAAAATATGCCTTCTAGTTAAGTCCTGAAGAAAGCTAGAAACTTTTCCCCAATGATTTATATTGTATTAATAACCTTTGATTTTATAGTCCCATAGTGAATCTTGTCATCTTTCTATTAAATATCTAAGCACTTACCACCTAACCCACATTGGTCTACCTGTTCTTCCTAACATGTTCTCCCAATTCTTCTTAATTTCTTCCCATCACTTTCTAAAATTCTTCACTCTGATATAAAATTAAGAATTATGTGATAATTAGTACTAATAGTACAGGGTGGGGAAAAAGTAGGTTCAACGTTGTGAGTATGTGAAAGAGTTTATTCTTGTGGTATTATTTATTAACTAGAGGCCTGGTGCATGACATTCATGCACTGGGGGTGGGGGGGTGAGGAGTTCCTCAGCCCAGCCTGCACCATCCGGGACATATGAACAACTGTAAACCTACTTTTGCCCGACTCTGTTTATTACTAAGATGTCTGACTCTGACTCACTTTTTCTTTTCTCCAACAAACACACATACCGCCACCTCTCTCTCCCCCCTCCCTCCCTCCCTTCCTTCCTTCCTTCCTTCCTTCCTTCCTTCCTTCCTTCCCTCCCTTCTTTCTTAGCTTTACAGAAAATAAACATAAAATTTAAATAAAATCAGAGTATTTATACTTGAACACAGATTCAAGACAACTTTCTCTGAAAACACACACACACACACACACACACACACACACACGCACACAAATTTCTTTAAAACAAGCCCTCTTAGGGCTAGCTAACTAAATGGATGGCCACTGCTTTTTCTTCCTTTTAGTAGTGTTCTACCTCCTACTGGCCTTATGGGTTGAATATTAAATTGATGGTTATTAACCCTTTGAGGACCACTGAGAATTTTATAGAACCTGTAAGATTCCCATCAATGCACACAATTAAGTAGTATACTATGTGTGTGGCAGGAAGACAGGACTAGATTTTTGGACTTCCTGAATCATGTTTGCGAACCCCAAATTAAATTCTCTTAAAGTGCCAACCCAAGTTTGTTTGGGAGCTATTTTTCACTCTCCTGAGACAGAAGGACACACACATTGTATGCTGAGGGTTTTTGCACACTCTTTGCTCTTTCTTGGCAGAACAGCCCTCGCTGCCAATCATAGTTAGCAGGACCAACAACTGGTTAATTATGACTGCTGTGATTTAGTCTTCTTCCTTGTCCTCAAACATGTTACACCTATATGTGTAAGATAGAGATGCCTGCAGGGGTGGCGGGGGGAGGGGAAGCTATGGAATCTCTATGTTCCATAGAGGATCTGATGATCTGATTCTATGACTTTTAATATTCAATAAAGAGATGAAGATTTTCTTCTCAGGTGTTTCCCTTCACTTTATGGTGGTTTAGATTTTGTTCATTCTTTTTCAGTTTCTAGGATTCCTCCCACTCCCTCTCCTCTCATCTTTCCCTTAATTCATTTTGTGCAGTCCAAGGTCTGTTCATCTGCTCAATCAAATAGAGTAGAGAGAACGCATTCCCGAGTCACTTCCTCATCCCCTTCTAATAGGATCAGCGAGCACATAGGTCAGGTGCCTTCATGTGCATCCAGTAGGAAGGCAGACAGATCCTTCCCTGGAGGTCAGGGGAAGCGTGTCCATACCTCTTGTATTTGTAGTCACAGTACTTTGTGATCTTCCCTGAGAAAATTCTCCATGAGCATCACAACAAATTGCCTCTTTGCTCTGTCTTTTGACATCTGAACCACTTGACCCTGTGTTGATTTACTCCCCTTCCTGTTGATTCATTAATCATTTGCAGTGGGCACTCACAGGACCTGGATGTTGCCGCCTTTCCTTCAGCAGACCCTTGATGTTGTGTGTGAGAAATCTTTTGTGGTTAGTGTCACACTGGACATTGAATGATTTATTTTGGTTTGGGGAAAAGATAAGCTTTGTTTCTCAGCTTTAACATGATAAAGAAACACTTCCCAGCCTGGTCAGTTAGAGTGGAGGTAGTAGGTATGTTCTCTCATTGAGTTTGAAACTTTGCTCTAGGGACCGATTTAAAGGAATGGAACACAGTTTCTAGTAACCACTCTTATCAGACATAGTGGATAAGGTAGGAGGCTTTGAAAACAACTGCTGCTTTTTTTTTTATTTTTAAAGCAGTTGAATCCATTTCATGAGCTCTTAAGACATCAATTAGATAGATAATGGTCAAGTTTTACATTTACTATTCTTTCTTGGCCCTGATGTTAAGTGCTAATATTTTTGTATCTGGAACAAGATAGTAAAAATCCCATAAAGATTGATTGGAGTACTATGTGCCATTTGAAACTGGAAAATTCTTTAATATTTGGAAAATAACAGTTTTCCAAATATTTATCTTCCTTTATTGATTGTCTTTCTAAAGCTGACTTTAGCCAAGTGGAATATGGAATTTGAGATAGTGATGAGATTTCCACTTATAAATAGAAATGCTTCTCACTTTTAAAATGCTCCATTTTATTTCTGGGCTTCTGGGTTTCAAATATCCATAGCTTCTGATGTATCAAATATAAAAAATAAATTGCTGGGAAATTACAATTGATTATAAATAAGGTTTTATAGGATCAGAATGTGGTTTTTCTTATTGATTTTAGTAAATGCAAAATTCAGTTACACTGAATTAGTGTTATAATTATTAATAATAATTGTCAGCATAATTATAAAACCTTTCACCCAGACAATCAAAGCATTCTACTCATTTCTCCAATTAATTGAATGCAGGGAGAGTTAAATAATTAGTGTAAATCCAGAGAAATAGAGCAGCAACCAAACATGTGGTTATTTATTGACCTTTTGTTTAAAAACATAAGAGTCTGAAGACTCTTTAAACCAATAACATCCGGAAAATTATTTGGACATGTGTTTCTTGGAAAAGATAAAGTTGCCACAGACAGTGTTTGGATTATATTAATAGCATGAATAACAACAAATTAAGACGTAGCTTTTTATGAAAGCCTGATTTTACAGGAGTGGATTTTGAATTACAGCAGTTCTAGTGAATCTGCATGGTTGACAGCACTTTCCTTCTTTCTCCTCTGCCTCCTCCTCTCTTTCCTCCTTTTTAAAAATAAAATCCTCTTTATGCCTATGTTCCTTTGCATATTGAGAATCTGGGAAGAACTGAAGCAAAACTACTGCATGGCCTAACAAAACTATTACAGATCTCTTAATGAGGCCACCCTCTGGGTAAGTAGCCCCAATTTTTAATCCAATCAGATCTTTTTTGTCTAGAAAAGTGCAAGAGTTCATAGCTGATTTATTGAACTTAATGTGCGGGATACACACATTTGACTTTTGGAAACACACCAGAGAGTTTTGATGAAAATTTTCTCAGATCAGGCAATCACTCAGTTAACAATACATAAAGAATTCTCTGCATGCCCAGCTGTCAGTAGCTTTCAAATAAAGATTCAGGCTTTCTTGCCTACAGTTCTGAAATCCCAAGTCTCAGAAAATGAAAATCTTTCTGTTAAGTCATTTGTCTACACAGTCTGACCTCCACTGAGGTTAGGTGAATTATAATCTCTTAAAAGCTATATTCAGTTTGAATATTCATACATTTCACTACAGAATATTAATGTGTTTACTGTAATCAGGGGTGCTGCCTCAGACCTCACTGGAGGTATGAAATAGAGATAGAAGAACTCTCTACCAGACTTTGCAGTGTATTATCATTCTAAGATCTGAATAATTCTGAATTCTAAAATTTGTCCCAAGAGTTTTAGTTAAGGGACTATGGACCTCTGCTACTACTATTGTAAATCATTTGACAAAAATTTTTATTTTTAAATTTAATTAATTTATTTTTTCTTTATTGATTAAGGTATTACATATGTGTCCTTGTTCCCCCCATTGCCCCTCCCATTTCCCACTCATGCCCTTGGTGTCTGTGTCCATTGGTTAGGCTTACATGCATGCATACAAGTTTTTGGTTGATCTCTCCCCTTACCTCCACCCTCCCCTACCTTCCCTCTGAGGTTTGATGGTCTGATGCTTCTCTGTCTCTGGATCTGTTTTTGTTCATCAGGTTATGTTGTTCATTATAATCCACAAATGAGTGAGATCATGTGGTATTTATCTTTCTCTGACTGGCTTATTTCGCTTAGCATAATGTTCTCTAGTTCCATCCATGCTGTTGCAGAAGGTAAGAGTTCTTTCTTTTTTATAGCTGCAAAGTATTCCATTATGTAGATGTACCACATTTAATCTACTCACCTGCTGATGGGCACTTAGGCTGTTTCCAAATCTTAGCTATTGTAAATTGCACTGCTATGAACATAGGGCTGCATATATTCTTTCTGATTGGTGTTTCTGATTTCTTAGAATATATTCTTATAAGTGGGATCACTGAGTAAAATGAGAGTTCAATTTTTAATTTTTTGAGGAAACACCATACACAAAAATAAACTCAAAATGGATAAAAGACTTAAATGTAAGACGTGAAACCATAAAACTCTTAAAAAAACCATAGGCAACAAAATCTCAGGCATCTCTTGTAGCAATATGTTTACCAATACATCTCCTGGGTCAATGGAAACTAAGGAGAAAATAAATAAATGGGACCACATCAAAATAAAAAGCTTCTTCACAGCAAAAGAAACCATCAACAAAATAACAAGAGAGCCCACTGCATGGGAGAACATATTTGCCAATGATACATCCTATAAGATTAACCAATTTCCAAAATTTATAGGGAACTTATACAACTTAACAAAAGGAAGAAAAACAATCCAATTAAAAAATGGGCAAAGGACCTAACTAGAAATTTCTCCAAAGTAGACATACAGAAGGCCAAAAGGCATATGAAAAAATGTTCAAAGTCATTGATCACCTGAGAGATGCACATAAAAACAACAATTAGGTACCACCTCACACCTGTCAGGTTGGCTATCATCAACAAATCAACAAACGACAAGGGTGGTGAGGATGTGGAGAAAAGGGAACCCTTGTACACTGCTGGTGGGAATATAGGCTGGTGTAGTCTTTTGCATTTATATCGTCACCTACTTTCTTTCTTTTCTATATTGTTTTAATGCAAATCCCAGGAACTTTATTATTGGAAAATTAATGACAAAATGTTTTGTCAACCCTTAGTTTCATTATCCCAACTAGAGGCCTGGTGCACAAAATTCATACATGGGGGTGTGTGTCCCTCAGCCCAACCTGCACCCTCTCCAATCTGGAACCCCTCGAAGTATGCCCGACTGCCTGTTTGGGATCAGGTCTAAACTGGCAGTCGGACATCCCTCTCACAATCCAGGACTGCTGGCTCCCAACTGCTTGCCTGCCTGCCTGATTGCGCCTAACCACTCCCCTGCCAGCCTGATAAACACCTAACTGCTCCCCTGCTGGTCTGATTGCCCCTAACTGCCCTCCCCTGCAGGCCTGGTCACCCCCAACTGCCCTCCCCTGCAGGTCTAATCGCCCTCAACTGCTCTCCCTTTCAGGCCTGGTCTCTCCCAACTGCCCTCCCCTGCTGGTCTGATTGCTCCCATCTACCCTCCCCTGCCGGCCATCTTGTAGGGGCCACCTTGTGTGTTGGAGTGATGGTCAATTTGCATATTACTCTTTTATTAGATAGGACTAGAGGCCAGGTGCACAAGGGCGGGGGTTGGAGGGTCTTTCAACCCGGCCTGTGTCCTCTCACAGCCTGGGACCCCTTAGGGGATGTCCACCTGCCAGTGGGGAGCAGGCCTAAACTGCAGTCAGACACTCTTAGCACTGCTGAGGAGGTGGGAAAGGCTCCCACCACCACCGCTGTACTGGCAGCCATCAGCCTGCCTTGTGGCTGAGCAGAGCTCCCGCTGTGGGAGCGCACTGACCACCAGCAGGTAGCTCTTGCATTGAGCATCTGCCCCCTGGTTGGTCAGTGTGTGCATAGTGACCAGTCATTCCCAGTCATTCTGCTATTAGGGTCAATTTGCACCCTTTTACCTGGCTAATTGCTAGGCACTGTTTTATTCCAGCATAAAAAATTGTGGAGGGGATAATATGCTCACTATTAATATCTCTGTGTGTGTGTGTGTGTGTGTGTGTAAGTGGGTGTGT
>NW_006383015.1:5598540-5613117 GCF_000327345.1 Myotis davidii | reverse complement strand
GGGTAGCCAAGCCTCCTGCTCATTCTAGCTCTGTGGCGGCCACTATCTTAGTTGGATTAATTTGCATATTTGCTCCTGATTAGCTGGTGGGCGTGGCTTGTGGGTGTAGTGGAGGTACAGTAAATTTGCATGTTTCTCTTTTATTAGATTAGAGAATGGTTCTTATATATCTGACTCATTATATTGGGTGCTAATGTTAATTTTGTAACTTTAGCATTGTTTCTACACTTGTTATGTGGATTCTACTGTAAGGAAAAGATTTGCTTCACCTCACTATGTGTGTTTATTTATATCAGCATAAATTTATAGATACATGTATTACATCAAACTGAGGTACAATTTACATATCTAAATGTATCCATTGTATGGATGCCATTTAATGAGTTTTGAAAAATATAAATACCCCTGCAAACACCACTACCATTAAATTATGAAGCAGTGTCTGGTGCCAGTGCAGTAAGTCCTCTCCCCTGACCCCAAACCTAGGCAAACACTGACTCCCTATGTGTAGGTAGAGGTGAGAGTTCCCTTTTGTTTTGTGTCAGGCATCTTTTAGGCAGCCTAATGGTTTTGAAACTCATCTGTTTTGTTGGCTCTTTTTTTTACTTATTACATTTCAAATGAACAGACATTCGAATATCCTATTGAACAGTGCTGCTTTTTACTCATTCATTTTTGCTATTTATTATTTCCTTCCTTGTGGTTTCCCTAGGTTTACTTTATTGTTTCTTAGCTTTTAATTGAGAATTTAATTCATTTAATTAATTTTTCTATTTTAATTATTATGAGTTTTGGTTTTGAATTTTCATGATTATTGCTTTCAGTGGAGCCCAGAGGTTATGCTACATAGAATTTCTCAAGAGTAATGATAAGAAAGTGTTTATCATTTTGGTTTGTGCTTTGCCTTTTATACAAGAGTTGTTCAATATGCTTTCTTAAATTTCTATATAGGAAGGCCTTTACAATTTGTGTTATTCATTTCTAGTTTTATTTTGTTTTGAACAGAGAATAATTTGTAATATTTCTAGTTTATTTTTTGTGCACTAATTTGTCCTTATATGGAAAGTAGTACATTAAAATCTAAGTACTAACATTGTAGGCATTTGAGCTTAAATGAAATGTTTCATTGTGGCTTCCATAGTTTTAATTATTAACAGTGACTACTATGTTATCTGACTTACAGTCACAATTGTTTCAACTTTATTGTGAATTGTGATTTTTTGCATTACAAACTGTATTTTTTCTTCAGGTAATCTGAAGTTGGTTAAGTTCTCTATTGTCTAGTTTTACTGAAAACATGGCGTTTGTGTCGTTTTATTTGTTCATTTTATCAATTGTATAATTTTGGAGGATGCATGGAAAGATTTAGATTTGGGCAGCCACTATTACTGTGTCTACCTGGAAGTACTTTTACTATATATTGTATTGGGTATGATTATGAGAGTGATGGTGCCATTTTTATTCAAATTTATTTTAATTGATTTCTTTTATATTAACAATCAATATTTATTGAGTATATCTTAAGTATCAAATTCTGTATTGTGCTTTGTGTTGGAAATGTGAAGAGACTGTAATATGATTAGCATTCTAAGGAATTTGTATTCTAGTGAAGACATAAAAAGTAAAATATAATTTCACAATTGCTTGTGTATTATCACTTTCCACGCTCTATTTAAAGGGGAATGTATGTATATGACTCATCACCATATTCTTAAGAAATATCTTCTGTTGGCAAATGGGAAACTCAAAAAGCTCTTCACCATCTTATAAAATTGTTGGATAGCAGGTGTAGGCAGTTTTTGGTTTCAACCACAAAAAAACAAAAAATACCAGGGAAGGAAGGAGTGGTTACTTTTGTACCTATAATGGATTGATCATCTATAGACAAACAACGAGATAAAAAAGATTGAATCACTACTTTTCACATAAAAATCAATGGAGAAAAACTCATGCACAAGGCATTTAAAAACAGGGCAAGATTCGTGATATGTACTATAATAATGCTATATTTGAGACATGGGCAAAAAGATATGGGCAGTGAAATGTTAGGTGTTGGGGGCCATCTGGAGTTTTAGAAGCAGGAATTTTCAGAAGCCTTGGAAAATTTGTACTTGGGGAAATGTTCATTTCTTTGCATATTGAAACTGATTTAAGTAAACAGTCATGTCAGTTTCCCTGTGAGGGTAGATTTTCATTTCCAGAGTGAAAAGGTGAATTCGGGGAGAGGTATAAGCAGGATACAGAAAGGGCCAGTAAAGCTGACTTCACTAGCCAACCTCTCAGTATTTCTGAGCTAGAAAGTTGGCAGGACTTTTGACTAGATTGCATCCTGTAATTATTGTACTTGTGAAATAACTAAATGAGCTTTTCTTTGCCTTTGTAAAAGGGATGCGGGTACGTAGAAACCTACAAGCTATAACTTATGTGTATGCCAACTCAAGATTTATTTCTAGGTAAAAAAAATAGCTGGTTTGCCAGAAACACTTTTACCTGTTGAATCTGTTATGATTCTGGATTTAATTAGTTGTTTATTGCTTATTTAAAACAGATTGATGATGTTGATTTGAAACAGTTTGTGATCATAACAGAATTGCTTATATAGGCTGTTTCCTGATATTTTTCTTCTTAGACTATGTTCTGCCTGTCAGAGCACTGTGTGTTTGCCTAATTCAAACAAGCCCACCCAATCCCATTGCATGTGTAAGGAAATCTTGCTCAATTAGTTTGCATAATTTTACAACAGGATTCATATTTATTTTCTGTATTAGTTTTCATAAACTGAATCAGAGCTCATAGTTTTATGTCTAAGCATCCGAGAGGTGTAGCACTCTATTCCCATTAGTTAAGGAAGGCTGTACGATATGAAATGAATTTTAAGGATTGTTTGATCAAGAAATTGCAAGCTAGTGGTGAGAGTAATTATATCCAGGTTCCCATCACCTACCCCTCTCACTATTGCACACAGCTTTGAATGTTAAATAAATTGTTATTCATATTTTAAAATGATACAAAATTTGGATTTCAGGCTTTCTTGAAAATTCAAGGTGTCTGGCCCTGCTTGGAGAGGTTATCATATGGCAAATCTCAACTAGAGTGCAGAACTCTGTCTCCTTCACATGGGCCACATTCTCTAGCTTAACAGTCTCTACCTTCTGTGTGTTTTTTTTATACTTGCCCACCTCACTGCCTGGTCATTGTAGGCATTTGAGCTTAAATGAAAGCATATCTGGCCCACAATTCCATCCAGGTCAGGAAAAGTTTTAAGAAATCTCACTGCTGTTGCTCAGTGGTTTGAGCATTGGGCTGTACATCAAAGGATTGTGGGTTCAGTTCCAGGTCAAGGGCATGTGCCTGGATTGCTGGTTTGATCCCACATGTGGGAGGCAACCAATTGGTGTGTGTGTCTCTTTCACCTTGATTTCTCTCTCTCTCTCTCTCTGTCTCTCTCCCACTCTCTCTAAAAATCAATGAAAAAAATATCGTTGGGTGAGGATTAATAAAAAATAAATAAATTTAAGAGTGGCCATATGTGTTCATGTCTGGGAAATACTAGAAAGCGATAAAGAAATGAGACCCCCCAAAGCATGCACCTAACACTAGTCACTGTCCTGAAAACTACTCTTTAATGTATGAGAAAGATTCTTCATTTTATTTCAGAAATATTTAGTATGTGTATACAGGTAGGACAAAAGAAAGTTTATAGTTATTCATATAGAAAAGAATAGAATAATAATTATACAAGAGTAAACTCATATACTCACAGCTGTAAAACTACTTTTGCTCCACTCTGTATATATGTGTGTGTGTATATATATATATATACACACACACACACACACACACACACACATACAGTAAACACTAGAGAAATAATAGAATTTCAGAATGGGTGGAAAACAATCATTAATTTATTTATGTTTATTTTGAATTTAGATATACATTAGCTACATATTCTGATACATTGTAGTTTACATCTTTATCCCATAAACTGGCAATTACGTGTTTGGCAATATATAATTACTTTTTTAGTCAGGAAGATATGGATTACATATCTATTAATCTTCACTTGGTAGAGATAAAGGTCTTACTAGCGACTTAACATGCCCAGTTATTTTTCATTGTCGCTGTTGTTGGAATTTAATTATGTAATATCTTGATGGAATTCTGGTCAAGAAAAGGTACTGACTACAATGTAGTTTCCCAGAGATTTAAGACAGAGTCAAAGGTCCGTGATGGGTTTTTCCCCACAAATTTATAAGTGTAGCAAGGGAAGAAGATTTATGAGCTTAAACTTTCAAGTGAGGACATTTTCCTTTCTATTCTTCAAAGTTTAATGTACAGATCATAGGTGAGAAAAGCAGGTTGGGAGAAAAACTGTACCACAACAACCTGATCTTTTTAAAAATTATAACTTTCCTTCTTTTCCTCTACTATTTTTTGCAAGAGCAAAAAGTATTGTAAACCAAGTCCTGATCTTCAGCGGTGGTGCATGGAACACTAATCTTACAATTCTTCTGTGGTCCTTATGCAACTTCTCTAGCTTCTGCCTATCACATCAGGTATACTAGTAACTTTAAAGACTGTTTTTGTTAGTTTCTACTTACTAAGATATTATCAGTAAATTTTATTTTTGTAGTTATTGCAATGTTAACAAAAATCCAATATTTTTAGACACTATTTTTGTATTTTTCTTGAAACATTTTTCAACAAACATTTATTGAGTATTTACAGGTATTCTGCTTGGAGCTAGAGTTAAATGGTTATGAGTCTAGATATTTTTTTTTCTGGATCATGGTTAAAATCCCAGGGCTACAGAATTCCTTAATATAAGAACTTGGACAACTTACTTAAGTTGTTTGAATCTTGTTGACTTTATCTGTACAATAAGAATAGAAACTATCTCAAAACAAGACAACCGTACCCTCTAGTAGTCAGGTTTCTCTTGAGAATTGATGGAGAATTCACTCAATTTTTATGATTCAAGTTACACCTCTGTTGACTGGATCTGAAACTTCCACATATACAGATGAAGTAAGAATTTGCCCATCTCCCTTACATCCAGCATTACCATGGTCGTAGGTATCTGTGAGTCAGACTATTCTGATTATTGCTTTGACTCTGTCCATTATGGCAACTATGCCTGCCTTGACCCTTGACCCCTGCTACCACATGATCCAAAGATTCCTATTACACTTACGTTTCTGATTCGGTGGTGGCAATTCCCACTGTAATTTCTGACCTACAGAAAGGAGCACTCTTTAAGAATGCTGGAGCTCCCCCCGGATAATTTATTGCTTACAATCCCGGTGAAAAATGTGTCCTCTGGACCCTTCCAGGATGGGTGACTAGGACTTAAGTGATAAATGCACTCTAACATTCAAATCTCCTGGAGCTTCTGGATCCCTTCCTCTAGTGTATTCAAGGCAGTGTTGACATTTTGTCTTATTTATTATAGGCTACCTTTTGGTTCACGCTTCAGCCAATCAATCACACTGCAACATTAAATTCAGAATATCTGCATAGTAGGGCCCTGTCAATAAATTTCACACTGTTAATATCCATTTTCACCCCCCACCCGATTTATGTCTGTATAAATTAGAAAAAGTACGTAGTTCTTTTTTAGAATGTAGCTCACCTCCTCATGAGTCACAATTTGCATATAACCTTTTTAGGCCTGCGGGGACATGAGTCTTCTTTAGGTTTAGAAGCAAAGTGGGGTGGTGGGGGAGGGTCCTGAGGTGAACTTGAGTGTCTTTCAAGACAGTGTCTCAGGGAGACCATCTCAGTTTCCTCAGGCAAATAAGGCTTAGTGACCTCAGATGGGTGTTGAGTGGCTGCTTCTACCAGCAAAGAAGTCTAACAGAATTTAGGGTTCAGTGTCCTCAGAATCTTCCTTTATGTCCCTGTTCTAATTTTCAGGGTCTCATCATTTCTTCCCATCTATGCCCGCATGTAAACAGCAGACACCCTGTGAGATGGGGACTTCGATTCGTGTTGTAATTCTTCCACAGAATGAGATTTGGGTTTAGTCATCAGGATCTCAGTCCTGCAGCTGCAGGAGCTAAGGGTTCCTTTCAGGATGGACAGAGCAATGCAGGTCATTCCTGAAGTGCGTCAGCTGAGAATGGGAATACCTGAGCTGAGTCTTTCCTCTTCTCCATTTGCCCAGCAACTGGCCAATTTCATTATGCTCATTAGTTTGGCAAAAATTTTCTAAGGTATCAAATACATGGTCACCAAGAACCTTGTACCTTATAAGTATTGATTAGCAGTGGTGATAGCTTCTATATCTCTATTGCCATGTCACACTATGAACTATCAGTACTCCCTTTGCAACTAGAAATAAAGCCAGTATTGCCTTTAACTCTAATCAGAGCAGAACCAATTCCAGAAACCGCAGACCCAGTTCAAAAAACTCACTATTCAGATTCTGTTTCTATAGAATTATTCTCAGTACCAAAATCTGTGTTAATCAGGGTTTTCCAGAGAAACAGAAGCAATAGGATGTATATATATATATCATATATATACACTTATCTATCTATCATCTATCTATCTATCATCTATCTATCCATCTATCATTTATCTATCTACCCATCTATCATCTATCTACTCATATCTATCATCTATCTATCTATCATCTATCTATATCATCTGTCTATCATCTATCTATTGAGAGATTTTATGGAATTGGTTCACCTAGTTGTGGGGGCTAGTAAGTCTGAGATTTACCATTCGGGCCAGTAGGCTGGAAATTTTGACAAGAGTTGAGATTGTAGTCTTGTGTCCAAAAGTAATATAGGGGCACAATTCTCTTCACCGGACCTCAGTCTTTTAAAATATCTAACTGACTGGATGAGATTCACCCACATTCTGAAGGGAAATCTGCTTTATTCAAAGTCTATTGGTTTAAAAGGTAATCACATCTTAAAAAACACATCTAGATTGGTGTTTAACCGAATAACTTGGCATGATAGCCTAGCCAAATTGACACATAAATTTTGCCATCTCAGCATTGTGACAATAATGTGAACATAATATAATCTATCGAAAGGTTTGGTTTAGCCCATAGTAAACATTCATCCAAAGTTACTATTAATAATTACTCTTCATTTAATACATGCTAAGTGCTGTGTTCAGTTTTCACATGTGTTTTCTCACTTAATACTTACCACACACTGTGAAGTATGTACCACTATTCCTATTTTACTGATTAACTCAGAAACTGGCACAAGGGACTTACAACCATTAATACAAAACTGCTCAACTTGTCGTGAGTTAGTGAATGCAGTCAATACGTTATATTTTTGCACCCAAATTCTCCATTTTTTCTCCAGTAATCAAAGCACTGTCAATTTTATTGTTGGACTGCTGTTAACTGACTTCCAGTTCCAAGGTCGGATATTGTCATCGACTTATCTAGTTATGCATATCCCTGGCTTCAGTGATGGTTTAGGGTGGGCAGAGGATTCAGTCAGAGTTAGAGTGACAGGGAGAAAAATCATATTCGTTTTGCTGGGCCTGCTCAGAGAGTAAGAGGAGGGCTGAGGGATATTGGTTGAGGCCTTTGCACCTGGAGAGGCCATGCTGCCTGAGAGTGAGCACCACAAGGGAAGAGATATAACTGACAGGTAGAACATGAGGAGATCCTGACAATATTTCCTAACCTTTCATGACAGCACAGTTCTCAGGGACCTCAATGTCGTAAGCCATTAAATCAATAAGCTTTTTTTTAAACTTGGATTGTGGTGTTTATGTCTTAAATAATGCTGGCATTAAAGTCTCCTTTCCCTTCACTGCCAGCGCACTTGCTCTCTGGCATCACAAAATAAGACAGGGCATTGGGTACAGGAGGAGCAGTGTGCCCTGGAAGTGCTGTCTATAGAGAATGTCAACGATAATGACAGAGATGAGAGCTGAGTCTACTTACTTTTCATTATCACCATGAGTCGGGAATTCTTAATAATGTCAGTGATAAAATACACCTTCCTAAAAAAATATTTTGTTGGTCTATATTTCAAATAATTCTTCTAATCACTTTTGAGTTTTAATACTATGTATGTAAATACAGTTGACTCAAGCAGTGCAGTCTCAGATACACATTTTCATTTTAAGAATAAACTGAAGAGGTTTTCAATAGATTCAGAATCAGCTGGGCCTGATTTTAAACTGTTCTCTCCAGTCACTCTGCTGTTTCAATGTGAAACACAAATCTCCAGAATGACAGAATGACAGATTTGAAGCAACTCAAGTTCTTTTTTTACAATCACTGTGCTTTCATAATTTATTTCAAATCTCCTACTTAAATGGAGGAATGTGTGATATCACGTGGGTTGAAGACAAGAACAGTGAGTGCTCCATGCAGATGGAGACATTTCTGACCCTTTACAAATATACCAGGAGCTCTCCAAATTAACTTCCATTAAAACATGGCAATTATTAAAGAATTTATTACCAAAAAACAGCTAATGTGTATTACTGGATAGAATTTTGTCATATAGAGAAGGGGCAGGCCTTGGGTGTCAATTACTCTAAATATAGTACTTCCGTATGGATCACCAGTTGGGCATTCTCACATACTATTTTATCTTGAAATAGATTTTTCAACCCTAAGGACAGGAAGAAGGCTTGCATTTATCTTTATCCCTTTGGTGGTCTTATACAAGAGGTCCTCGTAAGTAGTTGTTTGGGGTGAGTGTGTGTATGAGACTGATGATGGGGGTGTATGGTGACAGCACTAATATTGAATGAGTCCCAATGATATCACAGGTGCTTTACAAGTTAAAGATAAAACTTAGCCCTGATTGGTCATAGATTGCTGAGCTAGACATATGGGTTTGGCTGCCATCCTACGCTATGTAACCATCTTCAGGCGCTTACTAGCCCTTACTGCAGGAGGGGCCCACGTAGCCAGGTTTTAATCACATGGATTCAGAATCCAAGCTGAGAATAACAGGTTTTCTTTCTCTAAAGAACTGACATTTTCTTAAGAGAAACACAGGCTGAATAAGCTTGGAGACTTAAATGTTAGTGAATTGAGAATTCAACATTAGCATCATGGCAATGCAAAACCAATCATTACCAAATGTTTGAAGGAGCAAAAGTTATTCTCTGTTAGAGATAGTTGGAAGACTAAAGAATGGATCAGGTTTATTGCAGAGTTGAAGAGAGAGAGAGGAGAACTGAATAGGACATTTCGGTTCCTATGCCAGCTGTATGCTCCTGGCAGGTGGGGTCAGTACAATTCTCCTGATTCCTTAGAAAAAATTCCTTTTTATTTAATTCAGTGTGATTGGGTTTCAGACCTTTGCTCAAGTCACTTCCTTGCCTTTCCCCTGAACCGTTTCATGTAGATTTTATTTATCTTTTAAAAAAGAACATACGTTTTAGGAGCCTTAGATCCTTGCCTTTGTGATAACTCTGCATGTAAATGAACCTAAAAAAGATTTCAGAATAAAACTAAATATTTGCTTAAACTCTTACTTGTCCTGTGACTATAATCATTTCTTCATACTGACTATATCATAGTTCTTAAATATTTTAGGAAGAGATTCTCTTTAAAACTCTAGTGAAATCTATGACCACTCTTTTCAGAAAAATTCATATTATATACACATGCATTCACGCACACAGGTACCAACACACAAAACTCTGCATATAATTTCAGGGGTCTTACAAATTCTAGGAAACCTAATAAACTGTAGTAGGCCAGGTTACAAATCTCAATTTTTAAAGTATAACTATTTCTGTGAAGATGTTGATATTAATATATTAATAATTCATCATCAGAGCTTTCTATTAAATATTTTGTAGATTAAAGAAATCTTCCTTAAACATAAAGATTTTTATAAGTTCTTTTTTCCATTTATAATTCTGAATTTTAAGGCATATAACTTCTTTAATACCAATATTATAGAACTCTAAGCGAGTGTGAGATTTAAATTGTTTATACTAACCTGATTATGAGGCTGCCTCACCATATGTCTGGTCCAGAGAATGCTGTTATATCAACCTTTCATATGAGAAAAGAAATCCACTTATTGAGGAGGGTTTTTAAATTTAATATTAAATAATTAAAATCCATCCTCACATAGACATCTTAAATTAAGATTGTTTACATGCTCTTTAATTAGATGCAATTAAGAAGCTCTCTCAAAGTGTTTCTGCCCAGAGGGAGCATTCGCTGCTTTGACAGAATGACTCTTAACATGGGAAGTTGCCTTGTTTGTAGTTTCCCTTGGAAGACACGATAGGTGCACTTTTGTTTTTGCCACAGGAGGAAACAGATGCTGAGAATTTTCATTAGACAAAGACAGATGAAATGGTCTGCCTGACAATCCTGGACAGTAAGAGGTCTTCTCTGCTCTGCTGTTCTTTCAAAACTCTTTTCTCATAGCGATACCTAAGCCAGATCTTGTCATTGCTTTGCTCAAACCCTTTCAATGTCTTCCCACCTCACCGAGTGTAAACCCACAGTACCTACCATTATCACTGCCCGGGAACTTCATTTCTTTAATATGACTTATTCCTTAATTCAAGCTATCTTTGTCCCTTCCAATTGTTACAAATACCAAGGCATACTGCATATCTTCACTGTTAATCATTAAGTTCTTAATATCAGGTTGACATCAGGTTTTGGTCAGCATCAAACTGTCTTAAGACTAAAAGCCTCAGTTTCCTGAAACTAAAGATAACATCTGGACCTCAGTTGTGTTTCATTGGCAGGCCTGTGAAAGCAAAGTGACCAATGAACACACCTGCATGGAACTGGACAGAAAGACACCATGGCTGACCTCAGGACCTGACACAATGACCAGCTACTCCCTACCCTGGCCCCAGCCAACCAACAGAGCCCACAACCCCAACTCCATTACTCACCATGATTAATAATTTTCCAGTACATAACCTCCCTCTGTCATCAGAGAGCCAGGTTCTAGAGAGCTAGCTCACCTTTTTCTCCAGGCTTAGTCGCATTTCCTTAAATTAGCCTTTGCTTTCTTTGCTGCAAACTCCTGTTCACATTTTAATGGCCTTTGATGCATGCAGGCAAATAAACAATCCTCCTTCAGTTAGGTATCACCCTGCTGGCCAGGCCCTAGTATTGTGTGGGATCATTCTCCTCCATCCCCAACTTGCACCACTTTTTGTTGCTCTATCTCCTAATCCTTTTTCTCTGGTTCTGGCTTACTTGGTTCAAGACACATGTCTGTCTAAAATGGTCCCTGAATATTCACCTGGGTTCCTTCATCTCTGTTCAATATTTGCTCACGTGCCAGCCTTCAGTGGGTCCCTTCCCTGTTACCTTCCTTATCCCTTCTAGATCTTCTCCTCTTTAAGCCTGCATTCTGTATGCCACTTCCCTACTTTAGGTTTTGCCATGATAATGATTACCATTTGACATATTCCATATTGTATTTGTCTAGTCAGTTTATCTTTTTTTTTTTTTCTGGTAAGGTATAAATTCTAAGAAGGCAAAGGTTGTGACTAGTTTGCCCCACTGTCCCACCTCCAAATAGATGATCCAAGTAGATGTTCAGTGAATTTAATGCATGAATGAATTAGTGCGTAGATGAATGAATGGAAAGGGCCTAATGGGATTTTCTGCTTAAATTAATTACAGTTTTTTAGTTTGTTAAATTTTTACTTTTTAAATGATATATTTTATTTCTTGGGAGCTTGATCTGGTCTGTGGCTGATTAACTGCAAAGGAAACCTACTTCCCTCAAATACAATGGTGAATTTACTAGTAAGGTTGCTTTAGGTCATTGTGGCTGAACGGCCTTGGGCTAAAGTAGGAACTTCAGGATTTTGTTACAATAGTTTCTGTAAACAATTATTTACATTTAAACAATAAGATCATTTAATATGGCCCCACTGTTTACAACAGTGTAAATTAAATTCAGGAAAAAAACCAATACATTTGAAGAAGTGATTAGAAATCATAAGACAAAAATATCAAGTTTTAGAATGACCTTGGTAAAGAAAATGGGCCTTAGACAAGTCTTACTCCTTTTTTGATCTGATCAGTAATCATTAAAAGTTCAAACTGAAAGTGGATGAACTAGAAAATAAAAGTAAGTAAACTTTTATTCATGTTTAGCAAAATCTCAAGAGACTTGGTTATGGAAGGGCTGCAATATGTTCTGACTTCTGGATGATGAGTTCTTACATCAGAGAAGAGAAGCTCTACTTTGTTGTTAGGAATTGTTCTGTGTTGGAACAATGTAAGAGGCAAAGGATGCACAAGTTTTCAAAAACAGACCTTTTTGCTATAAAAATTACTCTCGGGCTAATCCTTTTTTAACTACAGTGTGCAATGAATGCTGGGAGAAACTCCAGAGGGATTCAGAGCTCTAAATTTGAACCATAGTTTGTTGGGTATAAAACATCTGCATCTCTTGCTCAGGGTCCAAATTACCAGGCACCTAGAATTGGATCATATTCATAGACATTCTTTGGATTATAATGATTCTGTTATTATACCCAAAAACTTAGAACATGAGGTCTGGAAAATACATTGGAAGTACAGCTGTATGTTATTAGACATATGAGACGTAAGCCACGCTTCTGGCAGGTACTGTCAGTGGGTCAGATTGGGTCATTCTGCAGTTTTAGTAAGGGACTAAGTTCACCTACAGTCAAATGTATGTCTCAAGAGTGGCAATTTCAGCAATGAATTTTCCTTGAAAAGATAGGGAATTGAGTAGTCACTACCTGGGCAACCCTGGCAACTGCAGGGTAAGTTAAATGACCTTGTGGAATTTAATGTAAAATCAAATGAGAAGAGAGATTTGCTTAGTTTGACTTTGCAATATATTTAATTTCTCTGTTCAGTTTTACACTCCAGGGATTTGTGAAGCTATATCACCATCATAATCTGTTGGTGATTATTCACATAAATGAGTTTATAGATCCTGCAAGGACAAGCATTATATTTGTTTTCTACAAGCAAATATTATCAAAATTACTGGCATGTAAAAAATTGAGATCAGTGGTTAAACTGGCAAGACATTAAAATAAATTCTCTTTCCACCTTGTAAAATACAAATGGCAGATTATTAGGTCATTTAAATAAAGGGACTGTTCTGATTTGTCAACACATCTCATGATTTAGAATATTTAGGAATAAACACATGATGTTCCAAATTTTAAATGAATGTGAAAGAAAAATAATTCTTTCACTAATGTCAGTTTTTTTGTTTGTTTATGTGCTTTTGGTGGGGGCTGGAATATTCAGTCTGTTTGAATCTATTTTTCCAGAGTAGTGGTATGTTTCATTTGAATATTTAGCTTGTGGTTTTAGCTATTCCTTCAAGCTTATATCACACTAGCTGCCCTCTTGTCATAGGTAATCGTTATTGTTAATACTCATTTTGGAATATATACCACTGAAGGCAACAAAGTTTCAATTATAGAAGGTAAATAAATCTCAGAATAAAAAAAAAAGAAGAAAAGGAGAAGCTGGGAGCTTCTGTCACCGGAGGGCTTGGCCAGACTGAAAACGTCCCTCAGCCCCTCACCCAGACTGGCCAAACACCCCAGTGGGGACCCCCACCCTAAAGGGGGCTTGGCAAGCCTGAAAACAGCCATCAGCCCCTCACCCAGGCTGGCCAGACACCCCAGTGGGAATGTCACACTGACCACCAGGGGGCAGATGCTCAATGCAGGACCTGCCCTCTGGTGGTCAGTGTGCTCTGACAGGGGGAGTTCTGCTCAACGACAAGCCAGGCTGATGGCTGCCAGTACAGCGGTGGTGATGGGAGCCTCTCCCGCCTCCTCAGCAGCACTAAGGATGTCAGACTGCAGCTTAGGCCTGCTCTCCACTGGCAAATGGACATCCCCCGAGGGCTCCCGGGCTGCCAGAGGGATGTCTGATTGCCAGCTTAGGCCCAATCCCCCAGGAGCGGGCCTAAACCAGCAGGTGGTCATCCTCCAAAGGGTCCCAGACTGCGAGAGAGCACAGGCAGGGCTGAGGGATCCCCCCCACCCCCCGAGTGCACAAAATTTTGTGCTCCAGGCCTCTAGCAGTTTTATAAAATTAGATGTTACCAAAATTTTTTTAAAAATAATTTTATTAATGAATCCATAAATACTCAATATTCCCATGTGGCCCAGATGAAGTTTAGAACATGAGGCTAACCCCCATGTGGTTATGTGAGGAATTTCCTGAAGAGAAACATTCTTTATGATAAGTCCTAGATTTAAGCTATTATTATTTATGGGCAATAATAACAAGGATCATTTTGCAGTGAAGAAGGGTAAGTGCTACCCTTCAGGAATGATTCTCTTTCCTAAAGGAATCATCAGGTAGTCTTTTCGTTAGGTGGTTGGTGTTATAAGTAGATAATTGCTAAGCTACCTTAAATTATCCAAGCCCAACCCATGTGACTAAGTGTTTGAGCATCAACCTATGAACCAGGAGGTCACGGTTGGATTCCAGATCAGGGTATATGCCAAAGTTTCGGGCTTAATCCCCAATGGAGTTTGCGCCTCAGTGAGGGCCATGCAGGAGGCAGCTGATCAATGATTCTTATCATTGATGTTTCTCTCTCCCTCTTCCTTTCTCTTACTGAAATC
>NW_006383015.1:5586067-5598399 GCF_000327345.1 Myotis davidii | reverse complement strand
TATTTAAAAATATTATAAGGAAAGACTTATTTGAGTCAAACTATGGTATTCAAACACTATGTAACTATTTGGGTACTGAATTTGTTGGCTCTTTTTTCTAGCATGTCTCCTTTATAAAATGATGTGAGGACTCAAAAAAGAAGCTATTAAGAATGTGTCTTTCAAATGCTAAGTATATACTTTGTCCAGGAGTCCCATGATTTCAGCCCCATCTGATGAACACCAGTAGCATGTGCAGCCTATGAACAAAGGCTGGGAGTCCTGTTGCCCAATCACTGAAAATTCTTCAAATGATCATTAGTTCCTTTACCCAACACAGTGTGTGCTACCATTGCAGCAATTTCACCCAATTGTGCAGATGGCAAAGGGTCCCTTATGCAAGAACCCAAATATGACCAGAACAATTTTCTAAAGTGTCTATTTTCTTCAACACTCTTAAAACAAACATATATTACTTTGTATAGGTTGTGATAGGAACTGAAGGGAAGCAGAATATGCCATCCCAAAATATGATTGTAGGAGTTCAAGACAGGCCACCCTGAAATAGGCTGCTTTGGTACGTTGATTATTTTGAGGTGTAGGCACTTGAAAAACAGCAAATGCAGGGAGACACTTTCTCTGAACTCCCCTTATCTGCCTAGAAACAGATCCTTCAAAAGGAACTCAATTGTCATTAATTCCCAGGAGTTCATCAACCGAGAAAGATTGACTCTTGAAAGGAGAGAAAAGACTAGAAGTCAACACTATACCCAGACAAACTCTCTCAGAAACTCTAATTTCTTTTGTTCTTCTAAGGGCCCATTCATCTTTTCTAAAAATCATTTGTTTTCCCCTACGAGGCCTACATTTTTTCTAAGCCCCTTCTCTTTCCTTAGTAAGATGGTATTTAAGCCTAAATCCTAAAGCCAGCTTGTGCTGTTACTTAATGTATCCCCCTGAATCTTGACCATGTATTCAGGATGTATGCATGTTAACAAACTTCTGTTTTTCTCTCGTAAATCTGTATTTTATCACAGAGGGCTCAGCCAAAAACTGAAAAGGGTGGAGAAAAATTATTTTTCCTCCCCTGCAGAACTGAGATCAAAGGCCCAGTCAGGAAACATGCAAATAGTATACAATAAGGTGTGATCAGAACTATAATAAAAGGAAACTTAAGAGAGGCTTTTGATCCCCACTGTGCTTGTGGGGGTTAGGGAAAGGTGGGAACAAGACAGCACCTCTGAAATTACATTGGAAGGATGTGGTTCGTTACCCATGTGATTCAAATAGGGTAAGATTAAGGGCACAGTGGCATTAGAGAAATGGGATAGCAAGGAAACAAAACAGTTTTGATATGATTTATTGTGAATGGAAAAACACAATCATAATTTAAAAGAAATAATCTTCCAAGAAGACAAATCTGATCATAAGAAAAAGAAACATGAATAGCTTGAAGATAAATGCAGACATTTTTTCATTGCTACCCTATAGTGTAGAAAGATGAAACTTATTGATGTCTTTATATCAGTAAGCTGGAAACTGAAATGAGTGATTGCCAGAAAAGGTGGTTCATCCCTTGAAAGGAAAGAGAAGGTGCAGAAGCATTTTGAAAAGAGCATCTTAAAGAAGTAGGAGACAGAACAAGGGAAAGGATTATCTGGCTCTAATTGAGAAAGTGGTTTGGGAAGAAAAAGGCATCCTATTTAATAAATCTGAGACAGCAGAAATTAACATTAAAAAGGGGTGTATGGTCTTTGCTTCTTAATAATGAGTTGATATTAGTAACACTATAGCTTATTAATACTTCTCAGTTTATTTTTTAAAAAATACCAAAGTATTTCTCAAATGTGCATTTTAAGCATATCTAAAAGATATCACATCTGCTATTGTTTCTTGTGGCAATGAAAAGAGCTGGCAGCTGGATCCCTCTAGCTAAGATTCAGCTGCCTTTTCTTCTCAATAAGTGTAGAACCAAATATAGGGATTACTTTTATAAATATGTAATTATGAATTTTTTCTGATTCTGATTAATAATTCATCCCCAACTTCTGTAACAGTATGTTATGAATGTTAAACGACTGGATGAGTCAAAATTTGATATTTAAGGAGATTAAGGGGAATATTATGCATATATTTTAGTTTCCATGGCTTCCTGGTAGAATATTAGCAAAGTATAGTTTGAAATAAATTCGTTTCTCTTAGTGAAGCCACATATTCATATATTTCGGTCAAGAAAGGTCATTGTTCTCTATGGCTTTTAATACTCGTTTGGGCTACATGATATGGTTCTGACCCAAAACGATGATGCTTATTTGTACCAGAAAGGAGAACCAGCTCAAGTGTATTCCTTCCTCTCCCCATTTTTAACATAGACTCTGAAGTCTACTTAAAAAACATTTCTAGAGTATAACATAGCAGTTAAAAGTTAGTTTGTTCATTCAAATTTTACTTCTGTCTCTTGAAATAATTTACTTAAGCTATCCCTGCCTCTCCTGTCAATAGGAATAATAAAATTATTTTCTCCACAGCATTGTTATAAAAATTAAATAAACCAATGAGCAGAGTGTGGGGTTCAGTGGATAAATAATTAGTAGGAGGAGACATTAAGGGTAGGGGGATTCTTGCTAAAAGGCAGGCCAAGGACTTAGACATCAAAGGTGGGAGATGAAGACTTGGTCAGTTATCAAGATGGAGGGTTCTCTTTAAACTCACCAGGATGCTTTGCTGAGACTGGCCTGAGGAGCAGGCCAAAGACAGGAGGGCGAGGGAGTGGAGGCCTAGTCACTAAGATGGCTCAGAGGAACTCAACTAGATTTTGGTTAAGGAAGAGAGACAGTGCAGAGTGGTGATGAAGCTCAGGATCACTTGTTCAAAAATTGAGAATTTAAAGACAGCAACCAAAAACATTAAACCAAGATGTGTCCTGCTAAGCCTGTGGCCTATGTGGTTGTGTAGGTTGCATGTCCATGTTGCTGGCCCAAGGCAAGAGTAGTAGAAAGCATAAGAACTGACTTGAAAGAAAACCCCAGAATGATATACAGTTATTTGAGTGAAGTTATAATAGTAAAGTTTGCCTGAAAGTTGTCTTAATCGTGTTTCTGAATTAATAATTGCCTAAGTGATTATCAGAGAAAAACTAAAAGAAAAAAATATAGGGGAGACCCATAGTACATAAGGAGGTCTCAAATATAGGGAGAGCTATGATCATTTTATGTGAATACAGCCTTTTAAAACACATTTGTCTATACATTAGGGCCCAGTGTTCAGTAAGAATCTGTTCCTTGACACTTGAATTTTTAAAAGAGTTCTGAGAAAAGTTAGAAAAATGCTTATATTGCTTATTTGTTTTACCTTCCTATGGCTTTCCCTTGATGTATAAAGAATATAATAAACAAAATCCTTATTAGGGTTTATAAGTATATGTGAGTTAGGAAAGTGCCAGCTGCTATAATAAATACCACCACTCTCCCCCACTCCACTTCCTCCCCACCCCCCGTGGTTAATGCAGTTAACGTTTTTTAGGGATCTCAAGCTTTTCAAAGGAAGTGACACTAAAATACTTGTCACTGAACTATTTTTCACTAAATTTACCAACATTTATTCAAGAAACACAAGGGGCTTCTTCTAAAAATGTGCAGATGTGTCTCAGCCAATCAGAGCTGTGGTTTTTTATTTTAGTAATTCTGGCCTCTGCTTAGTCCAGACCATTTTTTTGGCTCAGTGCTTCAGTACGAAAGAGTATGGGATTTATTTGCTCACCTAACTTCAGGTATGGTTTGATCCAGATACTATAGCATCATAGCCTAACTATGCCTGCAGCCATTCCAGTCCATAAATCTCTATACCACCTTGTCCTGAAAAAGAGTGAGGACTTCTTCAGGTAGTTCTCTGAGGTGATCACGTTACTTTCCCCATAAACATCTCATATTTATTGAGCGACATGGATCATGTTCCCATCTCTGAAATGATCACTGTGGCCAGGTGTGAGCTGTTTGCCTCAATAAATCAAGACTTCCCTCTGCCTCTCTGCACTGAGAAGCATCCTCGGGAGCACATGGGTTACTTGGAGACAAAGTAGATGCCCAACAAGTTGACAGGATAATGGGAGTGAAAAAAACAAAAAAAAAAAGGAGGAGTCCACTAGAACTTCTAGTTGTATTTGCAGAAGCCACTGGAAGATGCTACCAGGGCAGAGCAGATAAAGAAACAAGTTAAGGAACTGAAAGGCAAGCATGTTGGACGCTGTCTTGGGTAACAATATGGAAAAGGAAATACCCCTTATGACACAAGTGGTAGTTGTAAGAGTGTCAGTGAGTCAGTCTTAAAGTTCACAAAACAAAAGGGAACTATGGTCACCCCGCTGCCTTTATGAGTTTGTTACTGTGTGGTAAGGAGGTGTAAGTGGGTGGTGCAATCCCATGGAATGAGTTTTCAAGGAAATAGGAGATGCAAAATGAGCACCTATCTCACCTCCAAAGACAGTAATGCTCAGAGTGTGCCACTACCATTCAGAGGCGGTGTCTTTACTTTTTTATTTTTTTAAAAAAAATATTTTTATTGATTTCAGAGAGGGATGGAGGGAGGGAGACAGAGAGAGAGAGAGAGAGAGAGAAACACAAATGATGAGAGAATCATTGATCGGCTGTTAGAGGCAGTGTCTTTCAGGCAAAGACAGGTTTCAGTTAGAGCAGCCAATTAAAGGGAGATTTAGAGAAAAGGCTGTGACTAGAAGGGGTTTGCATATGAAGAACCAGGGGTTTCAGAGCCTCTACCGATGCCTTGCTTTTATCCCAGGCTGACTGCAGTCTATGAATTCTCACAGCATGATAGCCCAGTGCATGCGCACCTGCAGCGTGCCTGGCTCCGGGAGACCGCACTGAGGCACTGCTCAGCCACAGCTACTTTATGGAAAGCGTGCTGCCGTGCCGTGTTGGGTTCAGTACTGTGCCCAAACCAAGGTTTCCCTGAACACCCAGTTCCCAGTTCCCCCCAATATATAATATAAATAGGCATTAAATATAAATAGGCAAACAAGTATGCTTTTGCTTTCTTTGTTGTTGTTTTTTTCCTCCTTTTTAATTCTGTACAGAGGATGACTTCCTAACTCCTTTTTCCCTCGCCTGTGGAAAACTTACCTGCGCAGGCATCCAATGAATACACTAAGTAGCCAGATTATTATGACCACCCCATCAGTACAATGAAGTGAATTAGTTATGCAAATAACTAATATATTAGTGCAGGCTAATGGGGCTCTAGGTTTTGTGTTTTTGGATATCCCTGAACCTCCTATGCTGCATCTGCCTCTCGTTTTTCTCCTGCACCAGCCCTTCACCTTATGCTTTGAGTTTAAAGAAGAAGAAAGTGAAATGAGTTATACTTTACCCCTTAATCTGTCCATTATTTTTCTCTCAGGCATCCACCAACCTTTTTCCCAAAACACTTGTAGCCACTCTCTCCAAACCAAGTTTTTCCCTTAGCTTTTATTCCTTTGAGGTGGATGACTTTCTATACTACATCTTTCTTCTTCCCTGTTTTAGGGAATAAGTCTAATGGGCCCACCCCTAATGACACAGGCCGAAAGAGAAGGGGAAATCTGTATTAAAAAGAGATAAAATGTAGCCGGAGGTTTTTAAAAATATCACCCCCATCACACACCTTTCTAGAAGGCACATCTCAGCAAAGTACGTTTGTTTGCCTGAAAGTTGACTTGGAAGTAGCTCTATAAGATAACGTTTTATTTGTTGTATTTTCACGTTCACTTAAAAGTACATGAAAACAGTTTTCACCCACAAGAAGCAGTTCTCCCTGCCTGTCTTCCCTGTATTTTGAGTTGCTCAGATTTTATGGTGCCTGTGTATTGCTTTCCTTTCTCTCTTTAATTGCTCATTTATTGTCTGTGAATAGATATTTTTACTACCATAGAGGCTCCCTGACATTTTTTCTGCATAAGTGAGCTGAATAACTTGTATATAAAAATCAGGAAAGAAAACAGGAACTTTCTAATTCTTTGCTATTGGCTTCCTGGTTAACTTTACGGCAACCAAGTGGTTACTCAGTGCTTACCCTGCAGTGTGCTATCCCTCAGCCACCACTTCCCAGAGCTCTAGTGCTTATCAGTAAAGGAGAAGGTTAATCAAGGTCATCTCTAGGTGCATTCAGCTCCTTTGTCTACTATGAACTGGATGTTTACCTTATATGTTTTTTCCTCTACATGTTTATAAACCCCGAGTTTATAAAATTAATTTATTGCTGATATAACACCATAGACTTCATTAAATATAAATAGGCAAACAAGTATGCCTTTGCTTTCTTTGTTGTTGTTTTTTCCCTCCTTTTTAATTCTGTACAGAGGATGACTTCCTAACTCCCTTTTCCCTCGCCTGTGGAAAACTTACCTGCGCAGGCATCCAATGAATACACTGAGTAGCCAGATTATTATGACCACCCCATCAGTACAATGAAGTGAATTAGTTATGCAAATAATAATAATAATAATAATAATAAAACCTTGAGAGTATTTTCTTAGGAAGTTTTCAATACAGTATTTTTAGAAGTGTCAATGAAGTACTGGTGGGGTGGTCATAATAATCTGGCCCCTCAGTGTATTTGTGAATTGCAGGCACGATCCACCCCTGTGCTTCTTTGAGATGAGGAACAAAGGCAAACTGGGAAGCCCTTCCCGTGGGGAGCCTGCTGAGAGGTGGGCTGAGGGAGCCGGAGGAGGAGGTTGCCCTTTGTCAGCCAGGCCAGAGGCCTTCCCATGCTGCTCTCCACACTGCGCGCTGGGGATAGCCTGTCTCCCGTTCTTACAAGATGCATTTACCCGCAAGACTGGAAAATACCAATATGCTAAGGTTAATAGACTGGCGTGACTTCTGCAAACCGCCCTCACACCTCACGGAGTCTGTGGTGGAGGAGGGGTGCGAACAGAGCGCACTGCACTCCCCGGGTCTCCAAACAGGGCCCTCAGACCAGGTGGCACCGAGAGACAAGGAAGACTGACAAGGCTGGGGTTTGCCAGGGGACATGAATGACTGTCACACTGCAAGTGACAGGATAGCATCTTGCCTTTGCCATGGGGTTTTCTTTAATGATATGGAAATGACAGTAACACTCGAATCCCCTCCAGGTTCCTGTGAGTCCATATTAAGGACTCCCATTCCGGTGGCAGTTAATATTGTAGAGAAATGACTCGGCAGGCAGCTGCCTCCCCCCTGGAGAAATCCCAGAAGACGGTGCCTGTAACAACGGATCATTAAGGGGAGTCCAGAGTCAGGATTCCCCGAGTGCGCGTGGGATTCCTGGATGTGCTAGAGCAGCTTTCGGGGCTCCAGGCCGAATCCCTCTGGCTGCTCCTGACAGAATCTCTGAGCCACCTTGATGGCAATGACCCTGTGACAGTTCCACAGGCTGTCAGTGGCCATTGGGCCTGAGTGGCCCTGCTAAGGGGTAATGGGCTTTAATTGCTCTTTGTGGGGGAGGATGTGGGAATGCTTGGGGGGGAAGAGTGGGAGGGTGTTTGATGAAGAGGTATCAGGCAGACAGGGAGGAATCATATATTCACCTGCTGTGTGGGATGGCACTGCTTAAAATAACAGCCTGAAGTTCCCAGAAGCATCCGAAAACTAAGCTTAAAAGAATTGCAATGAGCTTCCTTTCTTTTTCTTTGCATTTGGTGGTGGTCGTTGAGGATTTCTCAGAAAGATGCCTGCTTCAGCCATATCCCCATCACTTAGCCAAAAGGAATGCTGAATGGCCCCGCAGCATCTAGTTCTTTGTCCAACCCTCTGCCTCCTCCCCCCCGCACCCCCCGCCCCACCATTGGCATTTCAATCTGTTTGAGGACAGAAGTGGAATGAATGTGACAGTCGAATTTGTGTCCCTCGTGAATTTCTGTCTCTGTCAGGAGAACGAATCATGCCCACCAAGCACAAATTTAGCATGTGATATTGTCAGCAATCTCTATGCAGTCCCGCATTAGAGAGGAACAGAGTGAGCTGAGGGTTGTTGCCGTGGAAATGCTTTCGAGCTGGATGTCTGGCATGAGTGTGTGTCTCCCCTCGTTACTAGAACTATAAGATCGATCTCCATGTGGGGTAAGTGGAGGCACAGGGGTTTTTCCTCGCCCCGTGCTTTCCTCTTGCCCTGGCACGAGACAAGGCCACCGTAGCCATTTCTCTTTGTTCTCCTTCTCTGCTTCTCTGATTGGTGATGCAAGCTCTGGCAGGTCCAATTTGTTTATTCATTTTTCATCCTTAACTGTGTGTTTGAAGACTTACCTTGAATTATGGGAAATGAGCCGTACTTTCTGAGCACAGTCCCTTCAGGACCAAGCTCCAGTCTGAGGTCCTGAGAGGCGTGAAATGTAGATGGAAACCCAGGCTGCACTTCTCAGTGGCTAAAGTAGCTCTAACCACATAGCATTGGAAATTGCCTAAAAATCAACTAAAATCACGACTTGGTTAAACATGTAGAAATATCAATTTAACAAATATGAGAAATGTGTCTACTGTTGGTTTCATTTCTGCCGACAATTGCACATACACCTTAGGAAGCTAAATTCACAAAATATGTACTGAGCTAAAATAGAAATTTGGTAGTTATCTAATCATCTATTTTACACCCATTCTCTGAATCTTTATTTAAACTCCAGCAAATATCCTTAAGTTTTTGAACTAATTTTAATATAATAATTTTGTCATTTGTCAAAAGCCTTCATAACTTAAATAATAAAAACAAGTCTTGCAGGGAAGCAATGACAATGAGTAATTAAGCTGCTGCTTTTAGACATAAAATGCTACACATAGCATCTCTGAGGCATTCCCCATGACACCGTGACTGTACACACCTGCCAGGTGATGGAGAGATTAAGTTGGGATGTGCTGATATGGGATAGAGGAATGTCTAGTCTAGAGGCTGCTTTCAGATCACTATAAATGTTTCTTTAAGTTTAGAGTTCTTTAAGTTTATGAGGAAAGAGAAATTATGTCTGAGATACAATCTTAGGCCCATCTGAATGCAATGCTCATGTTCTGCCCCATGAAACTGGTTATCTTCATTCTCTTCATCATTTTCATTTGGAAGGTAATAGGATTGGGAATCAATGAATTTTGAGTCAACTTCCTACTGTAAAGCTATTTTCAAAGGAGTTGCTATAATGTGAGTAACATTAAAGGCATATATGTTATATTTCTTTTTGCAAGTCCATTTTAAACCTTCTTGAGTGGCAGATATTCAGAGTTTTAAAAGCTGGATACCGAGAGCCTTCGACCAATTTAATTCTAGCCATTTGTTAAACTCCATGGGTTCCTATAAGAAACATGTAGGGGTGTCTGTATATATGTGTAGGTACATATACAACCTTAGGCTTGTAATGAATACCATCTATCCTAGAATTCTAGGAAAAAAGTTGTATATACAGCTTCTTTTTATTTAGTAACCTGTGTAACTTGATATTGAATATATGCTACCTAGATGTCACTTATGAAGCATAATAAAATAAAAGTTGATATTTGAGAATGAAAGATTAGGGATATTAGAGATATGGAATATTTGAAGGGGAAGGCAGTCAAATGGGAGGCAATAAGGTCATGGATACTTCCCTCTCAATTCTCCATCCAGTCTAAAGCAGATTCAAGCAAAACTCTTCATTGGCCCACTGGCTTTTGGGAAATTCCACCCACTCTCTGCTATATGATATGAATATCCTACCAGAAGGATAGTTTTAAAGAAATAACAGCATATGTTTATCACTTCATGTTGTTTTCCATTGTTACGTCTTCCTTTTAAAAAAATTGCAAATTAAAAGAAAAGAAACTTAGGTAAAAATATACCACATGTGTACTTTTACATTAAGTAAGAATTTTCTTATTTTAAAATATTTTAAGTGCTAATGATCTGCTTTGCTTTGTTTATAGAGCATACTACCAGTATGCAAACAACAGGGCACATTCTGTAAGTTGACCCTTTAGTATGAATTGTCTGTGCTTTCACTTTAAATTGTAGATCAACCATTTTATTCTGGTACAGCAGGGCTGGCACCCAATACATCTACCTGGTGCATAGAGGAAGTCATTTAACATCGTTGGCCTCCTCCACGGCCATTTAAGTGCTTTGAATCAAGGTATCAACTAGTTAAGTTGCTGTGGTTTCTTCTTGTTAAAACGTTAAAAATGAAAAATCTGTTTTGCCTTCAGTCTTCACGGGTAAGACCTGAGCTACAGCCTTTGAAATCAGCATTTCCTACTTCAAGACTGACTGTTCAGAGTCTCACTTTAAGCAACAAGTGGACTGAACAGAAATGCTATGAATCTATGTAGATCTGTAGGCAGGACCAAGTACAGTCTCTTCCACACAGACTGAGAGCCCTTTAAATAAAGAGACCCATGGGCTTTCTCCAATTAGAATGGAAAACATATACAGGTAGGCCTGCTTCTATTGTTGTTAAATTCTATTCTTGCTACAAAAGCCACATCTATTAGTTATTTTGAATACATTCTGGTATTTTACAAATAAATGCATCCTTTGGCTTGGGTTATAAAAGACTTTCTTGCTGTGCAAGGAAAGATACAGTTACCAAGGTGTTTTATTACCCCATGGTTGGAATTAAGGAAGCTCTATGCTTCCTTAGCACATTGTAAGAGTCCGTATTACCGCACTTATCACCATCTGCCTCCATTCATAGCTGTTAATGCGTATTTTTAGATTACGAGTTCCTGAAGGGCAGGGACATGCCTTTTTCACTTATATGTCCCCTTAATGCTATATGCAGTGTCTTACATTTAGTTGGTGCTAAATAAATATTTATGAAATTGACTGAGTAGGTGGCATATTCTTAGAAATAGACTGCTATTCTTTGAAAGAAATGTCTTATTTAAAAATCTTGGTTGCCAGTAGCATTAGAAAACAACAAATGGGCTGCAGTGTTAGGGGGACTTTTGTAGAGCAAATGCACGCTCTTGGACAGTTTTCTCTGCTGTCGCATTGTAATAAGCATTAACATATGCTATTTACATGGACTATTAGTCAGGGTTGTCCAGAGAAACACAACCAATAGAATAAATATAGAGAGATATAGAGAGATTTGTTATGAGGAATTGGCTCATGTAATTATGGAGGTGAAGTTCCCCCAACCCGCCATCTACAAGCTGGAGGCCCAGGAAAGCCAGTGGTGCAGTTCCAGTTCACATCTGAAGGCTTTAGAACTAGGGGAGCCAACAGTAGAAGTTCCAGTCTGCCGTTCAAGGGGAAGAGAAAATGAAAGGCTCAGTATAAGCAAGAGAGCAAATTTCCTTCACCTTTTTGTTCTACTCAGGCCCTCTGGGGATTAGACTATGCCCACTTTCCTAGTCTACTGATTCAGATGCTGATATTTTCTAGAGACACCTTCTCAGACACACCCAGCACTAATATTTTACCAGCTATCAAGGTATCCCTTAGCCCAGTCAAGTTGACCCATAAAATCAACCATCACTTATATATTACTGCATTAAGACTTGGACTTTGAAGTCAGCCAACCCTGAAATTTAATCCTTTTACTTTCTTCCCAGGTATCTGATCCCATATGATTAGCCTAACCTCTGAGAGCCACAATTTCCTAACTGAAATGGGAATAAGAGTATTAGTGTCATAGAGTTCTTGTGAGGCTCAAATAGACTATGTATGGACATCAGCTAACACATTTTCAGAGTTAAATAAAGTGTCACCTATTATTTCCTTTTCTCCTTCTCTTCCTTTTCTAATTTTCTGATAAATTATGATATTTATATGTGGGAGAGTTTTTTTTTTTCAATAATGATTTATAGAACCCTATGTTGGTGGCCACGGGAAGCACCGGAAGCACAAAGCTAACTCAGACATGTCTAGCAGCACTCCCAGTTGAATGTGGAATAGTCATGGAGAAGATAATGTCAGTGTAATGCTGAGTTACAATAGAGATGTATTTGGGATACTACAAGAGTGGAGAGTATGACCCTCTCCTCCCCGCTCCTCCACCCCATCCTGTGGTCTCATAACAGGCTCCCTGGAGGTGGTGATCCCTGAGCTTATTTTAGACGCATAAGTGAAGTTATTTAGGCAAGAAGAAGTGAGAGGAACATTCCAGGCAAAGGAAATAACAGTGTGAATCACGGCAAAATCAGCATAAACTGCGCTCTAGGTTATAAACTACAAGAATGTACCAGTAAAGCTAGAAAGGAGATGGCAGAAGAAGAGATAGGTAAGGGATAGTTCATGGGGATCCTGACTAGCTCTACTAAGGAGTTTGAGACTACACTGTAAGCCAGTGCTTTTTGATTTATCTTAAAAAAAATTTTACCTGAATGTTCAAAACATGGAAATGAGCATCAGGGTCC
>NW_006383015.1:5578101-5586019 GCF_000327345.1 Myotis davidii | reverse complement strand
GAAAGCACATCAAATTAGAGGTTTATTTTCTATATTGCTTTGTACAGTTCCCATGTAAAGAACCACTCATAATCATCATAAAACCAAATTCTTCCCTCACACATATTATCTATGGAAGAGCCACTCACTCCTATTACAGCCTATTCAGGGAATGCTTCTTCTGTCATATTGAAAACGGATTAATATTTTTTTCTTGAAATAGATGCACTCTTGGCTATATTGAGACATGCATAGATTTTAGCTGACTTGGTATTTGCTGGGTTAAGATTTGACTAGGTATTTTTGCAAACAGATTTGGGCTCATATAATTATACTGGAGGCTAATCCAGGAACCCAGGGATGGAGAAAATCTCAAAGAATATGTCTGAAAAGCCACTTCTAATAAATGAGCTTTTTTCTTAAGGACCTAAATAGGACTTCTTAACCTTCTTCAGACTGTTCAGTGAACAAGCTTTCTCTCCTCTAGGAATGTGGTCTCCTTTACCTGAATCTTAAATTTAATGTTGATGTTTGGCCAGATGTTAGTTAATTGAAACTAATTACATTTCCAGAGTAATCCTAGCATCTGGAGTCAGCCAGTCTGTAAAGTAAAGCTGAACTGAAACTCGGCATTGCCCCTGCCTTTCTGCAGCTGCTGCTGAAGAGGGAGATTAGCCGTATAAGCACTTTTAAGGCAAAGAATCCAATTCAGCTTATTTATTTTATTTCAATCCTCTTGTAGCAAGTAACTTCCTGCCAGCTATTGTTAAGTAGGATTACCATTTTAGGCTAAAGAAAAAAATATCTTAAAGACATATGAATGAAAAGCCACATAGAGATCCTGTGTTACTTTCTTCCCACGTTAAATATTGTGCTTACACATTAGTACCTGGGATGTCGTCTCATGTGGTTGTAGATCTAAGCCAGTGATGGCGAACCTTTTGAAATCGGCATGCCAGCATTTTGAAAAACACTAACTTAACTCTGGTGCCATGTCACATATAGAAATTTTTTGATATTTGCAACCATAGTAAAACAAAGATTTATATTTTTGATATTTATTTTATATATAATAAATATGCCATTTAACAAAGCAAAATCAACCCCAAAAAATGAGTTCGCGTGTCATAGGTTCGCCATCACTGATCTAAGCTATAGCCACCGGTTTGCATTCCAAGAAGGAGGTTTAGGATTTTTTTAGTCATTACTTTGCTTATCAATATCAATATCTTGATAAAGAAACTCAGAAAAGTTTTTTTTTAATTAACTGATTTTTAGGAAGTGCCCGGCTAGCTCAGTCGGTAGAGCATGAGACCCTTAATTAACTGATTTTTAGATCGCAGGTTGTTTTTCATTAACTTCCAAAAGGCTGAAGAGAATTTTCAGTGCTCTTAATTTTTAATAATTTTCATGAGTTCATTGTGTAGCAAAAGAGCCTTGTCAGAGATACAGAGTGGTTTTGCCACCTTGGCAGCAGGATGACAAGTGATAGAAAGTAGTTGCCCTCATGATGGGACTGTGTGCATTCTGAGACTAGCTGATATGGTGTATTGGACTTCAATCCACTCTAAACACCTCATGTACAAGATAACTACATTCCAATACAAAATAAGCAAGTGAATGAGTGAAGTAATTATTAGGCGACCCTATGGTATATCTGAATATGTGAATGCTGAGAAACTTTTGAGAAATAGAATGACGCCTGGTAAGTTTTCTCCATCCACCCATCCCTATCATTGGAACCTTGAGTCATTTCCAGAGAGAAGCAGAGCCCCGATGAGAAGGAAGTCAGGAGCTGGCAAGAAAAGCTGAATCTGAGAAAGGAAACGTGTTTTAAGTTTTGTCTCAATAGAGGCACAACATAGATACACTTAGATCCCGAAGAAAGCTCAGAGGAGATGTTATCTGGAATATCTGTTTATTTATCATGCTAATGGGGAGTGTAAGATGACCCCCTCATTAAGAGAGGATATTAGTAGGCGTTGGTGTGAGCAGGTGACTTGGGAAATGAGAATTTTTGAGGGGAGTTGTCCTAATAAGCACTTTCGCCATCAGAGTGCAATTTGAATTGATGACTGTATATACGAGAGATCAAATTCTTTACTAACAATTATTCTGTTACCCAATTATAAAATACTAGTGGCCCAGTGCATGGATTTGTACACATTGAAAGGAAATTAATTAGAAGAAAGATTCATGTGGTAATTATTACTGCAATAAATTACATGTCAAAATAGTGTGTATATATATATATATGTATATATATACAAAATAGTGTATATATATATATAATATAGTATTATAAAATTAAAATACAAAATATTTTAATATGCATGGTGCATGTGTAAGTCAATGTTCATTTTTAAATTGCCAGTGTGCATCACATGTACTGGCTGGTCAGTTGGTCACTTAGCCTTTTATATATATAGATGTGCTCCATGTATGAATATTGTCATTTTGTAACTTAGGGAGGAAGTTCAAACTATACTTAAGAAGCTTGATCATGACCTGTGTGAATCAAAAAGGGAGAAAGAAAAATTATGTATCTGTATTTCTAGAAAGCTCTTCTTGTGTGGGGATGAGCTCCAGGAGCTATCAGAGTGAAGGAATTGTAAGATAGTAGGAATAATTTGGGGGGATCTGAAAATTTTCTTGAGAACTGGGGCTCTCCAAGCCTCATGTTGGTTTACTCTACCTGTTAGGTTTTTGGAGGAAATAAATTTTAGTACAGATTTCAGGCTTCCTGCCAGAGATTTCTCTGCAAGTTTGGTATGGTTATTGGCAAACAGGGTCTTCATGGGGAATAGCAATCCTGACCACACAGAGAGGTTTGTCCATTCATTCATTGAACAGTATTTAACGAAGACTATTTGATACTACCTAGTAGGTGCTGCGGGATCGAAGGACCACGCTCAGGAGTGGACAGAAACAGCTGGGACCACATGTTCTGATCCTCTGCCCTCCTCCATGGGCTTTAGAGCCTAACTCTGGTCAAACCATTTCTGCTCTTCAGGATTGTAGGAGGTTGTCTTCTGCTGGAATGAGACAAGAGCCTTTCATACTCCTAGCTTTTTCATCACGTCAATCCCTGGAGCTGTGACACTTCTCTTCCATCTTCAAATTCGGGCCTGCTTTAGGTTTGGGCTGCCTCATCTGAAGGGAATTTTGAAAAGTCCCAGCCCATAGGCAGAGAAGGCATGTATATAACAAATCAGTTTTGTGGTTGATTGTCATTTCCCAAGTCACCTCTGACCTGCTTCCTACTTCAACCTGTGCCCACTTTTGCTCTTTCTTCTAACCAGTCTTACTGGCTCCATTGCTCCAGGTATTTGTCAGTTCTCGGTATTCTTAGAAATTTTAAATCTTTGCCAATCTAGTGGTTTCAAAAGGCATCTCACTCTGGCTTTCCTTTGAATTTCTATGATTACATGGCGTTTGACTTTTCTTAAGTAATCATCTTTTGTGTTTGCTCACCTGTGACGCCCTGTTCAGGAATTTGCTTTTGTTCTTCCCCCTTATAGTTTTTGTCATTTTCTTATTGGTATTTTGAATTTAGTTAAATTTTGGATACAAATTCTTTGTCAGTTATATGCTTTGCTTCCTGGTTTGTGACTTCTTATATCACATCCTTTATGATATATTTTAATACACAAAACTCTTAATTTGAATAAAATTTGCTATTAGTTATGAATGCTTGAATACTATATATCGTAACAAGGTGACATCCTAAGCAGAGCAAGAGAATGAATAGTCTTTTGAGAAGCTTTTCAAGGATAGCAGCATTGTGGTTCTAGTACAAATTATTATGGGTATTAATCTATTTACCCATACATTCATGCGCGCGCGCGCACACACACACACACGTATGGCAGTCTCCACAATTTTGAGATAAATCATGATGTGACTACTAATAGTGAAATGCTGCAATGTCTGGATGCTAATATGTTAAACACATTCTCTGGGATAATGCAATATCCAGATGAATGTAGCCATTTATTATCTAAAGCCATATAATTTTTTGGCTGCAAGCATATCTAACATGACTTAGCTGTTTTTGGTAATTAGCAGCAGTCATTAGAAGTTAGCAAAGAACCTTACTTTTGTTAACTATGTCATATGAACCTACTTTAGTTTTATTCCTAGTAAAATTTAAAATTATTGATTTTTAAGAGATTCTAAATTGAGCTTTCTGAGGCTAAACCTGAAGGGTTTCTGAGGTATAATTTTGAGTTTAATTCATTGGCTTCTGTACCTACAGTTTTCTCTGAAATAGCAAACTTTCTCAAAACACCTTTCTATTGGTATACTTACTTAAAACAACAAAACAAAACAAAACAGAACGCCTGCACTCTCCTTCCAGAGGCACATGAGGGTTATGAAACCTAATTTAAATTTAAATGTATTCATCCATATGCTAGACATGAATTGAATTCCTCCCATGTGGGAGGTACTCTGCTAGGGACCCCTTTCATCCTGCTGGAGGCTCCGATGGACCAGTGGAGAGTCCCAGCTGAAGACCTGTAAGCACCAGCATCTCCCACAGCTTTGCTCAGTGCTCATGGTCCGCAGCCCTGTTGGACTCAACATTCTTGTTTTCATTGTGAGGGTTTTTATACCACCTCTGTATTCTTCTGATATACAAGTCATAGATAATGAAACACATCTATTTACCTAACTCCTAAGAACTCAGTGTAATATCCTTAGAGCACTATAAAAGAGAGTAAAGTAATTTAAAGTGAAATAGTATGTATGTCAATATTTAAAAACTCTAATGAAGCCTGTGGTATAGACCATACCAAGGGGACATAACATTCATGAATGCCTACATCTAAAACTCTCAAGGCTTTTTAGAGAACCATAAATAACGGAAATTGTCTTTTCTCATATCCTACTTGTCCTATTCAAAGTCAGAATGCTTCCTTCAGTGTTAGTTTCCAGCCAATAGGCTTAATCAAAAGTTTGTTCACAGAAGTCACTATTTTCAGACTACAGCCTCCCTCCTTCTCATATATCTTCCATTTGCCTTTATTACTTGTCTCAACCTGCCAGCTTACTCTCCTGCATTGGAGAAGCCAACTTTCTGTGGGAAAAATAACTATGTGGACATCTCCCAGCTGTTCTTTGACTAAGGAGCATGTTCAGGAACCACTACAGTTGAATAAATAATGACCGAGTGAGGTGCTTGCACATATTCATAATGGATGGGTTTTAAGATTTTAAATAACCTTTTTCTTATAAAGACAAGTTGAAGTCAGTGAAAGTTAAGTGCATTTTTGTGTATCTGTACAGTTGTTATAAATACAATAACTACAAATACAGGATGGTTTAGGCATAGAGATGGAAATAACACACGTTGTCTTGCCAAGAGGGCCATGATATTTGGAAGAGATGAGCAAGCCTTGGGGAAGTTAAAATTTGGTGTAAAATTGCATTTATGTTAAAACCATACACATTTACTTTGTGTTTATATTAAAAACCTCAAATAACTATGAATAGGGTGATCACCCATTCTGCATCAACATTTTGATAGGGGCAGAAATAGAATGTTGAGGACCAAATATAATTGTTAGAAATATTAATCATGTTCTGTTAACCATGATTGCTTTATTTTGATAAAAGAAGGCACATTCTAACCTGGTTGGGAATCACATGTGGGACCTGGGAGCTTACCTGGAAATGCAGACCATCCCCTAATCTGGGAGCTGCCTATTATCATGGAAAGATGAACAACCTTGTAGCAAAAACCAGATCCACCAGCCCTTTGCATACCTGCAGACCTTTGCAAATTTAACGGCCCATATTAACTGTAAACTGCCCGCTTGGCATACCCTTTTGCTTACTTCCCCATATAATCTCTGTCCTTCTACCCGATATAAGCAGTTGACTTATGGTGGGGGAGGGGGAGGGGAGAGGAGAGAAAGGGGGAGAGCAGATTTTCGTGGATGACCTGCTACTCTCCCAGTACTGCCAGCATTATTGGAATAAACACTCATATATGATTAAATCCTGTCTCTGCTAAATTGGCTCAAGTAGTGACAGGCGGTGTGGACCAATTGATTGTCCAGTTACAATTTGAAACTAGTGCTGAGTGTAGAATGGTCCTTTCTAGGCAGGCTTGCCTGGACTGCACATTGAAGACCATCTAGGAACCTGCCCCTGCTCGATAGAGCCAGCAGTGTTCCACAATCAATGCAACAATCCAAAATATCTCTGCATATTTCCAGAACATCCTCTATGTATGAGATGGCCCCCACTGAGAATTGCTGCTCTGTGCACTGGTTTTCACCCTGCCCTTAGCATCCTGTGGGTCAGTAGCTCCAAAAGAATACTCGTCCCCTATGTCACCATTGACTTGTCAAAGAGGGCTTCAGATATCCCAGTTTCAGCAGTTCTTCTTGCTACCTCCCTGAGACATCCCCTAGGCCCTTACCCCAACCTTTCTATAGAAAATAAACACCATTGAAATGCAAGTCTATTGAGAGCAGCTTTCCTAAGAATTCTCTGTATATTGTGAGATTGCCTGAGAAACAAATTCAAAAACATCACAGTGTCACATTCCTGACTCCCCAGGGCTTTCTTTGCTGAATCCTGAAATAAGAGGAATATATATATGGTTGGGGAAAAGTAGGTTTACAGTTGTTCAGATTGAAAATAATACAGTAATTAATAAATAGTAACACGAGTGTTAGGTCCACACTGAAAGATGTTGTGAGTGTTTAAGAAATTTTATTACATTCTCTCACAGCGGGCTGAGACCAGTGTGCTGGATGTCAGCCCTGAGGGGATGGTTGGGTTCTCTTATATACGGTTGAAGTATGCAATATAGGGTCAGGTTTGGGGTGCATGAATCAGTCAAGCAGAGGGGAGGGCATGAGGTGGTAAGAGAGGAGAGTGAAGAAGGCGGTCAAGTGAAGGGGGATTAATTTTATCTTGCTTCTGCAGGCACCAGCTGTCTACTCCAAGCTATGGGAAAAGGCTTATAACAATATATATTTCAGAAAACATGTCCAAGCAGGAGAGATTTAGGGTAGTTCATCCTAACAATGAGAATAAACTGTTTTGTGTATTCACAACTGCAAACCTACTTTTGTCCTACCCTGTATATTCCTTTAGCTCCAAATGAGTTTCATCCTCTCTAGATGCCATGTCTTGACATACCTTGTTCTTTCTTCTAAAGCCCCCCTTCCAACAAAGCCAAATCAGGACTTGTGGAGCCTGAAAACTTATAAATCTGAGGGTCTTCTTTAAGAAAAAATATAAAAATTCCAAAATAAAATAACTGTGTATGTACTAGTAGAAAGGAAAAAGAAATCACAATAAAGTACCAATGCTGATAAGGTGACAAAAACTAAAAAACTCACAAAACCCAGGAAAATAGCACACCACTATAAATTACGTAAATGTTTGACACACTAATACATTATACCAACATTTGGCTGCATGATTTTTTGACAACAATTTTGCAATATCATTTTCTACAGAGAAAAGAGAAAATGATTAAGTCTTTTCTTTACCAGTATTGATTAAAATATTATATTTGATTATTGGCAACTTACAAAAGTATTTTTTGTTTGTTTCTACAGCTATTGGTGTTGTCATGTAAATTGTTAGAATTTTTAAATTTAGGAAAAATATGTCTTACTTGAGTGGTAAGATTTCCCAGCATAACAAATTTATATATACCACGAGTGTTCTTTTTTTTTTTAATATTTTATTGAGTTTTTACAGAGAGGAAAAGAGAGAGATAGAGAGTTAGAAACATCGATGAGAGAGAAACATCGACCAGCTGCCTCCCGCACACCCCCCACTGGGGATGTGCCCGCCTCCACGAGTGTTCTTAAATACTGTTTGATTTGACAACTCTTTTTAGGAAATTGTCATTGGCATCCCATAGTGTTAGCATATTATGAATATAGTTTTTTTTTTCAGAGAACTTCAC
>NW_006383015.1:5576515-5578039 GCF_000327345.1 Myotis davidii | reverse complement strand
GAACTTAAGAATTTGTAGAAATATTAGATCAGACCATTTCAGGCCAAGAAAAGAGAGTGTGCAAAAAGACCTATATGGAAAGCATATAGGGAACTGTCACATATTTATGGTGTGTACAAAGAGGAAGCAATCAGCAATTAAGCTAGATCAGAGTGTCTGGCCAGGGAAAGAAATGTGATCTGGTGACAAATGTTGGTGAGTGACTAAGGCTCTCTTCTCCTGCCCTTAGGTTTAGGAATCAATGCCTTTTGATGGATCACTAAGCTTATAAAGGGCCATAGAGTATAGTGTTAAGTTCATTAGCATTGGAGACAGACAGAGGTTAACCGGAGTAACACCTCTTAAACTTAGTAGCTAGGTAATTATTTTAGCATAACATAACTGTACGGAGCAGTGACTATAAGCTACACAAATATATCCTCTAAACCTCATATATATATCCCAGATTTAATATACTCTTAGCCAATCCCCCGAAGTGCCAGTAACTACCTCAATGCCACCAGACACCAGGGAAAATATAGTGGAGGGGTTGTTAGGATAGAAATATATATATAGCAGTTTTATAAATTTTACAAAATATATGACCTTGTGCAGATATTGTTAGGACCCTTCCCCAGGGTCTTGGAAGATGCTCATGATAGGGAGGGGCCATACAGTTTAAGCTTTTTAACTTTAGGTTGAATCTGTCTCCCTTAAAGGACACAGGAACAAATCTGCAAATTGAATCCTCAGGCCAGCCCAGGTATCCCAGAGCTCCCCCAAACAATGCAAAGTAGTGCTAATTACTACCCTAGGCTACTTATAAATACTGGCACTCTCCTTGCACAGTGCCAAGCTGACCTAGAAAGCCACAAATAGACTGTCTCTGATGGGTGTGCCAACCGGATGTCAAGGATGATTAGTGAGAAAGGAAAGAAGCCCTCCTTCCCCTACCGACTTCAGGGCATGCAGAGCAGAGTGCCACAGAGGTCTAGGAAGCAGCTGCCACATGGTCTGGAGGGTGCGCATCCCCGCAGAATTGCAATTATCTCCTTCACTTTGAAAGGTTGTCTACTTGTGCCTTTACATACTTCACTGTCTTCTGCAGAGTTTCCCAATTTTCACTTCACATAGATTTTGTTCATAGTAGAGGGCTCATTTGTAAGAAATGAAGGCTTAGTCTTTACTCCTGTCATTTTACTCCTCAAAGGTTTGGCCCAGCAATTTGGGATTGCAAACAGTGAGACATATATCCTTGTTTGTTGGCTTGTTTGTAAGTTGCTAAGTATATAACTCTGTGGAATGCATTGGGACCTAAAGTGCTAGACGGAAAGCAGATTTCCAAAGGGGAGGGTTGGGACAGGGTCACACTGTGTGTTCCTGAAGCAAGTTGTCTTCTCTTGGCTTCAGTTTCTCTTTCTGAATGTTAAGGAAATAAGATCTTCCTGATGCTACAAAACAGTTCATGAAGATTAAGTAAGGTGGTGTATATAAAAGTGATTCCCAAAGTGTAATTGCAGAAGTGAGTAGGTATCATTTCACCCT
>NW_006383015.1:5572642-5576363 GCF_000327345.1 Myotis davidii | reverse complement strand
AGTCAGGAATGTCATGTTTTGAAAATTCTTGCGGGACACCGGTTGAAAAATGCTTGGTGGCACCGAGCTTGAGGTCACGGAAGGTCTGTGGGCCGTGGGTTTCTAGAAGCGGGAACACCTCCCTGAGTCTGTGCGTGGATTAAAATGATGGCTCAGTCTTTCCTTCTGGAAAACAAGCCTTCCTTCCGTGCTGGGCCAGCTCTCTGGGACTGTGTTAAAAGGGAGCCTGGTGATGGGGAAGTTCGACTGGGGGAAAAATACCTTTTCTTGAACATTCACTTACCAGACACTGAATAACTGCACAAATTAATAAGCGTCACGCAAATAAACCTATTTCTATTGTTCTCTGAAAGCAAAAGATTTCCTGTTGTGCACACCAAGCAAGTCAGTCCAAGACTAATGACGTGGCGATCGACTGCTAAAATATTCGCTGCTAGTATTAGTGGAGAGAAATGGTGCACCTGCGCAGAAGGCACAGAAGGGAAATGAATGCAAGACGATTATAGTAATCAGTCATTAGCAAACGTTGTAGTTCATTGTTAATAATTATGTATGACAGGATATTGTAAAAATTAAGTTATGAAATTTTTATTAAAACGTTTCTTACAAACCGTTATATTGGCTGGGTCGCAAAAATATTTGCCATGGGCCACATGTGGCCTGTGGGTTGTGAGTTTGACATGCTTGATTTAGAGTACTGAAGAAAGGCTATGCTATGGCAGACTTGTACAGAATTTTTGAAATATTAACAAAATACTTGGAAGGAAAATGAGAATAGGTAAATTATGGATTTGTCTTTGTTGCTTATTTAATTGCAATACTGCACTTTCATTATGAAACAAGCTTGGATTGGGGTAGTCTTCTTGGAAGGATGTGTCAATGAACGAAAGGTTGCAGGGAAAGACAGCAGACTGTTTAACCTAGATTTCATATTTGTTTGATAAAGAGGTGATTGGAGATTTGGATTCTCAAGTCTCATCTCCCTTATCCCGCTACTGAGCTAATTATTTCAGGCTAACGTGGTTTCTATGAGTCATTAAATTGCTCATATAATTTACTGATTTACTCATTCATTCATTATTTCCTTTATTCATACACTAACAAACAGCTACACTATACTGATTATTATGCCATACCATGAAGATTAATAAAACAGCGAGCACTGAGAAAATTCACATGTAACTAAGGCCTAAGAGTGACACCGGGGAGGCAGTGGGGTTGTCTGCACGTGTAAAAGTGTATTCTAAACCTCCAAACGCTAAGCTGTGGACTCCACGCAAGGACAACTCACTTTAATCCTCTGCCCTTGCCAAGGGTCATTTAATTAGAGGGATTTTGCTTAGTTACTCTACTGTTCAGAATCCTTTCTGTCGTGGCTGGTCAAGAAATTGCTGGGATGAGCTAAAAGGCAAAGTGACAATAATTGGAAACAAAATGTCTTTGTTCCCTTTCCCTCTGAGCAACAGACTTCACCTTATAAGCACCATATTGGTGGAGGCGGCCTCTTTATTGAGCCTGCTGACAGGCACGCGGCATATTTCTAACAGCTGAGGATAGCATGCCCTGACGAGTGAACTTAATTCCTAGACTGCCATGTAGTCTCCTGTGACTGACAGTGATTTGTCCCCTGTGATTCTTTCTCTTTCTTCCTGACTATTCATAAAGCAGCGTTTGACAGCCTAATTTTATATTGCTAATAATACTAAAGAGCAGTGTAATTTTCAAATTTCTCTTAGACTTTTCCATGTTAAATTATTTTCAATAAACACTTCTTCCCTTGTCCCATCTTCTATGGCTTACCAAGGTTTGATGACAGTGTTTATGCTTCTTGCTAAATAATTTCTCAGAGATGTAAGCTAAGGATCATATACACTCTCTTTGATTCTGTTTGACATTAAGTCAAACATAGATTTGAGGGTATTAGAGAAAAATTTTTATGTAATTTAGAGGTTGGATTAAAGGAATACTTTATTTCATATTTATTCAACAAATTTCAGAGAGAGGAAGGGAAAGGTAAAGAGAAATAGAAACATCAATGATGAGAGAGAATCATTGATCAGCTGCCCCTCACAATCTAGACATGTGTCCTGACGGGGAATCAAACCATGACCTTCTGGTTTATGGGTTGATGCTCAACCACCGAGGCACACCAACTGGGCATATTCAACAAATATTTTAATGCCTATTATGCATTAGACACCTTATCAGGACTTGAGTATGTAAAGATGAATACATATAACATAACTGTGAGCCCTAGAAGAACTCACAGCTAAGAAAGGGAAAAAACATCATATGACCACGACATACTAGTACAGCGGTTCTCAACCTGTGGGTCGCGACCCTTTGAAGGTCGAATAACCCTTTCACAGGGGTCGCCTAAGACCACCGGAAAAGACATATATAATTACATATTGTTTTTGTGATTAATCACTATGCTTTAATTATGTTCAATTTGTAACAATGAAAATACATTCTGCATATCAGATATTTACATTACAATTCATAACAGTAGCAAAATTATAGTTATGAAGTAGCAACGAAAATAATTTTATGGTTGGGGGTCACCACAACATGAGGAACTGTATTAAAGGGTCGCGGCATTAGGAAGGTTGAGAACCACTGTACTAGTAGGTACCAATGTTATCTCTATTTTACAGTTAAGAAAGCCCTGGCTGAGAGAAGTTAAATGACTCGCCAAAAGCCATACTGTTAGCACATGATGAAGCTAGGATTCAGTCCTAGATGGTTTGATACTAGTACCTAGGCTCTTAAGCACAATTATATATTTCCTTTTTTAGTGTCTAAGAACACATTGAATTTATATCCATCTTTATTCTTATTTTGTACATAACTATCCATATTCTTCCAATTATGCCTCTCTGTTGGCTTTCTGTTCGCTGATTTCTGTGATATTTACACCCAGAGTCAGTAGAACAGGAATGAGGGAGAGAAAGTTATTTGCTGTTCTTTCTCTCCCAAGCTAATAATAGTATGTTTCCTTAGACTGAAGCTATGCCCAGGGACCACAGGTCATCATTTCATCATTTCTACCCCTCAGCTGTAATTTACTTTTATGTGCTGTTGGACTCCCGCAGGCACCCTTGAAGGAATTTGTTTCCATTACAGGACAAACTTTGCCACTCAAAGGTCAAGCTTCCATGCTCGATAAATAAGTTTACATCATCATCCCGATTTCCTCCAGAATCTCATTTTTGATTTTATGTGGCTTTGTTTTTTGAGTCATATCCTCCCTTCCATTCCTTTAGACCAGCGGTTCTCAACCTGTGGGTCATGACCCCTTGGGGTTCGAACGACCTTTTCATAGGGGTCACCTAAGACCATCGGAAAACACATATATAATTACATATTGTTTTGGTGATTAATCACTATGCTTTAATTATGTTCAATTTGTAACAATGAAAATACATCCTGCATATTAGATATTTACATTACAATTCATAACAGTAGCAAAGTTACAGTTATGAAGTAGCAACGATAATAATTTTATGGTTGGGGGTCACCACAACATAAGGAACTGTATTAAAGCATCACAGCATTAGGAAGGTTGAGAACCACTGCTCTAGGACAACAGGTACTTACTACGTGCCTGCTGGTCGGTCACTGTTCCGGATGCTTCACCTGTGCTCCTCTCGGGCTATGAAATTGTCACCGGGAGCCTTTCACTGCACACGGCGATGCCTCTGGGCTTCTCTTCCCGTTT
>NW_006383015.1:5565339-5571270 GCF_000327345.1 Myotis davidii | reverse complement strand
GCTTTAATTATGTTCAATTTGTAACAATGAAAATACATCCTGCATATCAGATATTTACATTATGATTCATAACAGAAGCAAAATTACAGTTATGAAGTAGCAACGAAAATAATTTTATGGTTGGGGGTCACCACAACATGAGGAACTATATTAAAGGGTCGTGGCATTAGGAAGGTTGAGAACCGCTGTTTAGACAGCGCTGTTACTGTTGAGTGAAAACATCATCTTCACTGTGGAAACCCCCTTTCAGGGCTGGACTTCTCCAGAGATCGGCTGAATCAGGAGGCTGTTCATCATGTTCAGGATAGAGTCTTCAGTGGTAACTCTACAGTGGCAGGTGGTAATAAGTCCTCCAGAACATCCAGAGAAATAGAATTGCCTTCTTTTCCTTGGTGACTTCAGGTTGGAAGAGAAACGTTTTTTCAGATGAGTGGGCTGGGTCATCCCACAGCAGGGCTGACCTGTTAGAAGCAACATTGCCCTGTCGTGTATGAGCAGCATGGCTATGTGTCCTGTATTGTGAATATCCACCCTTCCAGATCAAGTTACCTTGTCATTCAGCTACAGACTCTAGGGTGTTTTCAATGCACAATCTCTATAATGTAAATATGGAATTATTTATTGTTCTTTCATGAGTTTCAAGTATAGATCTTGAAGAAATATGGCTTGACTCTCATGCCCTTTGGCAGCCAACATATATTTTTCACCAATGAGACCTCTAGCATTGTTCTGGTGGAACATACTCTGAGACAAATTTTTGTAGCATCTCCTTTTGTATTTCATAATCATACAATCTCCAAATACTTTTAAGAGAGAAGACCTGTTATAATTTCCCTCTTTTATGTCACTCTAGTAGAAGATAATAGTTATGATACCAGTGATAAAGATATCTGCCACCAATTAAGTATTTACTGTGTGGCAGAAACTATGCCAAGATGTTGCATACTTTATATCATGCATCAGGAGGAAGATTCCACTTCTCCTTTGTCAAATGAGGACCCTGGGGCATAAAGAGGATAAATAACTTGCTTAAGGTCATAGAACATTGACAATCTGATTCCAAACCCTACAGTCCCACCTTGTATATACTTCAGTGTTTGAAGAATTTCCTGCTTTCCATGCTGTTTTTCTAAACATGTTCTGTCGCCACTCAATTTCTCCAGTCAGAATGGTTTTTAAATTGTACTCACAGATCTATTTTCTCCTTTTATACAGTATTTATAGTAGCTGATTTTGACAGCTGAGACTAGTACCTTATAAATAATGATGTAAGACCTCAGGCAAATCACTTAACCTTTTTGAACTCCAGTTTCCTCATTTGTAAGATGATGAAATAATAATACTTGCCTCACAGGCTTGTTCAAAGATCAAATGCAATAACATAAGCAAAGTACTCTCAATGAATAAATGTTCACTCAATTCCCTTCCTTTCCCATCCCTTTCCTTGTAAGTCCCAGGATAAGGAAATGTGGCAAGACTCATGACAAATTTGAATAATATAAGGATTGCTGAATGATTAAATAGTTTCTCATCTGATTCCCGAAAGGATTTGAAGTAGCTTAATGAATATAAAAGTAACATAGTTGTTATAAACATGTTATGCTTCCCTCATTTCATCCTACCTGTTACACTATTCTCCCCATTAATTTCATTAATTTATTCTGATAGTCATTCAGTCATGTAGATCTTCAATATTGATTGCATACTACTGTTTGTCAGATACTGTTTTGCATGCTAGACTACTCTTTACTATGACCCAACTGTTCTTTCTTCTTCCTTCATTCCTAGTAATAGTAGAAAGGAAGTTTAACCTTCCATTCATTCATCACTGTACTATAATTTGACTTTTGACTTTTTTGTTATGGTCTTGAAATGTCTTCCTAAATATTAAACTCATGCAACTATTGTACACACTAGCGTGTAACATTCAAGACTACTACGTATCCCCTAAATGTTAAAATGATACGAAGTCCGCAATTCCTTCCTTCCTTTCTTACTTCCTTCCTTCCTTCCTTCCTTCCTTCCTTCCTTCCTTCATTCCTTCCTTCCTTTTTGATAGTACAGTCTCCTCCCCCACCCCTTTTCTCCTACTTTAAAACTTTTCTGACTCTGTTAAACACCTTTGCATTATCTATTCCTTAAATGTTGTTGGCCCATAAATTGTAAGTCTTAATACATTTTTTTGTCTATTGCTTTGTTATTATTTTACTTACTATTTATATGTTAGTGACACTAGATATGAATGTTCAAACTAAAATTGTCTTTAAAGACTTAGACTCATGTATGTTATTGTTGACTGAACATCTCAAGCATCCCAACCTAAAAATAAGTAAAACAATTTATTTCCCCCGACAAATATATACTTGTTCCATTTACATTTTCCATACATCTACACAGTCATAGTGCTTGGAACCAACCATGTATATCAAATGCATTGGAAAGTTCTCAATTTTTTTAAAACAATATTTTTATTGATTTTTAGAGAGAGAGGAAGGAAGAGGAAGAAAGAGAAACAGAGGGCAGAACATCGATAGGCTGCCTCCTGTATGCCTCTCCACCCCCTCACCCCCCACCTGGGCATGTGCCCTGATCTGGAATTGAATCGGCAATCTTTTGGTACATTGAACAATGTTCAACCAACTGCGCCACACCAGCCAGTGCTTAGGATATATTCTTCAACTTTTCTTATCCCTGAATTTTCCTTGTCCAATCAATCACCCGGTCTTCTCATATCACTTTCCGTATATCACCCCTTCATTCTGATGACCTCTGTCCTGGTTAGGGCTGTTAGCCTTCTTTATCCACCCCATACTTCAGTCTCTCAACTCATTCCTACGCTCAAGCTCACAAGCTCAAATCCATCCTCTTTACCCATCTCAGAATGATGCTCAGCATAGAAATCATAATCTGGACATGCTCACTTTTGCTTGAAGTTTCCAAGTATTCTTTCTTGTATACATCAGTAGTTTTCACAAATGGTTCTTTGAAAAAATCAGGGTCCATGTAGTGATGGACTCTGAGTGGGGAAATTTGAGTGGGCAGGGCTAGTACAATTCCTGCATTCTGGTTGTATTCTTACTCTGTCTTCCCTTCTTAACTAGATTATTTCTACTTTTCTTTTTTTAGATTGTAGTTCTGCATGACATTTCATTTGGGGCAAAATGATGGAGGAGGTGGAAGGAAGGGAATTGACAGTTTTTAGGAATTTTGAAAGCCACCAGCCTTCATGGTACTCAAGATCAACAACCCTCCGCATAACCTAGCCTCTGACCTCACCAGCCTCATCTCTTAAAGCTCTCTTGCCTTTTAATTTATGCTCCGTCACATTCATGTAGCCACTTACTTAATAAAGGAAAGATGGGATTTTACTGTGCTACTGCCCTCAGAAGTATATTCAGTTTGAATTAGGCCAGTTCTAATTTTGTTTCCTCTTGGATGCATGAATCTGCCTTACGTTGCACAGTTGTTTCATAGAATCGAGATCCTGAATACTAATCTTTTCAGTTTTTCATGCTTATTTCCAGGAGGTTGGCTTTTTTCCCTTGCTATTCAGAGCGATCCCATCCTTTTCATCAGTATGACAGGTGGCCCTACAAAACTGAGCAGCTGTGAGTTTTTCTAAGAGACCCTCTGGGATGAGTTGAGAGCCACATTTGACCTGTTTATGTTTTGGGAAGTTGTTTTATTTTTTTTAAATTCTCTTTCTAGATTACTTTAAAAATGAACCATACAATGCTATCCATTAAATAGGCAAGTATTTCCTAGTCAGGAAACTCAGCTGAGTGGGAAACTGAATCTAAAATTAAGATGGCTTCCATTTGCCTAAGTGCCATTCTCGATATAATATACTTTTTCAAAAACATTCATTAATATGCATTTTGAGACTTAATTTAGAAGCAGAGCCTGTCATTGATCACCTCTCTGTTTACATTTTAGCAGGCCGCTGAGAGGGTACTGTTAGATTCTCTTATAAGTTTTTTCCTTCACCTTTCCCTCTTTATTAGCCCCCAGACCATCCTCTGGGATCTTAATTAAAAAGATCAAGAGAGGTTTTAGATTTCATAAATATTGCAGTAGCTCCATGCTCTTTGGAGAGTGGCTTCTTTAGATCGAAATGGCTTCCTATGGGGTAGAGAGGCTTGAAAGCCAACAAACCAGAAAGAGTAAAACAAAAAGCTGTCTTCAGTAAACACAGAAACACCTCAGTACGTGGGCCAAATAAGTATGTACCATCATGTAAAAGATACTTAGTTATTTTTAAAACCTAGGGATTGTCTGCAACATTATGATGCTGGCATGCAGGAGTCTCTGGGATAAGGTCCTTAAAAAGCTAAAGGGAGTTCTGTTAACCTTTCAAAAAATTGATCGCCACTGTTGTAAAAGTCTCTGGTGAGAAAATATGCCATTCTGCCAAGGGCTGTATATTTTGGAGAAGCTGATTGGTGTTCACTTCTGTTTTTGAGCCCACACAGACTCAAATTCCAGGATAGGGAATGAGTAGCTCATGAATGAATGATTATGTTTCTGATTAGTTGGGGAATCTTCAATACCTGGGTCTCAAGTTTTGCCAGTGAGTGTCAGAAGTTTTCAGTACAGGGAAGGCAAGGGTGAAGGGTGAAGAACAAGAGACTGAGAGAGTTAACAAAAAGGCGCAAAAAGCTCACATGAACACTTGTGTGTAGAGATCCTATATAATGCTCTGGCAGCTTTTATAAGGCCTTGAAATGTAATTTATATCCAAGGAGACCTTCCTGTTAATTTGCGACAAAATAAAGCAAACAAAGGAAATGCTCTCCAGGTCTGAGAAACTCCAGCAGCTACGCTGTTGCCCAGAGGCTGGATCTTCTGAAGCTTCTCAAAACATGCCTGGTGGCTGGTTATGGAGGTTTTTGCTTCTAATACTGACCCATTCACCTGAAAGATTGACATGCAGAGGAAACAGTCAAACAGGCACTGATTTGATAGTCTGGAGTCTTACCCATACTCATGATGTGACTGGGGCAAAGGGGTGTGAGGGGCTTCCGGTTTCTTCCCCGCACCCCCAAATTCATTCCCATGGTGGCTACCATGGAGGCAAATGACTATCAGATTGATGATCTGGAACAATGCCCTTGCTCTCAGTGGCCAGCAGCCATACCTGAGTGAGGCAGCCTACTATAGTGGGAAGAACATGGGTCTTACACCACCCAGACAGCCTGGGCTTGAATCCAGGCTTTTCTATAATTTAGCTGTGTGAGTTTGGAGAATTTAGCTAACCTCTTTAAATCACATCATTATTTTTTTGTAAAATCGGATAACAATATCTATTTTATAACAATTACTAGAGGACTAGAGAAAATAAATGTAAAGCACCTAGTTTAGTTCTTGGTTCATAAAAAAAAAATAGTAAATAATGTGGCTTAACACATAGTGTGGTTTTAGAATGGGTGCAAAAGGTCAAGCAGTGGGTGAGAAGTTTAACCCAATTTAACATCCTTCCCATGTGACATATTTACATCTCCACCCCCTTTAAATCAATAGTTTCAGGCTTTAAAATAATTTCCCTCCTTCACTTGCCAAGTAGCAATCATTATATCTGGGTTGAGATTAATAGTACAAGGAACCACTAGTAAATATAATGTGATAGGTCAAGGCTAACATGAAAATTTCAGCTAATTGTTTGGGGTTACAAGTCTCCATAAAACCTATATCAGCATTATCTTTTGATCCTCAGACACCTATTTTGTGTGTTTCTAATGTGTGTATGTCTGTACATTTTTTAAAAAAAATGTTTATATTGATTTTTAGCGAGAGAGGAAGGGAGGGGGGTAGAGAGACAGAAGCTTTGATGAGAGGCATTGATAGGCTGCCTCCTGCATGCCCCCCACTGGGGATTGAGCCCACAACTTGGGCATGTGCCATGACTGGGAATCAAACCACCATGACCTCCTG
>NW_006383015.1:5552569-5565221 GCF_000327345.1 Myotis davidii | reverse complement strand
CTGAACCATACTGGCTGGGTAGTATTATCATATTATTGAACACAATGGCCACTATGACTGAAGGGGATATAGCAGGCATTGAAAAGTAGTAGGAGATTATAAAAGTAAGCTGGACAAGATGATGGCAAATGATGTAGTGCTCAGTATGATTTTGCAAGCTATTTACCCGATCTATTTATAGAAAAAAGCAGGTGGATCACAAATAAATAAGATGTGACGGTGTGATAACAATGAAACCCATAAGGAGAATAGTACATCTCAAAAAGTGAAATATTAAAGTAAGTCAGACTGCAGTAGTTTATAGTCTTATAAGGAAATTTTAACATGAGAGGGTAAATCCTCCTCGGTAACGACTCTACTGGCCATCAAGTGTTTAAACATTAGGCTTGATCTCTATTCTAATCGATGACACATCTCTTGAGAATGGAAACTTCACAGCTCTTATAATCACATTTTTAAATGTTAATAATTGCTCTTCACTTTCAAAAGGATTTCCTAAAACATTTTTGCTGCTATTTTATTTTAATTCTGCTGCGTTTTAAAATATATTTCTTCATAGTCAGTACTCAGTGGAAATGAGGAACAGCTGGTCAACATCTTGCATATCATAATCTATCATGTATATAATAATGATTATTAATGTGCCGGGAGAATGGCCTCTTTTCCCCGATAACATATACTCTTCCTTTAATCTACCTTCATAAATCCTCTTTCATACCATTTTAATTCTTTGGAATTATAATTACTATCTAAATTTAATATTTTCTACCTGATTAGTAGTTAATTTTTTTCTAATTTACACCAAATCAGATTAAAAATTATTCTCATAAAGAATGATCTGATAAATTATCTGTATAACCCATGCTAAAATTACCTGGCTACTGGGGAAAGACAATTTTTAATGTGTTTTTAATATTGCCAAAGTGTTACACTAAATAGGTTAATTCCTACGCTTTATCTCATTGTATTAAGATAGTCAAAGACACCTGGAATGTGTTGGTTGTTCTTTGCTGTGCTATTAGCCAACAGCTTGCAAAATTCATAAATGTAACATAAAGTAAAAGGGTCTCATTTTTCCCAAGGCAAACTATACATTCATTGGCCTCTCATCCAATTCCTGGGGCAAAGAAGGTGTTATAAATTCATAGAGAAGAAAGGTGATTCCTTAGGGCTCTGCTTAGGGTATAAGAAGTTGGGGGAAGAGCCACAAGGGAATCTTTCTCAAATCTTTACTATGAGAACTCTGTGAGGCCCCTGTAGGAAAGAACTCAGGAAAGTGTGGAACTGCTTCTAAGACTGTGGGTCCCCAGGGGTTTCTCACTTTTAAGTAGCCCACACTCAGCCTTCATCAGTTTGTCAAAGTGACCACCTATGTTTTCTACAGCCTTTGGCTCTAGCCGCTTCTCCTTCAGGTAGGCAGATATTTTCTGTCTCCAGATACCAGGTTTGAGGAGACGTCAGCTCTTTCACAGGACCAAGGAAAATCACTGATTTTCAGTTTGTTTTGTCTTTTCTCCTCCTCCTTCTCATTCTCCCCCTCCTGCTCCTCCTCCTTTTTATACAAGGGATCTAAAACTGGAAGTTCTGACTGCTATTTAAGTCTTGGAAGTTTAGATTTTTCTCTTATGTAGTACTTATTTAAAATAAAAATAATTCCATTGTTAATGACTTGTTTTTTCCAATTAATTTTTTAAAATGGCATTTCTTCATATGTCCAGTATTTTTCTTTTTGCTCATCCATAGTTCCATGAAATGGGGACTTAGGTCTAACTAGACTGAAATGGACAAATAGTGACTGATCTTAGCATCAGGGACAAGGTTCTTTTACTTGCAAATTTGAGCATTGTGGAATTTATTTTGCTTTGGTTTCAAGTTGCTTTCATAAACACTTTAGACAGGCTAATGGTCACGTGCTTAAGAGGAAAGGTGAATGGTATAAATAAAAAAAAACGAGCAGGTAGGATAGGGCTGGCCATTTCAATGGGTCATAAAAGGAAGACACAATTTGACTATATAATTCCCTGGAGAGCTCCTTGGTGTGGGTTTATGAACACTGGGAGAAAGGCCAAGTTAGGTCTAATTATAGGTAGTTTAACACTGCAGTTTAAATGCCCAATCTTTTTTTAGTTCTTTTTTCCTTCCTTTCTATTATTATTATGTTTTTAAGTTTTGAATTGGGCTCAGCTTTATACTTTGACCTTTCTATTATGTTTGCTAAATGCTTTAATTAGTCATCACTTCCCTATTTTTCTTGAAAAATTAAGAGATGAGAATCTATTTACCTATAGGCATCAAAATATAAATATATTCATAATAAAATTTAAAAAATAAAAACATGTTGCAACCAATACAAGCCCACCATTACTCCTGCTTCTTTGCTGCCTCTGTGTTTTAGGTGATTGATTTCTCTTTAAATACAATCCAGAAAAATATTTGTGAATAATATAATTTGGGCTCTGGACCTTATTGAGGGAAAGGTTCTTTTTCTCTATGACTATTTAGAGTATTTCTCCTCTTTTTCTTTCTCCCCTCCAAAATGCTTGTTTTTCCATGTTATTTCTTAAGATGGTGAGAAACTCTTTGCTTTTCATTGTGGATTTTGAAGTGGCACACATAGGCTTTCTTGGCATAATGCTATAGTTTAGTAGTTCTCAAATTTGGGGGGAGGGTCACAGGTTCCTCTGAAAAATTATGAAAGCTGAAGAATCTTTTTACACAGTGACAATGTTCTTTACCTATGGACTTTAGAAGAAAGACAAGAGGATGTGTTGGGAATGACTGGACTCGCTGTGTACAGGGACAATACTGCATTTACTGAGTGTGATTATTTATATAGTAAATTATAAATGACACTCGAGTAGTCTTCCGTTCCCCTTTTCAAAGGAGCTAAGCATAATCTTGACCAATGTGACCAAGGGAATGGCCTTGCTGTGACTGAGTTCCTTTGTTTTCCTTTGATGTCATCTTATTTCACTGGGAGGCTGGCTTTTTGCTTCATAGACTTATTAGCAGTTCTTAGATTTTGCTTGTGAATTTGAACAAAATACAGATTTTGACAACTGAGAATTGATCTCTTACGGAAGACTGCTTTGCTCTAACATGCGCTACAGTATTTTGACTTTAGCGGGGCGAAGCTTCTATGTCTTTTCAACTTGATGTTACAGAGTTGCTGTCCGTGCCCTTTAAATAATCATTTAGGTATAGAATAAGGCATTCCGCAAAGCCTTGCTGTCAGGAGCAGTGGGGAGAAATAGGCCTCTCTCTGCCTGTGTAAAAATGGTTAAGAAAAAAGCAGTTCCATCACAATAGACAAACACCAACAGGATTCCATAGGTCCTAGAAAGCTTAGCTTGACTTTGCTAAATTTTCATGGTTTGTATTCTCGAAATATGTGTATAAGCATGTATAATTTTCTAATATATCATGTATATGCGTATACATTTATAGTTTGTATGTATGAATGTAATCACTGTTCCAGTTAGTTCTCTAGAATCTATGGAAAATGTGCTGTGGCTTTAAAAATGACGTGGTACTATTTGTAAGGGGAATGATAACATCCATGTAATTGACATGAAGTAATTAAACTGAAATGTCCCAGGCTATTGTTTGCGAGGCAGTGATTACATGGTGTAAGGGAGATGTCATGATGGTGCTTTCATATGGGATAGGCTTTCATGAACAAAAATAAGGTGTTAAAGGTTTGTTTATATCATCACGCTTGTTGTATAATTCCTCTGTATTAAGATCTGATAGTGATTACATAGAATACAGGATTTGGAATTAAAAAAAAATACTGAAAAACCAGAAATAAAAGTCCCAGGTTTACCACTCACTTGCTGTGAGACCTTTATTACCCCCAGGATAGAAACTTGTGAGGAAGGATAATAACGGGACTTTACTCACTGGGTTGCTGGGGATTACCTGGCATAATTCATGTGAAGAGCTTTGTGGAGTGCCTGGCATATAACACATGCTCAATAAAGAATAGCTATTATCACTGCTACTGCACTGCCTCCTCAGGGGCAGTTCTCACCTAGGGACTATTACTAGGGTTGGAGCTCTTGAGTGTGAGGGACAGTTAACCCACATGGGCTAATCCTACCTCTGTATAAGGTTCAGAGTAAATGTCGTCATTTTCTTGTCTATTTCTATGAACAGACTAAAAACTGCTACTTCTGTTTTCTTTGAAGTCTTATTTGCGAGAGCACTCTCATCAACTCTAGAATAGTGTCTACAATTTTAGTAACTGCCTTCTCTGCTCAGCTTGTTAATTAAAGCAGTTTATTGCTTAGCAAGGCATATTTTACCTTTGAGCTTTAATTCCTTCTGCTGTTCTCTCTGAAATGGATCCAATTCCCAGAGATGTTTGTCAGACTAGGTTGCTGATGCACCAAAAGATAACCAGATGACTCCATGGTTGTGTTTCTGATATTCTTACAACCATGAGTTAGACCTGGCATGTATTTTTCTCCTTTTTAGTAAACTGTTCTCTATTAACCAATATATTGATACCTTTATCAAAGCCCTCCAAAGAGATACCTCTAGGAAGGAATGATGGTAATTCTCAATTACATTCAAGTTATCTGGCTAATTTTTCTAAGTATTTTGTTTCAAAGATGGTACCACGGTTAAGCCTACTTTTGAAGCACAGGTACTAATATCCTCCATAGGATGTGCCTATGCAAGCGTAGTGAAGTGTCCAATAAAGACCAGAACATTTCTGGTTCGCGTAGAGTTTATTTTCAATGTCAGAACATCCTCTAAACTGTTCTACTAGGGCATGAGCTTCTGTGTTTATTTCTTATGATGTCTACCCTTTGCTCTGTTATTTCCCCATACACAATTCAGTGATTTTCAAAATTCAAGAGACCAAGTATTATTTGTTTCTCCTTTTCTTTGTATGATGGAATATACGCTTCTTTTTCCTATTATATGATTGGGGTATATTTTTCAATTACAATTTTATTTTAATTTATTTCTAAAGGAAGTTTTAATATTGTTTTAAGAAATACGATAGTTCACACTTCTCTAGAAATGACACCATCCAGGGATTTTATGCAATGCTCTTCTCAATATCCACATCTTTCATGGGTTAGGCTTTGCTGAATATTATCCAGTTAATTCTCTTAAACTTTAAAGGGAATACTCCTCCTCATTTCATATATGAAGAAATCGGGGAGCAGAGAATTACAGTAATTTCCCATGGTCTTGGATTGGGTAAATATTTGGAACTGAGATTCACACTCAGGACTACACATTTGAAAGCCTTTGCTCATTTCTCTAGATAACACCAAATTCATAAAAGTGACATTTATGTTGCTGGAACTAAAGTCTACAAAGTCTCAAAGGAGATGCTCGACTTTGAACATGCACTTCCATTATCATCTGCCTTTCCTATCACTGACATTGAGTCCTGAGAGAATGCCTTTTATGTGCCCAAACACATCACAATATGGGTTTCTAAATGATAGTAATGTTAAAAATACTTTCCGCAGTGCCATTTCAGGAACTAATCTATGGTATAATAACAATCTCTTCAGTGTGATGCTTTCTCTGCTGTGAAGAGAAAGCAAGGGCTTTAATATATTGTGATGTCTCTTTTATTTGTCTTTCAAGTTTTGGTTTAGTGCTTATAAATTACTTATAACAGATTTGCAAGTGATACCTTATTTAGTCATCAAATTTGTAGCATGATCTACACTTGCTAAATGACTTTATGCAAATTTCATATGCTGAAGCATCCTGGTTTTGGATGCCTTAATGTATACAAAAACCTTATAACCTGGCACCCTTAGGACATTGAGATTTCAGAGTTAGGGCTAATTTACACTTTGGGCTATCTGTGTTATCTACGTTCTATTTTATATAGCTACTAATTTTGGCTGCCATAATTTGAACTACTTTTGAAGACATCTGATAACAGATTTAAAGTAACTGATATACTAGTCAAAGATCTCTAGAGAAACAGAACCCATTTATGCACATAAGTGGGCACACACTTACAAACACACAATATTTATATATAGAACCAAATATCTATCCAACTATCTATTAATCATCATCTATTAATTGATCTATCTATTTACCTATGATATTTTAAGGACTTGGCTAATCAACTATCATCTATCTAATCTATCTATTCAGCTATGAGATTTTAAAAAACTGGCTGTAGTGATTGGCTGGCAGGTCCAAAATCTGTAGGGCAAGACTACAGGTTAGAGACCCAGGAAATAGTTGATGTTGTTCTCTGCAGTTCAAGGGCCAGGAGGCAGAATATTTTCTTATTCTCATTCTTTTTCTCCTCAGGCCCTCCTCAGGCCCCCAACCACATTACAGAGGATCATTTGTTTTACTCAATTTAAGGATTTAAATTTTAATCATATATAAACATTTTTCATATCAACATCTAGACTGTTTGACCATACATCAGGGCTTCCTAGCCATGAAAGTAGACATAAGTAACCATCACAGCAACTCAGTTCCAATTTCTTATGTTGATTTTCTCTAAAAAATAAAATTGGTATCATTTAATTCTAAAGATATTGGGTTATAAAACTTTCAAAGGCTTCTGTGATACAAACAAAGTTAATGCAATTTAATATAAATTATCCTGTCATTTTACAGTGGTAAAAATCTATAAGCTAAATTCTTTGGGGGCAGTGATCACTATGGCATAATTAAGATGTGTTGTATAACTTTGCTAGCACTATCACTAACTAAATCAAGGGTCAAGACTTGATTAGCATCTTCTCACATTGACAAGAAAGAAAAAAGAGTATTTGTTAAGAATGAATATTTTATGACATTCCCCAAACATTAACCTGAATTTTTATTTAAAATGTTCTTGCTTAGAGATATGTTTTAATAAAAGTACCATCATTTTTTTGTGTTTGGAACAATATTCATGGTCTTGAATCTTCAATTTATATTTTATTATTTCCTGTCTAGTAGACATTCAATAAATATTGCCTTCCTACTTTCCTTAGAGTGAGAATTGAAATGCTACCATGCATAAGAATATTCTATTGAATATTTTTTTAAACTGTTTTTATTGGTCCTATTTTTCTTCTATTCCTGGAATCATGGATTTTTGTCCTCAGGTCGGTCACCTTGTGGTTTCCATGTTCCTAATATTTAACATGTTTTAATAAATTAGTGCAGCTAATCCTGAGAAAGGAAGCCTGTGCTATCAGCTCATGACCACTGATTCTGTTACATCAGGGTGAGTAGAGAGAGAGAGGCTAAATTATACACACCTAAAACAACTACAAAATCTCAGTGGCTTTTTAAAGCAAGGGTTTGTTGCTTGCTTATCTTCATTTCCAGCAATGGTCATTACAGAAGCTCTGTGCAACACATTTATTCAGTAACGGTGGCTAATTGAGACTCAGTTTATACCCATCAGGCAAAGGACACTTAAAGTGAGCTGTACATGCTGGTCCCTAAAGCTTTCACCCCAAGGTGTCCACACCACTTCTCACATTTTGTTAGCCAAAGGCAAGTGCATGGCCATGTGTCCTTCTGCAAAGCAGGTGAGAAAGTGGGATTCTTCTGCGAACCCGGAAGGAGGGGGACTGGAATGTTTGTGAACAGTCAGATGCTGTTGAAGGTGTGATTCTGTATTGAGAATGATTTCAGCTTGAATGTGTGGCTAAGAGTGGCTCATGGAGACATTCAGTTATTTGAAATGATCAGAGTAAGTAGGTAGACAGTCTCTGAGTTGGTGTGGGAGCTAAAATACTTAATGAAGGATCAGGCTCTTTGTATTTTTCTTCTATTCCTGGAATCATGGATTTTTGTCCTGAGGCCGATCACCTTGTGGTGTTAGGAAGGGATTTACAGCTATAACAATCACGTTCTCATATCTGCTCCCAAATCAGAAAGGAGGGAACAGATTTTCCTCCCTGATCTCTCTCTTTTTTTAGCTAGTGGGAAAATATTTCCTAGAAGAAACTTGTCTACTTTCTTGATAGACTTTTGCTTATTTTTCATTAGTTAGAACCATGTTACCTGGCAACTCTGCTACTGGGGAAATGAGGCCCTGAGAAGGGCAAAGGATATCTGGCTTAGAGGGTTATCATGCTTTACCATCTTCCTTCCTCTGGAGCTGGTCATATTGACTGTTGAATAAATTTGTAGGTCTGATATCTATATATACAAAGCCAGTGTCTATGACGACCAGGACGACCAAATGATCGGTCACCATGAGGTGCATTGAGCACCTCTCGGTCCCTTCCACATGGCCTGCAGTCTCCAATTGCAGCATGGCAAATGGGAAACCATGGCAAATGGAGCAGCAGGGCAGGACTGGTGAGCTGGCGGAAAGGTGTCCCTCCCCGTGGCCGCAGGCTCCGGGGAACAAGAGCCATGCTGCAATCAGGGAACCACAGTGAACCGAGGTGAGTGGCAGCGGGGCGGGGTGGGACTGGTGAGTGGGCAAACGTTGACCTCTTGGTCCCCACCCCCCCCCCCCCCCCCCCTTCCCGCCCCGCCCACAGGCTCCTGGGAACTGGAGCCATGCTGTGATGGGGGAACCATGGCAAACCAGGAGGTGGCGCTGGGGACTGGCAAGTGGGCAGAGGATAGCCTAGGGACCCTAACTGTGCACGATTTTGTGCGCACTGGGCCTCTAGTTAAAAATAAAGGGAAATGGCTGGGAGAGAACACAAGTTACCTTTCACAAAAAAAGAAAAAGAACAAAAATTTTATTATTAAATAGGGAGATGATGATAGTTGGAGGTAAACTATAAGGAAGATAGATTATCGTGTAGTCTAGGAAAGCTGAAAAGCAGGCTAGGACATTGTGGGATTCTTGCAGACAGGGGGACTGATCAATCACTGAGGCAGTAGCAGATAAGTAGATTCTTGAGTAGCTGATAGTATTTTAAGGACAGAAAGGGCATTCCAGGTGGAAAACACTGAAGGCAAAGAGCCAGAAAAGGGAGAGGGAGACTGTGATTAGAGCTTTGACTCTTTTGGGGTGCTTGTCACATTGGGGCATTATGATGTAGTGATTAAAAACATTTGCTCTCCATATAGATGATCTCAATTCAATCTCAGTTATATCACTTACTAGCTATGAAAAGTTGAGCAAATTCTCCAACCTAAGTCTCATTTTCTTTTCTGTAATAAAGGAGTTAGGATATGCTAAATCACTGTAATGATTAGATGCAAAAAATGAAATGGTTAAAATAAAATAGTTTCTTGTTGATATAACAAGGTAGTGGGCAGGCTCTTCTCTTTGCAATCATCTGGGGACTCAGGTTGAAAGCAGCTTTGCCATCTTCAACAAATGCCTTTCAAATCTCTCTGTGATAGTTCTCCAGAAAACCTCATTGGGTTCTAGGGAGCACTGAATGGTATAATGCATATTAAGCACTCAGCGTAGTGCCTGACAGGAAGTAAGCAATCAATAATGTTAATGGTTATTAATGTTAGCCCTAATTTTGGCTTAGAAACCAAAGGGCTTAAAGGAGAATTGAAAGAAACATAAGTCTTATTAAACCACAAAAGAATATTTTATGTGTTAATTTATTTTGAGCAGAAAAATGAGGCAATTAGAACTGAAATAAAAATTATTCTGGCAAATGTGTAGGATGATTCTACGAGGGATGTGATGATGGTAGGCAGACAAATCAATTAGAAGGTAGTTGTAATGAATGGTATAGGTAAGAAGTAATGAGATCAGAGGGAGAACAGGAATGAAGAAGAGGGGACAGAGCCAATACATTTTATTATCTGAAGGCTTTGAGAGTCTCAGCTACATAATTCTAGCTGTCCCAAACTCAAACACGCATTTGGCATCTACATTCATAACTGGCAAAATCAAAGTATTTCTTCTATAATCCAAAATTATTTTTATAGTAACATTTGGGTTTGATGGCAGAAACATAGAATGGGAAGTTATCATAGGAGATCCCTTAGAACAGGGGTCCTCAAACTTTTTAAACAGGGGGCCAGTTCACTGTCCCTCAGACCGTTGGAGGGCCGGACTATAGTTTAAAAAAACTATGAACAAATTCCTATGCACACTGCACATATCTTATTTTGAAGTAAAAAAAAAGGGGGAACAAATACAATATTTGTATTTGCATGTGGCCCACGGGCCATAGTTTGAGGACCCCTGCCTTAGATTTTTGAAGTTGTGCATGTTTTCACCCATTGACCTTCTGTGCTGGTGAGTTTATGTCTCATGGTGGTGCTCCACCTCAGTGAATCAGACCTTGTCTTGGGTTATTTCTGTGGAAAGATGGTTTTCCGAGGCACTTACAAGGGGTTGAATTCAGCTTCTCAAACTAAATTGAAACCTGGGATAGTTAGGGTGAGTGGTATCTAAAGCATACACTCCTTTATGTAGGACAAGCTCATGTCATTATTTTGACAAGTGCTTCTCAAACTTTAATGTGTGTTGGGGTAGGGGTGCCAAGGAGTAGTAGGGCTGATATTCCGCGTGATGATATAACTGGTCCATGGATTACAGTAAGAGTAGCATGTAGCCCTACTGTGTTGTCCCCTGGGCTTCAAAATTGACTTATGTTTTCCTATGAAAGCTGTATTGGGGACTCTGAAACTCTAAGTGTCTTAACTAGAACTTTTTTTTTTTTTTTTAAAAAAATGAAATGTGCCGAAACCGGTTTGGCTCAGTGGATAGAGCGTTGGTTGTTGCCTGAAGGGTCCCAGGTTCGATTCCGGTCAAGGGCATGTACCTGGGCTGCGGGCACATCCCCAGTGGGAGATGTGCAGGAGGCAGCTGATCGATATTTCTCTCTCATCGATGTTTCTAACTCTCTATCTCTCTCCCTTCCTCTCTGTAAAAAATCAATAAAATATATTTTAAGAAAAAAATGAAATGTTATTTTAGAAGCTATTTCTCAAAATGAAATAAGCCAAACAATTATTTCACCAGAGATTATTGTGCATCTAGGACTTACTTATATAATAAATGAGAAGAATATAGACAAAGATAAGCTACCATTCATTAGGTCTTTTATTTTCTCAGTAATTATTTGTAGTTATGTATGTAATTTATATAATTTGTTAGAGCTATTATTTAGTACTAGAGGCTCAGTGCATGAAATTTGTTCACAGGTAGGGTCCCTAGGCCTGGCTGGTGATCAGAGCCTCCCTTCCCTGGCTGCTGGCCACCAGCTGGGGCCTTCCTTCATTCTGTGCCACACCCTGGTGGTCAGTGCATGTCATAATGAGTGCTCAGTCTTCTGGTTGAACTCCTGTGGGGACACTTTGCATATTGGGCTTTTATATAGAGAGATTTGATGTTTCCCGATGCTATTATATATTGTATCATTTATCCAACTTTATTTTTTTCTGGTGTGTATCAATAAAATTGATATATTGGATTCATATGCAACAATTGAGCAAATTGACTCATTAATAGTAACAGTTTTCTGTACAGGGATGATTGTATGATTTCACTCTGTTATTCAGTGTTGACATTCATTGATTGCTTTTTATACTTATCAACCAACTTTGAATTTGTGAAATATTTTGTGACATAGTCTCATTTTTATATATCAATGGATTCTGTTTGCTAAAATTTTGTTTAGGAATGTTATATCTATATTTGTGAAAGAAATTGGGCTATGGTTTTCTTATCTTGTAATATTTTCTTGTTTGGTTTTGAGGATAAGTGTTATACTGACTTCTCTAAATGAATTGCAAAATAGTCCCTCTTTTTATACCTCTGGAAGAATTTGTGTAAGCCTTGTGTTGTCTTGACCTATAATTTTATTTTTGAAAATATTTCTAATTATGGATTGCATTTCCTTAGCAGTTAAAAGACGATTTAAATTTTTTATAACTTGATTGATTGATTAGGCAATTTTTTTTATTTTTAGTGCACACTTGATTTATTAATTTATGCAATTTATCATTTTCTTTTCTCAACTTTCTTTGAGCTTAACTTGCCCTTCTTTCAAACATTTTGGGATGGTTAATAAGTTTATTGCTTCTCAAGCTTTTATTTCTAATATACTTATTTAGGGAAATTCATTTCTCACTAAGCATTCTTTTAGTTCAATCCCACAAGTTTGATATGTTGTATATTGAAACATTTTATTATGACCAATGTAATTTCTTGTTTTATTTATGGTTATGTAGAAGTCTATTGCTTACTTTCCAAAGAATTGAATATTTTCCCTCTGTATTTTTGCTATATATTTTTATCTTAGTTTCACAACTATCAGAGAACATATTCTATTTTAATCTATATTAAGGCCCAACATGTGTTTTGTGTTTTTTTTTATGTCCAAAGTCTTTTGAAAAAATGTGTATTCTGAAGCTTGTGCAGTCAACATTTCTGCTGTTAGATTCATCTACTGAATTCTTATTTTCTGTTATAAACACTGAGTGGCCAGATTATTATGACCACCTAATGTTTGTAGGCAAATTAGCTATAATTTCGCGCTGAAGTTGCTGGAGGGCCAAACCATTACAAATAGGGAAGCAGGTTGTTTACCACGACAGTAGAAGTGATTTTTTTCTGAAGATTATTATGACCACCTGATGTTTGTAGGTAAATTAGTTGTACACTGCATCGTATGGGATATGGAAGCCGAACATCTCTTCGAACACCTTTGCTGTCTGCAGTTACCAAGATAAAACATCTCCAATTCACACAGGAACACAAGGATTG
>NW_006383015.1:5546650-5552250 GCF_000327345.1 Myotis davidii | reverse complement strand
CTGGTGTCAGATCCCTCTCATCCCCTTTCAACATCTCGTGGAGTCAATGCCAAGAAGAATCGCCGCAGTACTGAAGGCAAAAGGTGGCCCAACGAGGTACTGATGGGGTGGTCATAATAATCTGGCCACTTATGTTCAAATATATCCCACGTTCAAATCGCGTTGTTTATCCATATCTTCAGAAAAAATCACTTCTACTGTCTTGGTAAACAACCTGCTTCCCTATTTATAATGGTCTGGCCCTCTAGCAACTTCAGCACAAAATTATAGCTAACTTGCCACAAACGTCAGGTGGTCATAATAATCTGGCCACTCAGTGTATATTTTCAGCTGTCAAATTTGTATTTGGTACCTTTCATAAATTCCTATTTTCTGGTAAAATTCTTTTTATTTTATTGAAACTATTCATCACTGTTGTTTTAAAGTCTAGCTCTAACAATTCCAATATCTAAATCACCAATTCTGTTTTTACAGGTAATGTAAGGTCCCGATTTATGCTCTCTTCCTCTTAGGATTTGACCTCAAAATCTACAGTGTGTTTCAGGATGCTCCTCCTTTATGAGACCTGGACTTCGTTTTTTACATCCCATGCTCTGTGAAATCTTGGAAAGCCATTCTTGTCTTCCCAGTTCTTAGCTATCACTGCTCAGTTCTTAACTCCTCATTACGTGCTGTTTGTAAATTGTCAAATGCCGCGAGGGAAAAATAGCTGCTGAATGTAGGGCTTACCTTATTGCACTTTCCTTCCGCCCAGTGGGTTGGCTTCTAATCTGGGCTGTTTTGATTGTTCCAAACTCAATGCTTGTCTCTCTATCCCTTTATGACTGCAGACAACTTGGCTCAGGTTTTCAGGCTTTCAGCCACTAATCTCTGCTCTACTTTTTAGCCTCTTGGTCCTATGCCACCTACCAATTAGCAAATGATATGGAGTAAACACACCACCAAATACTGGACTCATCTCAATCTCCTTCCCTTTTCTCAGAGACCCTCAAGTCCTGGCTGCCTTAGTAGCTTTTTGATGCGTTGAAGTTTTTGATTGCACAATTTTTCTTTCTTTTAAATTAAATTTGGACCATTTCTCATCTTATTTGCATGGGAATATTGCCAGAAAGAGAAGACACTCAATACATTTAAATTTCTTTCTCTCATTTGTCTTTTGTAAAATAATAATACCTGCTCATCTTAGCTCAAATAATCCTATATAATAAAAGGCTAATATGAAAATTGACCAAACAGCGGAATGACTGGTTACTATGATGCGCACTGACCACCAGGGGGCAGACGCTCAACACAGGAGCTGCCCCCTGGTGGTCAGTGTGCTCCTACAGGGTGAGTGTCACTCAGCCAGAAGCTGGGCTCATGGCTGGTGAGAGCAGCGGCAGTGATGGGAGCCTCTCCTGCCTCTGCGGCAGTGCTAAGGATGTCCGACTGATGGCTTAGGCCCGCTCCCCGGGTAGTGAGCCTAAGCCATTAGTCGGACATCCCCCGAGGGATCACAGACTGCAAGAAGGCACAGGCCTGGCTGAGGGACCCCTCTGAGTGCACGGATTTCATGCACTGTGCCTCTAGTGTGATATCCTATATAATAAAGAGGGAATATGCTAATTGACCCTCACACCCTCAAAGATGGTGGCACCCACAGCCACAAGATGGCAGTGCCCAGTCCCCTCAGCCCTGCTGGGGTGCCTGCCTCCGGAGTCCCCCAGTCCCTTCAGCCCCCCAGCTGCCCAGGGCTGGCCCGAGGCACAGACAAGCCTTGGATGGCAACTGCCCAACTGCCCAGGGCCACCTGAGGCTCAGGTAACCAGGGCCAGCAGAGGATTGTGTTTCCGGCAGTGGCAGCAGCAGAAGTGTAATGGGGGCATCATCTTCACCTGATCGCTGGGTCACCTCCTGCCCCTGAGGGCTCCCGGACTGTGAGAGGGGGCAGGCTGGGCTGAGGGACCCCCCCTCCCCGCCCCCCGCCACCTGCATGAATTTCATGCATCGGGCCTCTAGTATTTTATATATTACAAAACATGAAAATTCAAAGTCACTATCTCCTTGAATGAATATTCTTTTTTTATTTTAAAACTTTTTTCTCATGTTCAAACTCTTGTTAGAGCCCATTTTTCTGAATTAAATGTAGGATTTAAAAATAACATTTCCTACATTTATTTCTTTTTTAAAATATATTTTTATTGATTTCAGAGATGAAGAGAGAGATAGAAACATCAATGACGAGAGAGAATCATTGATTGACTGCCTCCTGAACGCCCCACACTGGGGATGGAGCCTGCAACCTGGGTATGTGCCCTGACCTGGAATCAAACTGTGACCTCTTGGTTTAAAGGCTGACACTCATCCACCAAGCCACACCTGCTGGACCCTACATTTATTTAAGTGATATGTTATGATTTTTATCTTGAAAAGAAAGATATGGGAGATTTCTAGTATTCCTCATGTCTGCATTATTTCCCATTGAATAAATGCAGCTATGTCATGGGAAATAAGGATTTCTTCCTTTCTTTCCTCTTCATTACTTTCTTTCTTTTTTGAATATGAAAAACTGACTCTGAGTCTCTGGTCATTTGCTTTCTGTATAATGTAATAGATTTTTCTCATGAAGCCCACTGAACTCACACCATTTTCTAAGACCTGAGAATATACTCTCTGAACCCTAAAAATAACAATTTCCTCACTATTTTCCAGACCTGACATGTTTGAATAAAAATGCTTGCTCAGAAGCTGGCACGTTACCTTGTTTCATGCCTTTCATGACATTGATGCTTTTCTGCTCTATTCCCCAGGTCACCCCATCTGATAACAGACCTCTCTAACAGGTCTCATGTGTGCTACCTTTTCTGTAAATTATTGTAAACATTCACTTAATCATGTTTTGATAATCAGTGATCTACATTTATAAGCATGCGGTGTATAAATAACGGATCAGGGATTTCATTATCAGCAAGAGCTAGCTTTGAGTGTCTTTCAGCTGTGTGACATGTTGTGTGTCAGGTACTTTGGGAACCATTCTGACCCCCACCCCGATGTAGGGCATAGCACTGGATTTTGTGATTCGAATTGTGAAAATAAGGACCATATGTTTCAATGGGTAATCCAAAGAGAGAGAGAGAGTCCAGTATTTGAGAACTATATCCACTTAATTGTATTCCTGTTATTTAATTTTTTTGTGCTTTCTTTTTATGCCATGCCCCCCTTTTCATGCCTCATCCTGGTTAATTCTTTCATAGAACTCTATTATGCTATTATTAATGATTATTATTATTTTTAATTGTAGTAAATTGTTACAGGGTCCAACTCTCATCTTCAAATGTGAGTGCCCTCGAGAATCAGAATAGTTTGCTATTTTATTTATCCTCTACGCACTTAATGTACATTTGCTAAATTGAAGTAAATAGATTAAAACAAGGAAGTAAATGGGGATATTTATTAATCTAACCATGGAGCCCTTTGGTAAAGTGCTTTAGAAAATAGCATAATACTAGGTGGGGATTATTTGTCCCTTTCCTCTTGATTCATTTCCACGACTCATCTTAGATGGATGCATCAAGAATTTAGCAGATACTTTAAATTCTGAGTATTTATTGAGACTGTGCTCAACTTTGCAGGATGTTGAAAACCTACATTTTGGCTAATATTAACAAGTAATTTTAACTTTCTGTATAAACATTCACAAATAAAATGAAAGGTAATAGGTAAACTTGATGCACATACCTTGCATGTTCTTGTATAGTTTTATTCCAAATTACTTTTTTTATTTTTTTCTTTATTGTTGTACAGATGGCTTTCCCCCCCATATTGACCCCCTCTCCCCTCCCCAGGCCTCCACTGCACTATTATGGTTTGTTGATTTATTGATGGTAGCCATTCTTTAATTGAATCTTCTTGGCCCATTTTCAGAGTTTCTTTGTTCTTCACCTAGACTGTAGTGAGAAAAGATATTTGACCTTCTTTCTCATTTACTAACAGGATTTTTTCAGCTGTGCGATACCAATGATATTTTTTAAAAATATATTTTATTGATTTTTTACAGAGAGGAAGGGAGAGGGATAGAGAGTTAGAAACATCGATGAGAGAGAAACATCGACCAGCTGCCTCCTGCACACCCCCTACTGGGGATGTGCCTGCAACCAAGGTACAGGCCTTGACTGGAATGATATTTTTGATTCATTGGAACGTTTCTGGCCTTAATGTGACCCTGAGCCAATATGGTTCTGGTGGATGTTTGATCACTTCTCCAGAGACATTCATAAGTGTTAATGGTCCAAGGTCATCCTATTGCTTGTTTGTTTACTTGTTTGTTTTCTTGTTTGTTTTTCTGGAGAGCAGGTGGTCCTCACATTACGGGATATTTTATGTTTATCAATTTTCTAGGTCTAAGCTTATAATTCTTATTGCTATTTTTCCTTTTATTTAATTTCTGATTCAAGGTAAAATCTAAAAAATGCATATGTAGATAATAATTGTTGTATTAAGTAGTAAAGTTTGATTGTGGGTAATTTATAAGGTAAGAGGATTTAAACACAATTAAATACATGATAAAAAAATCATGGTGCCCACAAATTATATTTGAAGAATGTCATGATTTCAAAATATATAACTGGGGAGTATATACATTTTAGTTTTGGGTATTATACCTTGGTTATTTTTCATATCAATGGAAACAATGGGATTATTGAGTCTAAGAGGCAATAATCACAAATGGAAAAAACACATATATAAATTTTAAGAAGTCACTGCTTTAAGTCTTAGCCTTGACACTTATTAAATAAATGGCTTTGGGAAAATAATTTGTTTGAGCTTCTCAATCCTAAACTGTTCAACAGAACTAAAGATAATATTCAAGGATTTTTTCTCTTGATTTGTTAAACTAAAATTAAGAATCAGTATTTACATCTTCATAAATAATGGAGTAGCTCTCAAATCTCATTTCCTTTTATTTTGTTCCTTCTCACTTTTCTATTGACATGCAAATTTATCATTCCTGTTAAAATGAGCTAGTTAGGATGGCAATATTAACAATAACATCTCCACTAATTGGATGTTATATGTAATACAATAAAATATAGTTGACACTTGAACAACATGAGTGTGAACTGTGTGGGTCCACTTATATGGGGTTTTAAAAAATACATACAGCACTATAAGTGTATTTTTTCTTCCTTATAATTTTCTTAACATTTTCTTTTTGCTAATTTACTTTGTAAAAATAGAATGTATAATACACATAACATATGAAATATGTGTTAATTGATTATTCATTTTATCTGTAAGGCTTCTGATCAACAGTAGGCTATTAGTAGTTAAGTTTTGGAGGAGTCAAAGTTATATGTGGACTTTTGACTGTGCATGGGTCTCCACTCCAAACCACCACATTGCTCAAGTATCAACTGTATAATTTTAGCTCTCAAACAAGCTCTTCAAATAGTAGTTAGGTTTTTATTGAGAAACAATAACTGCCCTGGTTGGTGTGACTCAGTTGTTTGGGCATCATACAATGCACTCAGAGGTTGCTGGTTCAATTCCTAGTCAGGGTATTTGCCTGGGTTGTGGGCTTAATCTTCAGTGGGATTTGTGCAAGAGGCAGCCAATCAACG
>NW_006383015.1:5515891-5546618 GCF_000327345.1 Myotis davidii | reverse complement strand
TTCTCTCATCATTGATGTGTGTGTCTATCTCTCCTTCTCCCTTCCTCTCTAAAATCAATAAAATATTTTTTTTAAAAAAAGGGTTATTAATGACAGCCTACCATTTTGCTAAGCACTAAACCAATTGAGAAATAGACGTATTGTTTGAAGGGGTTAAAATATCAGATTTCAGTGGAAAGCAGGATTGGATAATGCTACTATGAACAGGCCTCTGGGTACAGCACTGTTCCCCTGAATTTTAGACCATCACGACCTTCATTACCAGCTGCATGAGAATATCTTGGTATCTCCTACAACCTTGAACTCAGAGAACCTCCAGATTCTAAATTTTGACTGATTTTGGCCCCTAGACTTATTTCTAGAAGAAAATCTTCAGATCTAATCGGGAATGTTAATGCATGAATGCAAGAGGAGAATGATATGGTTCTACACATAAGATATCAGTGACAATAGATGGGAATAACTTCACCCTTCCCAATAGTAGGAGGTGACCAATGAGTCAGAACCTACCCCTTCAATCAGATAACTATCTCATATGTGTAGCAAAGGGGGTGTAAAGACAGATAATTCCAAGGTGTTGCTTCAAAACTGTTTCTTCCTAGGAAGTAGAGTAGATATCACCTTTTGGAAAGCCGAGGAGAGAAAAATGTGTTTCCCTCTAATAGAAGTTATTATTTCTTGCAATTTACAGATAAGATCATGGGGCCTCAGAGTAGTTAATTCAGACCTGCACAAGGTCTGACAGGGAGTGAATGATAGAGCAACAATTCAAATCCAAATTTTCATATTTCAATAGTCTATATTCTTTAAAAGTAGCCAAGGAGACAGATACAATAAAACTGATGTGAAAAAAATGTTTTGGGACCCTGCAGCTGCATTTGACCAATCACCATGTGCAAGTGCTTATCTGGATCATTATGCAAATCAAATTAGTTAATGCCTATTAAAGTAATTTATAAACTTAAAGCTATGAACATATTACTGATTATTATCACAGTTAATGTGTCTCTACATCAACTTCCTTTTTCTATAATATAAGGTTAATGATTCTTACCTCAGCAACATCTTGGAGTGCCAGAAGGATTAAATGCAGTAATGTACTTGCAAGTTCCTTGTAAGCTGTAAAGCACTATACAAATGAAGGTTATCAGTATTGATTTGGACATTAATTGTTAGTCCTCAAACATGAGTTAGTTAATGCTTTACTGAGGAAAATTTGAACTACAAAATCTGTTAGAGAATGCTTTTATAGAGTAAATAGAGGTTGAGACCATAATTCCAGGGGGACAAAATGTGGCCAAGGAATTGATTAGACTAATTGAACATTGCATCTTATTGATTTTGTGGTTTCTCTTTACTTTCCAGCTCAGAATGCAGAGAAACTAAAAGGTGTGGACATTGGAAAACATCCATGTAAAACCAATTCATCAACTTGATGACTCACTTGAGACTCAAAATGTGGTCCCTGGATCAGTAGCTTAGGAATCACCTGGAAGCTTGTTACAATGACAGGATCTCAAATCCATCCCAGAGCTACTGAATCACAATCTTCAGAAACGATGCTCGGTTGAACGTAATAAAAAAGTGAGTCATTGTACCACTAAAATTATACATGATTATTGGATTTCTGTAACACAGCCAGGAACCTTTTTCCTTCATTGTATTTATGATATAATTAATATCCTTAGTACTATAATTTCCATGTTCTATAATAATTATTTAGAAAAACAAAAATGCTAGAAATTTGATTTTTTAAAATTTTATTTCATATTTGCACTTTCTCTTAACTAATAGTTTCCAATGCATCTTTAAGCCCTCTTTGGATTCATACATTCATTCCTTTATTCTGTAACTAGAAGCCCAGTGCATGGATTTGGGCACTGGTTGGGGTCCCTCAGCCTGGACTGTGCCCTCTCGCAATCTGGGACCCCTCAGGGAATGTAGCAGTGTGTGAAGTGGTAGGCGGCGGGGAGGAGCCCAAGCCAGGCTCTTGGCGCTTGCTCCTAACTGCTCCCTCCTTACTGCTTGCTGCTCCTTCCTTAGCTCCTTAGCACTGCCACAGAGGCTGGAGAGACTCCCACCACCAGCCACCACCGCTGTGCTCACCAGCTGTGAGCTCGGCTTCTGGCTGAGTGGCACTCCCACTGTGGGAGTGCACTGACCACCAGGAGGCAGCTCCTGCATTGAGCGTCTTCCCCGTGGTGGGTAGTGTGCGTCATAGCAACTGGTCATTCTGGTCATTCCAGTCATTCTGTCTTAGGCTTTTATATGTATAGATCATTTTTTTAAAAATATATTTTATTGATTTTTCACAGAGAGGAAGGGAGAGAGATAGAGAGTTGGAAACATCGATGAGAGAGAAACATCGATCAGCTGCCTCCTGCACATCTCCCACTGGGGATGTGCCCGCAACCCAGGTACATGCCCTTGACCGGAATCGAACCTGGGACCTTTCAGTCCGCAGGCTGACGCTCTATCCACTGAGCCAAACCGATTTTGGCTATAGATCATTTTTAATGCAACAAATACTCTGCTATATTCTGAATATATATTGGAAATAGAATTAGTATGAATCCTTTATCTCAGGGGGCCTATAGTTTAATGGTGGAAGACAAGTACAAATGAAGAAATACAGAAATATAAACTGAGAAAAAGCCAGAAAAGTAACAGACAGAATATCAGAATAGGTGCTATTTGAATGCAGTTGTCTGGGCAGGCCAAGGTGGTGATGTTGTATCTGCTTTGGAAGTGGACAAGAAGGCAGCCACTTGGTAATTGAATAGTGGCACGACTTCTAGGGCTCTAAGGATGAAAAAAGTTTGGTATCTTCCAGAAGCTAAAAAGGAGGCTAGTATCTCTGGAATGGATTAGGTGAAGTGGATAGTAGTTGGAGATGAGTTTGGAGAGATTAGCAGGGCCTAAATGAAGTAGTGTTATAGCCTTATAGTTAAGTGTTTGTAACTTGAGTGCAATAGGATGCCATTGATGTGCTTTAAATAAATGGTAAAGAGTGAAGGTCGACAATTAAATTTGAAACAGGTCCAATTTATGCTTGAAAAAAATAATTACCAGTTGGATAGAAACATGTGAGAAGCCTGCAGGTGTAATACTGGTGACTTGGATAAAGGTGGTATATAGATTTTAGGAAAACTTGTATTGTTGGTTGTGCCCTCAGAGCCATTGCTCATCCTCACCCTTTTGATTTCTGCATTTCAGACTGCTGTATATGGCTTCCACTGACACAAAGCACCAGTTGGAGATTGGAAGGAAAGTCATTCCTGCAGGTATTCCATTTTACCTATGGCTTCATCTCATGCCAGATTGACTAGCTTGGGTTCCAGTTTCTGCCAGATGCTCCTAGCCTCTATTCCCTAGTAACACCTTATCCTCCCATGATCCTGCTGTTAATCTTTGCATCATCAATTTCTGTTTAGCTTTTCAGCTTTATCACCCATCTAACCAATTCTTCACATTAGATGTCCTTTTCTATAAATACATAAGTGGTTTATCCTTTACTATTTACACTCTAAAGGATATAGAGTAATGAAGGATACAAATCAAGAATGTCACAGGTATTTTAACTTTGATGGAGTGAGCATGGAGATTGGGGTAAGTACACTTTTGGAAGAAATAGGTCAGAATTCACTTTTGGACATGCTGGTCTTGATACATTCAATTGCAAACATCTAAGAGGTCTAGAATTCATACCATATTCTGAGTTATAAATTTCTAAATCATTGGATAGTGATGATGCCTGTAGTCATGGGAATGGATAACTTATCCAGGGCAAAATGTAGAAACAGAAGATAAAAGAGATTTGGACTGAATCCTGAAGGATTTGACGTTGGCTGGTGGAGAAAGAACTTAAAAAAGACATCATGCATGTTAATAAAACAACTAGAATATAGAATATCTTTAACATGTATATCACATACAAATGATACTGCAAATGAAATACCAACACAAAACCAGTAAAACTAGCTGTAGTCTGGGGGAAAAAAGGAGAAAGACAATAAGACAAGAATCTTTGTAAATGATTCCATCTTAATTGTAAAATAATATGGCACTCCTGGTTCTGATGTGAATTTTCATTTTTATTTATGTGTGCTGGGATAATGACAGGACTGTAGCCTGCAGTTGAGTAGCCTCTGTTGTAAGGCCAACCAAGTCTGAAGGGTTAATGTAGCTGAAATTCAGTTTGTTGTCCCATAGCCAAACCATTCATCTTGGTCCAGAGATATACCTGCTAGGGGAAAGGAGCCTTTATGTAAACTCTTATCCAAACACACACACAGGTATTTGTGCAATGGGACAGGGCAGGACCAAGTTTGCTGTGCTACCAATCACAATTTTAAGCTAAACCACCTATGGTGTCAAGTCTTAGGTAAAGTCCAGGCCATGATGCTGAGAAGAGATTTCGAGAATGGATTTTCTCAAAGTATGGTCCTTAGACTATCTGCATCAGAATTACCCAAGAAGGCAAATTTGAGGACCCCACACTAAAATTCAAGAATTCAAATATTTAGGAGTAGAATTCAGGACTTCAAACTTTTACAGGCTTATTAGGACATTCTTATGAATATTGCAAATATAAAACAACTGCTCTAGGACCATCAGGATGTCCCAATGACATACACCTGATTTTGATAATATCTGGTTGACCTTGGTTTTAAAGAACCGGCAATCTTCGTTTTGAAGACTGAAGGAAGACACATATCTCATTGGTTCTGGACTTTTTATTCTGGAGATTGATTAAATCTTGAAAGCCTCTAAATTATTCCTTCATGTGCCTCTTACCCTGTGAGATCTCTCCTATGGACTACTCAGGCCTTCCCCTTTCAGCAGCCTTGACTGACCAGCTGTGTGCCTCTTGCTTTTCTCCATTCCAGCAATGACATCCTGTTCATGCCCTCCAGGACCCCAACTTCAGTCTGCACTTTTCTTTGTCATTTGTGTATTTATCCTTTTGGAATGTACTCAACACTAGGATATAAACCTCCTCTCCCTTGTTAACCATGGGAGATCCAGTGCCTAGAGTAGTCAATCAGTGTATATTTCTTGTGTGAATAAACACAGAGAAATGGGCCTCTATTTAGTCTGGGAGATTTACCTGTCCACTTTCACCTTTGTTTTTGACATGATGATGCTTAGTTAGAGAGATGTTATAAGTTAAGCTTGCTTCAGTATTAGGGGAACGTCTTGGGTGTCTTTCAGAAGTCACTCTTAGGTCAGTAGTCTTCACGAATCTCCGCAAAATGATTTCAGTTAAAGAATTTAGAGCGTAGATCACTCAGATGAGAGCCTTTTCCAGTACTTTAATTTCTAATTTATAATGAGGACCCATGAAAGCAACCCTGATGTTTGCTCAGTTTCTCTGTACTCCTTAGTGAACACCCAGCTCCTACCTTCCTAGAAAAGATGCACATCTGGAGGGAGGTGAAACAGCCATTAATCCTGGAAGGTATTTGTCCTCCTTTCTTTTGACATTTTATTGCCCTTTAACTCATTTGTGAAAGATATCAAAGCAGAATCAGACTAGGGAATAAAAGGCCTTTTCATTAAATGGCTGATCTGTGTAGCTCTCTTTGTTCTTCCCTGTAGAAGGTCTTTGATCAGTACATGAGAGGAGAATTTCTAAAGCAAGAAAGTTAGAAAATTTACATCAACAGATAAAGTACCAGAGCAAAAACACACAGGTTTCACTCAGGAAGATAAAGTTAGTTAGTTTCCAGCCGACATTATAAGATTATTCCTAGCCAAAAGTGTTAGCAAAGTTAGAAAAGTAATGTGTCCATCAGTGGTGTGGTTATTTTGAAAACAGGGAAAAATGAAGGCATATATCTTCAATAGCCATCTGATTGCTGTCTTGGGGGAAATGCAGCATTTGTAGGGGCTTAAACCCTAGCTAGGACACCTTTGGCCATTGTTTGTTTTTAACCTCCATTCTGCAGGGAAATAATAGATGCTCTTTTCCCCTATCAGTGTTTAAATCCCCGCCTTTTACAGTGCTGCTTTCCCATATGGGACTTAGTAAAAGACCTATGTTTATGAAACATGGAACAGGGTTTGATTTATGGAGCGATTTTAAACATACAATATTTGTGATTATAATCTGCTATATATTAAAGTATTTTTAGTTGATTCATATCACCAGGGCATATTTCTATGGATTTTGAATTCTATTTCTTTGGACAGCATTGTTTGGTTAATTCTAATTAGGTAAGAAATTTACGAACATAGAAATATATGAAAGAGGAGAAAATCATGGCTTGTAATAACTTGAACCAGGTATAAATACTGTTGATATTTTTTGTAAATTTCCTTGTAATATCTTTTAAGAGATGTGTGTAGTGCATATATATGTAGGTAAGTATGTATTTAAGGGTGGGGCAAAAGTAGGTTTACAGCTGCTTGTATGGCAAACTATTACAGTAATTAATAAATAATAATACAAGACTAATCTTTGTCTTTTATGTACTCACCAGTATAAACCTACTTTTTCCCCACCCTGTATTCACTTATATATTAAGTCCTAATGTCTAAATTTCTTGCACACAAGTGTAAACTGAGGTGACTCTCATAGATTCTATAAATAAAATGTAAAAGCACTGTTTTAGTCACTAGGGATCTAACAGTGAACAGAAACGAAAAATCTCTGCCTCAGGGGGTTGATCTGGGAAGAAAGACCATAACTTCCAATGCCAGTAATTACAGTGGTTTAAGCCCTAATTCTAGTTTTTCTTCAAAGACCCGACAGCCTTTCCCAAAAGTCTGTCCTGTGCTCAGCGTGACCATTATGCTCGCTCAGCTTCAGCCTCCTCTTCATCCCACCGCACCCCTGTGAGTTCAGCCTTAGGCCTTTGGGGATGGTCTCTGTGCTGGGCCCACCATCCTTAGGGCTCCCCATGGCTCCCCCAGAGTCAGACTCAGTACATGACTGGGGACAGTCCTGGGCTTGGACACAACTCTGGGAAGGCTTGTGGTTTGGTGCGAAGTGCTCATTTCTAAATGTCTTTTATTTTGTAGAAAAGAGCACTGCTGGGAGGGAGGGGGTTGGGTTACATGTTATTCCAAATGATTCTGCAGAATTGCATTCCTTCCTCTGCACTTTAAAGTCTTGAAATTAACTGGAGCATCATCTTTAAAAGGTGGTTGAGTATCCGCCTATTGCACATGTGTGTTTTAAACTCAACACTAGTGGCTTGTCAAAATATTCCTTGCAAGCATTGATAGTACTCAGAAAGTATTCTTGGAAAGTAATTGCATTTTCTCTATCTCATTACATTTTTTTGCGATATTTTTGGTGCTCTGTGAGATTGGAACTCTGAACAACTGCCTTAAAGTCCCAACCCCAAGACTGGTCTTCTGCTGTCATTACTGATCTTTGAGATGGGGATAATATTTATTCTTTGCCTCTCTAGCCCAACGGTGGGGCATAGGGAATTCCTTAATTCCCTATGGCACCGTACAGACTTGACACATAACCAAACACTATTAGGTTCAGGAATACATGCCAGGAGAGTAATTTTTAAAGTTGTATTGGGTTTGGGTACTCTTGGGGTCTATAGACTTAAGACCAAGAAAATGCAGGTCAGATGCTTGTCTGTTGAGTTCCTGCTTGCCACTCTATGCAATAGTGCAAGTCTTCTTTTAGTAATAGTGGGCTGTCCACATGTGTGTCTGTCCAAAGTCTGGAAAACCTCTCAAAAAGCAAAGGAAATCCCTTTCTTATTGCCTAAGGTTTACCTTCACAACTCTCTTTCCTAAACCAGGATTTGCAATATTCTAGGATGCTATTAGAGTGTAAATTAAAACTCTCTTTAAGAGAAACTTCTCTTGTGGACATAGTTGGGTCCCAATTCTCTGACCAGACAGTACAATTAAAGCATTCCAGCAATACCAGTACATATTGAGATATCTAGTCTTAGATAAAAAAGTTAATATTTACAGAATCCAGCATGCTAGTGTGATTCCTTCAGTCTCATCTCCTCCATGAGGTGACCATCCCTCTATCTCTTCATGTCCTTCCTCTGGTTTTCAAAATCTCAGTTTTGGATTTTCTGTGATCAACTATTTAAACAAAGATATGCACCCATATATGCACTCACGTGAGTTTGCAAACATTTATCTTCAGAAGAATAAATAGAATATCCAGGCATTAAATATTCCAAATCTTTAAACAGCAAAGAACACTTTTACCAAGGAAGCAGAAAACCGTTTACAGTCAATACTGCTAAAAAATGTGCATAATTTGCATTGCATTCTCAGCCTAAATATTGCTATTCACAGTCAGGTAAATATTGTCTTCACATATTTCTCCAAGGTAATGACTGGGGACTTGTTTTACATTCATGAAACTAAAGAGCTCACTCAAGTGGATTTTCTAGAAAAAAAAGAACATCACCTTCTCAAAAAATATTAAGGTTTTTATTACATATACATTACATTTTATTACTTATTGATATCATTACAAAATTAATGTTATATCTTTTAATGAGTTTTATTTAATGAATTTTTCACTTACTCTTATAAGTGTTTCTCAATATCATTAACTATTTTAGAAAACCTCATTTTAGTGGCTGTATTCATAATATGGATGTGCAATAACTTATTTTATCACATTGATTTTGTTTAGCAGAAATCTATTTACTTCATTTTTTTGTGCTGTAAACAACATTGGAACAGTCATCATATACACTCACTTGCTTCATTATTTCCTTAAGATATATTCTTATGGGTGAAATTGTTGTGTCACAGGATCTATGGTTAAACCTCAGGAAAATGAGAGCCTATTTTCCTGCTACATAATAATGTGTCCTTTTTTTACAAAACCAATGAGGCTAATAACTCACAATGATTGTTATTAAGCAATGTTTGTCAAGGCTACTATATCTTCTTCATAGTTGCACTAAGGGCAACTCAGTAATATCCTCAATTATCTTTATGAAGGAGTTATCTATTTTACACAAGTGGTATTTACTCATAACATTAATTAATTTAAGATATATATATATATATATATATGTGTGTGTGTATATATATATATATACTCAATGTAATCACAATGAAAATTCTCATTTTTTAGGCATAATGAAAAGTGAGGCTAATCATCAAACTTTAAAAGGGTAGCATATAATAGTGGCAAAATACAGGTCTCAGAAAGTATAGGCAGATTCTGATAGATGTCTTGCCCAGTACTTATGGGTAGTTATTGGAAAAACAAGCCCCCAAACACCATCTTCTTTTGACTCTGAAAGGGGTGTTAGCATCAGATGAACTGAGGTCTGCACTCTGTGACAGGAGACTTCAGCCCCCCTGTGTTGGCAGTCCTAACACACTTCCTATGCAATGTCGGTCCATGCTGATTACAGTGTGTTGATTACTCACATCTGGGACTCAGATTTGGTTAGGCTCACTGAGTTTTCCTCTTTTTCCTATTTCCGATCATTCTCTTTCCTCAATCTCCTCTGTCTCCGTTGTCATTGAATTTCATTTTTGTCTGTAGTTAAATTGATAGCTTCTCTAAAGTTTCATTAAAATTTTGATTTGAGTTCTTTCCCCAAGGTTCTGCTATCTTTGCCTTTTCCAAAATGTTTGGACCTTTGATTGAGTGGATGCAAATTCAGAAATGCATATGATTCTATAGTCACTCAGTGGCACCAGTTTATTGTTTGTAGATCAACAAGGATGATTTTCATTTCATTTCAATGCTTCCTTCTTCATTAGATTAGCTAAAGTGGTCAAAGGAAAACTGATTAGAGCTTTGGAAAATACGTTAGTGTAGTCTCTGTCTGTGTCTCTGTCAGTCTCTCTATATTTTATATGTATATGCACACACATATGTAAATAGATATCTTAGTTATAGCATGCCATATACATGGTAAACACGAAGTATACATGAGTTCCTTTTGGATTCCAAAATTTTAATATTTTAATTTAGTAATATAAATTATTGCTTAGCTAAGATATGTAAATTAAAGGGCCTAAAACTGCATTATATCTGAAATGGTTAAGTGAACATTTTTATAGGTTACAAAACTCCATGTAAGTCAGTAGTATCTTCATTTTACATATCTAAGCACTAACAATCTAGGTCAAATTTCATAGTACATTAACACATTTTCTGTGTTTGCCTTTGGCGAAGTGATTACACATATACAATTTAAAATATGCCCTCTCTATACAGGGGCCCCGGATGGAGGCTAACAGTGAAGAATTATTACCATTATGCTAAACTAAGCATCTATAGTTTATGCTAACTAGGAGGTTTGAGAGGGGACTGCTTTCTTGTATAGCAATTGACAATACAATTTCACCCTCGCAACATAAATATGATACATTTTCATAGTGTTAGGCACACATAGGCTATGCTGTTATGTTAGTGTTTAATAGATGGAGTTTTATTTTTAATTTTTTAAAATATATTTTATTGATTTTTTACTGAGTGGGAGGGAGAGGGATAGAGAGTTAGAAACATCGATGAGAGAGAAACATCGATCAGCTGCCTCCCGCACACTCCCCACTGGGTATGTGCCTGCAACCAAGGTACATGCCCTTGATTGGAATCGAACCTGGGACCCTTGAGTCCACAGGCTGACGCTCTATCCACTCAGCCAAACTGGTTAGGGCAATAGATGCGTTTTAGGAAAGATTTAATGTATTTTCTTAAAAATTATTTTTGAAAGTATTACATACGTCCCCGTAATGTATTTTTGGGATACCATTTAAACACTGCATTATAGTATAGCCTTTAAGAGATGCTTGTGAATTTGAGAGGAATAAGAACTTAGTACCAGTGACTTGTCCAACTGTCTTCCATCCATCCAATAGTTATCTTTGAGCATCAACTACTTGCCTGTCATTATTTTAAGTTTTTGGAACACATTAGTGAATAAAACAAACAAAAATTCTTGTGCTTATAGAACTATAATATTAAAAACCAATTTTACTAAATGCTAACTAATTAAAGGAATAGTTTATCTATTACTCCCATTTGTACACATGATGCTGAGACCTATAGTAAAGTGAGTGACTTACTAGTACAGGCAAAGAAATACTTAGGAATAAAAAAGGACAGCATATCACATAATCTACCATATTACAGACATCCAATGAAATATGAAAATTGCAAATTATTACTACTGTTATGATTTCATGCAATGTTAAGAAATTATTAATATATTGTGAATACAGAAGGTCATTTGACTTGCCCAAGAATATGCAGAATGTCAGCTTTTTCTCAGAAATATTCCATTCTAATTTTTCAGAGTCAACACAATTATTTTTGCTGCAAGGGAGTTGTCAGGTGATCTTCCTGATATCATATTATTTATTCTGCTACTAAGCTAAAGATCATTACTATTAATGTGAGAGGTATTAATCTGCTTTGTTTAGATAATACAATGTGATCTTTCTGGGCAATGGAAATAATCAAGATGTTCAAACACATACACAGACACACACACCTAATATATGGTTAATTAAACTGTAAGGTAATGATGAAATTTGTTCTATTGCTATTTTTTATTTCAAAGAATAATTATATTTTTCAGTGTAGGAAAGGAGTTATGTGTGCTATGAGAACTTGTACTATTATAAAAAACAACAACTATTATTGATTGAATTCGAGCCTATCAGATGAACAGTGGCTGTGTTAAATTAAAAAAGGATACCACTGAAGTAAAACATTGCATTTATTTATGAAAATGCAGAATTTAAATGAGAACTGGAAGTTTTAATTAAAATAATTGATTGGTTTAAATGATTTACCCAAGATTCTAATTTAGAAATTTACTGTTTTTCTCTGCTATCACCATTCTTTGATAAGCTGACTTCTAATTTGATTGCACTGTGGTAAGTTCTGATAAGTAATTATTTGGTTTATTATTATTCCTTTCAAAAAGAACACAAATCTTTTCTTCAAAGAATTTGAGTATATAATCTAACACATATACATTTTACATTTCCTAATTATTTACAAATTCTTTTCTAGCAAACAAATCAAGAATATAATTATTTTTATTAAGAAAAAGTATGTTAGCTTTCAAATTGCTTAAACTACTTTCAAAATCTTGTGGAAGTGATTTGGGTTTAAAAAGTAAGTTAAAAAAATAGGCAAAATATTTTGTTGCTTTTTCAGTTATCATGAATCTCAACACTCACGCAGAAATCACAATAAGTCCTCTGAGTTTGCATCAAGCTTTTAGTTTAAAGAGTTAAATAATATTGACTATGTCAACTTTTTTATTCATAACTAGAGACCCCTCAGGGAATGTCAGAGAGCGGTTTCAGCCCAATCCCCACAGGCCAGGCCAAGGGACCCCACTGGTGCAAGGACCTCTAGTGTGCATATAAGATCTTTGGTTAATCTCTTCCTGCTCTCCTCCCTCCCTCCTTCCCTCTGAGATTTATCAGTCTGTTCCATGTTTCCATGCATGTGGTTTCCACTCCTACTTTGAGCGTCTTCCCCCTGGTGGTCAGTATGCGTCATAGCTACCAGCCAGTCGGCTGGTTGCTTAGGCTTTTATATATATAGACTAGAGGCCTGGTGCACAAAAATTTGTGCACTGGCGGGAGGGTGGGTGTCCCTCAGCCCCGCTTGTGCCCTCTCACAGTCTGGGACCCCTTGGGAGATAACGATATGCTGGCTTAGGCCCGCTCCCGGGTGGCAGAGGGCAGGCCAATCCCTAGGTGCAGCCCCTGGTCGGGCTCAGAGCAGGGCTGATTGGGGAGTTGGGGCGCCGCCCCATCATGCACAGGGCAGGGCGGATCAGGAGGTTGCGATGCCATCCCCTGTCACACACAGAGCAGGGGGCATCAGGGGGTTGGGGCGCCGTTCCCTGTCATGCACAGATCAGGGCCGATCAGGGGGTGGGGGCACTCCCCCCTGTCACACTCAGGGCAGGGCTGATGGGGAGGTTGCGGCTCCACTCTGTCACACACAGAGCAGGGCCAATCGGGGTTGAGGAGCTCCCCCCTATCAGGCACAGAGCAAGGCAGATCAGAGGGCTGGGGAGCCTTCCCCTGTCACGAACAGAGCTGGGCAGATAGGGAGGCTGTGGCCCCGCCCCCTGCCACACACAGGGCTGCAGGGCAATCAGGGGGTTTGGGCGCTGCCCCCTGTCACGTTGCTCCAGGGACTAGGAGGCCTCGCTGCTCAGCTGATCCTGGGTTCAGGAGGCCTCGCTGCTCTGCTGATCCCGGTGCTGGGAGGCCATGCAGCTCCACTGATCCCAGTGCCAGCAGGCCTCGCGGCTCCGCTTATCCCGGGTTTGGGAAACCTCGTGGCTCCACTGATCCTGGTGCTGGGAGGCATATTACCCTTTTACTATATAGGATAGAGGCCTGGTACACAGGTGTGGGCCGGCTGGTTTGCCCTGAAGGGTGTCCTGGATCAGGGTGAGGGTCCCGCTTGGGAGCCTGGCCAGCCTGGATGAGGGGATGATGGCTGTTTGCAGCTGGTCACACCCCCTTCAGGGTGGGGGTCCCAACTGGGGTGCCTGGCCAGTCTGGGTGAGGGGCTCAGGGCCATTTTCAGGCTGGCAGGTGACTGAAGCTCCCAACCTCTCCTTTATTTCTTTTTTTATTCTGGGATTTATTTACCTTCTATGGCTGTCACTGGAACTGAGAGCTGGCTTTAGCCCTGAGGCTCAGCTCCAGCTCTGAGACCTCGGCTGCTGAAAGCAGGTATCTGTTTTGTTTGGGTTCTATAATTGAAACACTGTTGCAATTCCAGCTCTTCAGGCTGGCTGAAAGCATGGGGTTTGTTTAGCTTCTTTAATTGCAACATTGGTTCTTAGAGTGCAAGCTCAGAGCCCATCAGCGGCAGGCAGGGAGCCTTTGCTTCCTCCTTCACTGGAGCAAGCAAGCCTCCTGTTTGCTTCAGCTGCCTGGCTGCTGGCCACCATCTTGGTTGGCAGTTAATTTGCATATCGCCCTGTTAGCCAATGGAAAGCATGTCAGAGGTATGGTTAATTACCATGTTTGTCTATTATTAGATAGGATGCCTAGAATTGCATTTCACATTACATAACTTTCCTTTTCATCTCTGCAGCAAGATTCCTTCTTTTGGTTTTAAAGTTCTTTTTAAACTTCTTCATGTTACATCTCTTTATCTTATCTGCTTTCCCATCCTTAAGCCTTCCTTCATACGTGAATTGCCTTCATTGTTCTTGCTTACCTCCCAATCTTTTCAAAGAGTCTGTTAGATTCCAGTTCCATGTCTATGTGAAACATTCTGTCATCAAGTTTCTTCCTATTCAGTCCAAATCCAATGATCACTATTAGTTCAACTATTTTCATGCCAATGGTCTCTATTCCTATTTCTGTCTACAATTCTGATGAATCTTATCTGCTTCTAACTAAAATCACTCACATGACTGCTGGTAGCCTCAGAAGATCCTTTCAAGCTTACTCACCTGGGCCTCTTCACACAACTGTCTCATGACATGGCAGCTGGCTAACCCAAAATGAGGGCTCCAAAAAAGAATAACAGAATATTCCCAAGACAGAAGGCACAGTCTTTATATGTAACCTATTCTTGAAAGTGACATACATTACTTCTGCTGTGTGTCTTTTCTTTGGAAAGAATCATTGGGACATAATTATATACAGTCATGAATACAGAAGGTAGGACCAACTTATTGGGGTGTGGTGGGGTCATTAACTATTTGTAAATATAAATTCCTGGTAATTAAGCAGAAACCAAAATATGTATCAGATTATTATTTAATATTAACACAATAAACATAATCTGGATGTCTGACACTTTCAAATTAAGCAGCCCTACATGGCACATTCTCTAATACTTTCTTTAATCATCTGCCCTGTTTGCATCTGTTCTCTCAGTGTTATAACAGTCCTATATAGTGTTTGGAAACTCTAACACAGCGGTTCTCAACTTGTGGGTCGCAACCTCTTTGGGGGTCGAATGACCCTTTCACAGGGGTCGCCTAAGACCATTGGAAAACACATATATAATTACATATTGTTTTTGTGATTAATCACTATGCTTTAATTATGTTCAATTTGTAACAATGAAATTGTGGATCACCATAACATGAGGAACTGTATTAAAGGGTCGCGGCATTTAGGAAGGTTGAGAACCACTGCTCTAACACAATCCCACTCTCAAAATAAACGGGAGAGAAAAGAAAGACAATCTGCATTTCACACCCTGCCATGTTCTGGCTGCTCTAGGTGATTAATGATAATACCCATTTGCCCAAAATATACAGTCTGCTCACAAATGGGATTGGAAAACAACTTTATGATAAATGTGGGAAATGTATTATTCTTCTCCCCTGGTATATACCTTTCTTTATACATAAAATGGAAGATATTCTTAAATTCTATTTGCACATAATAATGCATGAAATTACAGCAGTTATAGCTGTGTATTGAGAGGAACTGGTTTGATTTGGTCAACCAAGGGGCACAGTCTATTTTCTTCAGAACTGTGAGAATTATGTATATTGATACCTTACAACCTGCAGAGTTCTTCTAAAGGAAATATTATATATTACACATCTATGGAGACTCTGTACTTCATATGGAAGAGAGAAGTTTGGAGTTTTCATCCTGATACCGACCTGATGGGTGCCTACTTATTTACATAAAGTTTGTGATGATGAGCTTTAGAACAGAAAGGTTAACTGGATCGAAGGAAAAATCATCCATGAAGTACTGAGTCCCTCTGGAAATGATTCACTTCTCTTGACTCCTCTTGGTGAAAAGAAGTGGAGGAGTGGCTCCCTGTGACCCACTTTGTAAATGATGGAATGTTCCAGGCCTTCACTGAGGCAATGGGGAAAGTCTGTTCACAGTACTTGTTATGCATCTGATCGTTCCTCTAACGAACTAAATGTAATTAAAAATAGAGCAGGGCCATTGCATTTTAATAGCTTGGATCCTTCCCTGTGGAAGAGTCAGCAAACAGTGAAAGAATATGAAGATTCAGTTCGCTAACACCTGCCAGGCAGCCTTTGTCAAGATTAACAGCATCACACCAGGTTATTAGAGGAAACATAAATACTTTTGAGACTCTGTGGGTAGTTATGATATCATGTTTTATTATCTCCTCCTAAAATGGAATCACTCACTATAATTGCTTGCCAGTCACAGGCCAACCAACATGACAGAAGAAATCCTATATACTGCGTGAGGGGCTACAATGCAAAGGCAGCCGACCCAGAGAATGTTGTAAGGACATCATAAGTACATTTTGATGGCACGTTGCAGCTTCTAGGATAGGCACATATTGTGCCTTGCAATTAGGAGCGGGCATAGCAGTTATTTGAATTCCTATTTGAATAAGGAAATGGAGGTGTGAACATGTTGAATGATGTACTCAAGAATCCTGCTGCCTGTAGGTGTGGCCTTGACAATGGGCTTGTCTCTTAATTTTTGTCTGTGTTCTTTCTGCCGATCTGCATGTTCAACAGCAAACATGTAATGTATGCAGTTTCCTTCTGGACCACGGCCTTCTTTATAAGAAGGTGGCTTTGGAGCATCTAAAATTTCCTGAAAGAAATGATAGAGGATAAGCTAAAATGGAAAGAAACTGCAGTTTAGTAAGTGGCCTTCCAGAAGAAGGGAGATTTGATGTTAATTGTGGGACTTTTGAGAAAATATAGGAAGGCACTTTAGTTTTAAGCAAACTAAAACAACAATGAGATACTGCTACACACTTCCTGCCCCTTTGGAATACACTGTGACAGTTTCTTATAAAACTAAACTGCTCTTACCATGTGATCTAGCAATTGTGCTCCCTAATATTTACCCAGGGGAGTTGAAAACTTAAGCTTATACAAAAACCTGCACATAGATATTGATAGCAACTTTTTTCTTGAAAGGAGAAAAGTGATGCATTAGGAAACACTTATTTTTTATTATTTGTGTTTTCATGGACTTTATTTCTAAAACTTGATTAATGTGGGATGAGTCAAGAGATTAAGAAGACATAGACAGACTGGGAGAAAATATTTGTAAAACTCATTATTGGGTAATAGACTGTTATTCAAATTATACAAAAGTACTCTCAAAACTCAACAATAAGGAAATGAACAGCCCAATTACAAATGGATAAAAGGTTTGAACAGATACATGAACAAAGACGATATACAGATGACAATAAGCATAAGAAAGGGTGCTCACCCTCATATGTCATTAAGGGGTTGCAAACTAAAACAACAATGAGATACCACTACACACTTACTATAATCACTAGAATATAAAACACTAAAAGCACCAAGTGCTGATAAAGCTGCAGAGGAACAGGAACTCTCATTTATTACTTGTGGGAATGTACAATGACACAGCCACTTTGGAATACACTGTGTCAGTTTCTTACAAAACTAAACTGCTCTTACCATGCATTCTAGCAGTTGTGCACCCTAATATTTACCCAAAGGAGTTGGAAACTTAAGATTATACAAAAACCTGCACATAGATATTAATAGGATTTTTTTTCATAATTGCCAAAAATTTGAAGCAACCAAACAAAATGTCTTTCAGTAGGTGAATGAATAAATTGTGTTACATTCAGACAATGAAATGTTGTTTAGTGTTAGAAATAAATGAGCTACCAAGCCGTGAAAAGACATAAAGAAAACTTAAATGCATATTTCTAAGTAAAAAAAGAAAAAGCCAACCTGAAAAAGCTACAGACTAGATGATTTTAACTATATGACAGTCTGGAAAAGTAAAAAAAAAAAAAATGGAGATAGTAAAAAGATTAGTGGCTGCCAGAGGTTGAGAGGAACAGGGGTGGTGGTGGTGAATGGGCAAAGCACAAAACATTTTAGGGCAGTGAAACTATTGTGTATGACACCAAATGTCATTTTACATTTGTCAAAACTCATAGAATGTACAATGCCAAGAGTGAACTGTAATGGAAGCTATGGACTTTGGGTGAAATGATGTGTCAATGTAGGATCATCAATTGCAAGAATGGTACCACTCTGGAGCAAGATGCTGATAGTGGGGGGGGGGGCAGTGCATGTGTGGCATTAAGGGTGTTTGTCTATGAGAACTCTCTGTACCTTCAATTTTGCTGTGAACTTAAAACTGCTCTAAAAAGCTTTGCCTTATTTTAATACTGTTTTTTTTTTTAATGTGGCATGGGGAGTATCATATTGATGAGGGGGAATGAGTGCTGTTTTACTCAGCAGCATCATGTGTGGCCAGGAGGGAGCGAATTAATGATACCATGTTTTAAAATCTGTTTGAGGTTTGGAGGAAATACAGAGACATTTAAGTTAAGACTCCTGGACCCCATACTTTAGCTATTGTATATCATGGCAGAAATTCTGACTGGACATGTAACCGTACATGAAGACTCATTTCTTTCATTAGTGTACAAACTATCACTGTCTGTTAGACCTGAAGCCTAGACTATCAAGAGAGGAATGATTCATTAGGGTCCAGTTAGTCAACAGAATGGAACAAGGGAATATGCTCAAAATGCAGACTTTCTGGCAGAGGCAGCAGTCTCTGCTATAATTCAAAGAATATAAATCACTTTGTGTGCTCAAATTCTTTATTTCTAACATTACATGCTAGAATCACTGAGAAGTCCCACAGCTATAACCCCTACACCTTGATGTAAATATCTGAATATTAAGAATGTTTTCTTCTTATTTTTTATATTTTTTTAAATGTTAAGTTTTATCATAATATTTGAGTCAGATTAAGTTGTTGAACTTTGAGTATTTTAGTGCTTTAAGTGTTCTGATCTTTTTTCCCTTTAGTGTAGCCATCTGTCAACATCCAAGTTAGTCTTTTTCTTTTCGCTGTTTTCTTTCTCAAGCCACAATCTGAAAAGTTCTTGGTCAAAGACCATTTGCCACATATTTAGCATTAACCATTGTGCCACCACTTCTTACTTCAATCTTCCAATCTTTGATGGAAAGAACTCCTTAGTCTCTTACTCTGTCATGACTGGGAGTCCTTGCACATACCTTTTTGGGGGTTCGTGAAGGGGTTTTCTATTGTCACAGAACCCACCAAGCCCCTGCATGCTTGTTCCAACTCCTGGCTACAGGTGACAGAGTCACTTGAGGTCTGATTACTGCCTCTGCAGCTAGTGTTCTCCTACAGGTCACTGACATTTTTGGCAAAGTGTTGCTTCCTGACACATCCTCTAGGCACCCAACCCAAGTAGTTCATCAATCCTCAGGACACATTCTTACTTGGGCAGCAAAACAGTGTATCCCAGGGTGAAGAGAGATCTCAGTTTGCAGCCCCATGGAGTTCAGATGGGAATCTTTGGACCTGAGCCAACATTTAAGCTCCCAGTTAAACATTTTATCTTCCTTATTGTCTTCTCCTGTCATCATCATTAGCCTCTGCCTGTTGTAAATGTCACTGCTGGATTCTGATAGCGAACAAAGCCTAGCTAGCATCCGCAATATACCTGTCACTCTTCGTCTGGCTATATTTTACACGAAAAGATTTCCTTCAGAACATACTTCATGCCTAAAGATTTCCTTTCTTTAACAAAATCAATTTTGTACTTTGACTTACCAATCATGTATGAACTGAAGACTGACACTGGACCAGGGCTATTTTAGGAGAAGGAAGAAAAAAAAAAGGCAAAAACTACAGTCCTGTGGGTGATGTCTTCGGGTAGACCTTTCAAGAAGAACAAACAAACATATTCTAGAACGGTGACATAAGAATAAGCAAGTTCTGGTTTTCAATGCTGTTCATGTTCTAGCTGTTCTAATTCTTACCGTCTTCATGTCAACCACATATATAATGAAGTAGCAGCATATAAATTGGGTTCAGAACCCTGAAGACATTGCTAAAATAAATAGTATAGAACATGAATAAATATGTCACTCTTTAATCAGCTACCCTGTGGTTTATTCATTATCATAGTGAACATCATGGGTTTAACTCTATGGTTTCTAGTTAAGGTCACTAGTTTAGCATACATTAATGGAGAACTACGGATGTGCATGTGCGAGGTAATGTGCAGGAAGCAGAAAATTCAAGATGTTACTGTCTAGCATGGATCATATTTCCTTTGTTTTATCATCCTAGTATTTGTCTTTGTTAATTCTAATGAGAGCATGCATGTTTTTGGAAATTCACTTTAAACAATGATTTTGTCACATAGCTCATCATTTTGAATGAAACACTGAGCTAACCTACTATACTTGATAGTTTTAAGCCCAAATCTAATTGCCATCTAATTGACTGCTTATTAAGAGTTTTAGTTGTAAATTCAGTACCTTTTTACGCTAAGATTCATAAATGCTCCTGATTTGCTTTCTAACCTAAATGTGAAATGAAAAAAACAAGCACTCAATGTCTTCCTCCCACACTTAGGACTTGTTGGCTATTTTGGCTGATGGTTTCTATCCTAGCTTTGGTAAGCTAGTTTTTTATTTTTATTTTAAATGTCTTAGTTTCTTTGTTTATATCCTTTCCTCGAATTCTTCTAATATACATTCGAAATAGATACCCTTACACATAATGTGTGTATATGTCAGGTGAGTTTTGTCTTTGTGGAGTAGTAGAGAATAAGCCATACAAGCAGCCCCTCCCCAAAGCGAGTTAGCTAGCAGATGGAGAGCACAGTATGAAATTAGAGATAACTGGCAGGATTTATTTTTTTTAATGATCCATCTGGAATCCAAGGGTCAAGATCATCAATTTTGACACTTACAGAGGAACACAACCTCACTTTACATTTAATTACTAAGGTTACTTTCTTTAAAAAAATAGTCCTCAGTATTAAAATTTTTAATTTAATAAATAGAGTATGTTACAAATTACCACAGAATAAATGCTACATTACTATAGAATAATGAAATATACTCTAACATAAGATATTACATTATGAAATATATTATACTATAAATAGTATTATAATAATATGTTAGGTAACGTTGTGAATTGCTGCAGTTAATCACATGAACAATTCTAAACATTCTATGCTAAAGTATACAGAGCTACAAAATGGAAGCATTCGAGGAGGTTAGAATGATGGTAACTTACACTGGCCATGGCCAACACCATGACTGAAGTCAGTGGTTATACAACAAAGAAATTTGGCTTTTAGCAACAGTACATGATGCATGTTGTTAGGCTGGTGGGTGTCTCTGCTCCATCATGGCATTTAGGCATTTTGGTTCATGGTTGCTGTAGTAGAGCAAATAATGCACCCCTCTAATATGTCCACATTCTAAGCCCTGAAACCTGTGAATACATTACCTTCTATGGGAAAAGAAAACAAACAAACAAAAAACTTTGCAGATGAGATTATCCTGATTTATCCAGGTGGGTCTAATATAATTCTAGGGTCTTTATAAGAGAGACATAGGAAGGTCAAAGTCAGAATAGGCAATGTGACTGCAGAAGCAGAGAGAAATGAATAATGGAAGCAAAGGTGAAAGATGTAGAGACATCTGATAATGATGCACTTCTGGCTTTAAAGATGAAGCCAGGGCCCACAGGCCAGGGAAAGCAGGTTGCCTCTGGAATCTAGAAAAGACAAGGAAACAGACACTCCTCTAGAGCATCATCCAGACATGTTTTGTGCAGAAGCCAGCCCTGTGAATCTTGACGTTAGCTCACTGAGAGTGATTTTAGACTTCTGACTCAAGAACTGGAAGATACTGAATTTGTGCTGTTTTAAGCCACTAAATTGTGGTAATCTGTCACAGTAGCAATATAAAACTTGTGCTTTGCCTTAATTTGGGACTTCCAAGGTTGCTGTTGTCATTTCCATTACAGAAAGTGCTAGTAAAAGGAAAAAAATATTGTAGGCACAGCACTAACTTTAAAATGGATAAGAAATAATAAGTACAAAGATATAGGCAAACATATTATTAGCTTCTGTTAATTTGAGGCGAAAGTAATCCACATTCACAGGAGCAATGGGAAAAAACGAGAGAGAGAGAGAGAGAGAGAGAGAGAGCTCTTAAATTTTTAGAAAACAGGTTGATAAATTATGGTCAATAAGAAGAAATCTGGAGTTCAACAAAATCATGATGACTATCTGAGGCATTTATACACCAATCAATGAGGAATAAAAAATTAGGAAAAATTTAGAAACTTAGTTTGTAATCATTAAAACATGCGAGGACATCATGAATCTTACTCAAGTAATGGCACAGACCTTTATTAGTCAGAGTGGGGGCTGAAGCACTCTCATGCCGTGGATTGCTCAAGAATCAGGAGAGTGGTATGATTACTAATGAGCAACAGCTCTTTCACATACAGCACATCCTACTGACAGCATATTTTCTCTCTAACCCTTGTGGTCCCACCCAATCCAGCAACTCTGCTTCTATTATGCCACACTCTGGGATGACCATCTTTGCACAAGTCCAGAGACTTGGGACCAGAATCTAGCTTATCTAGATTCATAGCCATCTCCCTCTTTGGTCCAGAGACTTCTCTGGGCTGTTCCTTGATGGGCTACAAGTACCTATGTTTCTGATCACTTAATTTTGTTGTTCCTCAGACTTGGGAATCTTATTGCTCTCATGATATTTCTTCCTTTTCTTCTTTCTACTTTTGGCACACCCTACCTACCCCTGATACACCAACCAAGCATAATCTCTTCAATGAACTACTGCACACAAAATTTTCCAACAGGGCCATGACTGTCTTATTGGAGGGAGAAAAGAAGAGACATCACATTGGAAACATAAGATAAATCAACAGCTCGATAAATTATTCCTCTATGACTGTATAATCAAACTAGTATGGGAAAGTTTACTCTGTTTCCCTAAATCATTCCCAGCAATTCTTCATTTCCTCTGAACCAAACCTGTGGAATTTGTAAAACTCTACTTAAGTTATCAGTAAAAAAAGGAAATGATTTTCTAGTGATTTTCATCAAGAATAGAGCTCATACACACCTGTTCACTGGTTCTCAGTATGCAGCATTGTGTTAATTTGCTTCTAGTGCTTTGCTAAAACATATTCAGAGGCAGAAATACAATTTAAGTGGTATAAGAAGGCCCTATTACATTAACATTGTCTTTGGTGCCTATATTATAAGCACCCAGGTAAATTTTCCTACCCCAAATTATATATATTTAATAAGTATATTTTGTGTTATTTTGTTGTAAATGAGCCTCTATAAAAGAAGAGAGCAAAGACATTTCAATAGACAATTAGCAATAGAAAACTTCAAAGGTTTTCTTTGGTAGGATTATTAGTGATTATTTTTATTATTTTATAATATAAGCTTCCCCTTATTCTTTAGCTTTCTTGTTTGAATATTAGCACGTTTGCCTAGCTGCATTTTATGGTATATTTTAAGATTCTTCCACTGGCATATGGCTAATAGTAAGTATTCTGTCTGAGCCTCATAAACTGGGCCTCAAGGAAAAGTTTCCTTATAATACAATATGAGAGATTTTGCCAAGTTGGGAAGACCAATTAGAGTAATAAACTATGTAGAAAAATTATAAAGATACATTTCTAGAACGAGGGAGGATACGATTAGATCAAGGAGAGGAAGCATCTAAACAGGGCAGTTTATGGCAATAGAAATACTTTTGTTTGTTTTTTTCTCAAGGAAGGCTTTGACCTGTCTGAGTAGTTTATCAGAATGTGACTGGATCCAAGTTTCCGTAAGGCAATAGGTTGCCCCACAAAATGAAGGTCAATATTTAAGTGAATAAATATGAATCATATCTATTTTGTAACCTAGATATATATTGTTACATATCTTCCTCGATCTAATAAATGAGGGAATTTGAACTATATAGAATGTTGAAGCTGTATAACCAGAGGTGCCACGTGACAGTGTGGTGCCCTATGTAACCGCTGCTTATGTTTTACATATGCACACATGGAGTTAGCGATATACCGGAGAATTAATCTTATTTAATTTCTGCTTCTCCCTCCCACCTCCTAAACAACCATTCTCCACACTTATACACACACACACACACACACACACACACACACACACACCCCACATGCACGCACGCACCCTTCAGATAGGTTATCTCATTTAAGTGCTTCTGCAAACAGGAAGTGTATACAAAATTCTTGTTTATTAGAACACTCTTAATACCTAATTCCACCAATGGTGGCCTGATAAGAACAGGTGACCTGAGACTTCAACCCCTCAGAAACAAAGTTCTCTTCATGCCAATGGGCAAGTTAACCTGCTAGGCAGTGAGGGGAGTTTAGATTAGGCCCAGTTATCCGCACAGAATGAGCTGCTGCATTAAGAGATGTAACAGGTTTCTTTAACCCCGTACTTTAAATTTCATTTTGTCAAGAGATTCTTTTAAAACATTTATATTTTTATTGATTTCAGAGAGGAAGAGAGAAGGAGAGAGAGATAGAAACATCAATGATGAGAGAGACTCATTGATAGGGTGCCCCCTGCACTCCCCTCACTGGAGATTGAGCCCCCAACTGGGGCATGTGCCCAGACCAAGAATCGAACTGTGATCTCCTGGTAGGTCAATGCTCAACCACTGAGCCATGCCAGCTGCGATTGTCAAGAGATTTTTGACTGGCCATGATGCTGAGCAAATGGAACAGGGGGATTTTATGTGAGGCAGGAGAAAACTAGCACTGCAGAGGTATTTTGAAGCAGATGCCACTCCACATTCTCTTGCCCCACCCAAGTCTACCTGCAGCTCTGGTACCATCAAGCTGACAGCTTCCTGCTTTAAGTACTTGACTCTCACTTCTCTGTTGAGGGCTTTCTCAAATTTGTTAGTTGCTTGTTTCTCTGCATTTAAGTAATCCAGAAGTGTGTGTGTGTGTGTGGGGGGGGGGGATGAGGAGATTTAATCACCCTGGGGGTAATCCTCAATAATGGGAGATAAGAGTCCTGGATAAATGACCCAATCTCCCATCATTCAATGAAAATCTTGATACCTGTTATAGGATTCAACATTGGTAGCCTAAAGTAGTAAGCTGCTCATTAACATGTTTTTCTTCCCTCTCTCCCTTTCCCATCACGTCTTCTTCCTTGTTTATGTGCTTCCCCAATTCTTGCCTCAGGGCTTGATTTTGGGAGGGATCCAAATTAAAGCTGCGAGGTTCTCACTGTTTCTTAAACACATCAATTTTATATTGAAAATGCTTGTTGGGGAAGGGTTAAGTGTGACTATGAGACCAAAAATTTGGGGGCTTTCTCTTAAGGGAGCTCACAGGGAGACAGTTGAGGTAAAATTCTCTCCCGAGCCTTTTAAGCATAGAATCCTGATTTTGTGTAACAGGAAACACCGTACCTATCAAATTTCCCTTCTTTGCTTCTCCTTTGCCCTGCACTTTTGGAGAAGACCAAAACCTTTCTTTCTTCTTTAGGTACACTAATAATTTCAGAAAAAAATGCAGGCACTTTTCCATGAGAAACATTCAGTTTTTTTCTTGAATACTTTGCCTTTATATAGCTCTTTAGGTTTTGATATTATACTTTGACTCTTAAAGGGCACATCTATTACCACGCCTTCTAAATTTCTGCAGGGCATCACTATAGCAGCCTCTGGGTAGTTAGGTCTTTATCATATTTTCTTAAGCCTCCATGCTTTTGCTCATTATCTTTTATACTAGAAGGTTTTTTATTATGCTTCCATCTTGTTGACTTAAAATCATAAGGTTGAGGCACTTTTGCGGAACTTTTAAAAAAATATATTGTTATTGATTTCAGAGAGGAAGGGAGAGGGAGAGAGATAGCAGCATCGATGATGAGAAGGAATCATTGATCGGCTGCCTCCTGCATGCCCCCTACTGGGGATCAAGTCAACAACCTGGCATGTGCCCTTGACCTGAATCAAACCCGGGACCCTTCAGTCCCCAGGCCCACGCTCTATCCACTGAGCCAAACCAGCTAGGGCACGAACTTTTCTTAACCATTGGGCAGTTAAATTCTCTTTTTGCCTCCTGTGTATACTTTCATCACAGCAACAATCCCATTAATTGCAATTTTCTGTGTGAATGCCCTTAAGGTCAGAAACTACGACTTATTCATCTTTATATCCACAAGACATAATGAGTACTCAGTGCATGCTTTTGGAATGAATAATTATGTGAATTATAAGAAGAAATATTAGTCAAGAATCTGCACTGACCTGATTCTTGTTGCATAAATTTGACGTTGGACAAAGGTTTAAACCATGTTGAGGGGTCTCCATGATTTAGAAGTAACATTCCTAAAATCAGAATGGCTTCTTGTTGAGTTCACAGAGAAAGAAAACCATCCTGAGTCTATTAACTTGACACGAACTATATAATTCTTGCTCAACTTTTCAAAAGCGTTTTTTTTTAGGTCATAAGGGCAGCCGCCAAATGATTCTTTTATTCTTTATTTTCTGCATATGAAATAGCCAAGATAATGTATTCAACAGTTTGTGCAACACCAGTATTTCTGTTATTGTGAATAACAAGGAAAAATATCTAAAAATGCACAGGAAACACAGATGTATGGCTTATGAAAGGAATTTTAGAACTCCTTAGGTAATTTTCTAAGGCATGGGTTTACCTAAATTACTGTTTATTTGGTTTTGCCAGAATACAAGATGAGTAAAACACCATATGATGAAGATACTACGTGACATTGGGTAGCTATAGTAGATAATTGTTTTTAAGATTTTAGTGGTAATATATTTTTTTAGAAAATGATTAATATTGAGCAACAATAAAAAACAAAATGAAGTGTCAATGTAATTAACATTCTATGACTCCTAAGGGAGTATTCCACATAGATAACCTTTGTTATAAAAATAACATATTACTTAATTTAATAACTTTTAATGATCATCTACTATAAATCAGGTAACATAATATGTAATCAATGTGGAAAAGTGAGAGAAATCAGATATAATAACAGCAAAATAATCAGTACTCACAGATAATCATTGTTACTGGTATAATCTCTTTCTTTCTCGTACACACACACACACACACACACACACACATTTTTTAAAACTTCAGAGTGAGGGGAGCCTATTTCCTACCTATTTCAATTGCCATAATGTAGCTATACTTATAAAAGGATTTTCTTTTCTTTATTTTTAATTTAATTAATTAGGGTGACATTTGTTAATCAAATTATATAGGTTTCAAGTAATACAATTCTATACTACATCATCTTTATATTGTATTGTGTGTTCACCACCCAAGTCAAGTCTCCTTTTTATTTAATTTAAAGGATAATTTATCCTGACTAATGTGAATTCATACACACACACACACACACACACACACACACACACACACAAACACAGGTATTGTAGCCTTTATCGGTTTGTTACCTGCCTACTAATAATTCTTCATTTTTCCCTTTTAAGAAAACTCAATTTTTTTTCAGATGTGGGGGGACCATGTACCGAAGGGGGGACTGGCCCCTCCTTAGTCCTAGAAATGAAATCTTGATTAATAAAAGTCAATCATGACACTTCCATTTCCCTTGCTAGTGTTGGAACTAAGAGTATAAATAAGGCTCAAATATATTGAATGAAGCAAAGAGTTTTAGGAAACTTTTGAGAAACATTCTGTGACTTTTAACAAGGGGCATGAGGTATGCTTTCTGCATGGGAGTTCTTAAGGCATTTGTATAGTGAACAGGATTCAAAGATAGAAATAGTTTTGAAGCAAAGGGCAGATTCATTTACTGTTCAGACTAATAAGGATAATGTTTCCCTCCAGCACAAAAGTCAGGTAGGTGTGGTGAAAGTCTGTTATAAAAGATTGTGATTCCCTAGTATCAGTCTCCTTTCCTGTAGAACAATCCAGAGAGCACGTAGGCATCTGCCCTGTAGGAACTGAGACGCTGGGAAATAGCTAAAAGAAAATGATGATACTGTGGCTGTTGTTTTTGTTGTGAGTAACAAACTGTCCATCTCTCACACACTCAAGGTTTCTCGCTTCTTCTATCACATCCATGGAAATGTGGCGGGCTAATTTGCTCCCCTGCAAATAGTGTTAAATCACAGACCTGCACAGCTCTTGGCCCCCATTGCACAGTGTCCTGTGAAAATGTGGCAGCAGAGCTGTGGCAGCTACTTTGTTATCATGAGGCAGCCAGTCTGAAGACAAATGTCAAACTGTGCATGGCAAAGAAAAAAAAAAAAAAAAAAAAAAAAAAAAAAAAAAAAGAAAGAAAAAAGAGAACGTGTGTTTTTGAACATATTCTTAAATTTATAAAAACAACTTCTGGAATTATTCTACTTTTACACTCAGACATTTCCTCTATTTTTAAAATAATTTGAATCAGGTTTCCTGTTAACTGTGGCAAGACAGGTTACTCCAAATCATCAAGGAATGCAAACAGTTCTGAATGCCCGTTTACTGCCACTAAATGCAGTAACATCCAATACTTACTCACTACTTATATATGCAAGTTTAGCAATACATAATTTGGGTACATTTTAAAATTGAATCCTTATGCAATAACCCTAGATAGTTGTTATTAATATTTTAAAAGACAAAGACTCTGAACCTCTATTGGGGAAGGAATAAGCCTAGGACAATTCAGCTAATAAATGACAGAACTAGGATTCAAACTCAGGTCCACCTGGCAACAAAGCCGAGGTTCCTAACCCTGACAGAGTATCAAGTAGTGATAATACCCAACATTTGTATGGCTTCCCTCAATCCTGACTCTGCATTAAGCATCTGACAATAAATTCATCTTGCATAACAGAGGGAGAATTTTGACTAGTTACATAAGTCTCTATGCAAATGAATGCCAGGAAACATTTTGCCTGAAAATTAACTCTTCAATTTGTCCCCAAACAGTAATTTTAAATCAGAGATCTGCTTGGGTTTTCAGGTCAGAACTGGTCATTGGGTGCTTCCTAGCTATTGCTGAAAGTGAATACACTGCTTGTTGTGGACTAATTTTGTCAACATATATTATCCTTATAACTGGAAAGGATGTTTTGTTGTGCTGAGAAATAAGCAAAAGAGAGATTAGTACACTTCATATTAACCCTTATTCCATAGTCCTTTTTTATTTTTTGCTTGAAAATTTCTCTACCCTCCACTTCAACCTGAAAACAAAGATAGAAACAACCCTCGGGACTGTTGGACTTGAAGCTGTTTGCTGTCAGGAACTTGGTTTGACCAGTTCAAGTAAGTCACTATCCCCTAGGCACACTCATGAATAGATAAATTAACTAATAATATCCAAGGGAATATATTTTCTTACTTTGAAACATAATGCTCCCCAGAGACACTATATCAATGATACAGTATAATCTGAAATTCTGGGTAAAAACAAATCTGCATGAAATGGGAGATTTCTTAAGTATATATAGTGAGCTGCTTTTTGAATAATAGTTGCTCGCATTTGGTTGCTTACTATGAGCCCTGGATGATTTTTCTATTATAATTTTAGAGTGTGACAGATTAATAAACTGTCTAGTTTTTTTGAAGTGTTGGAAAGTAAGATTTGAAATTTGAAAAGATGCCTAAAATCTCCTAAAGTTTTTCTTTTTGTGTCTATTGTGCCAGGAGTGACATCAGAATATAACCTACTTCTCAGCTGCAATATAATTTTTAATATAAAAGTTATTTGTTATCACTCTCTACCATGGCCCAGAAGTGAAACATAATCCAAATGCATTATCCATTGTAATATAGCCTTGACGTGTATTTCCCTAGTGCTGTTGTTTTCCTGGGAACCTCGTCCTAATTATTTAACACTTTCAAAGTCAATAAATTATTGGAGGGGGCAGAAGGCCTGTTGGTGCGTGGAATTTCTCTGAGAAATGAAAGTCCTCTCATAAAGTGAGAAGGTGCAACAAGGTATTGTTTAATAATAACAAGTAATATTTTTAAATTACTGTTTAGAAATGTATTGCCTGATATTAAAATGACTTTATATAAATGCTGTGTCCTCAATTTAAAAGGACATTGGTAACCCCCCTAGGACTGAACAGGCCTTTTCTATACCTAATTAAATTAAGTGCAGTGTACAGTGCCTCTCTGCGAAGATTAATAGAATGCATTACTTGTCAGTTTAAGTGTTGCCTGTGGCGGTATTTTTTCTAATTTAATTAAAAGCTGTTCTTTTATGAAGAACAAGCTTGCAGCATAATTCCTCTTACATTTACATTTCTTAAGGCTATTTGGGAGAAAGTGGAAAGTTAAAAGAAAGAAGAGAAAAGAAAAAGAAAGGAGCCCTAACCGGTTTGGCTCAATGGATAGAGCGTCAGCCTGCGGACTCAGGGGTCCCAGGTTCGATTCTGGTCAAGGGCATGTACCTTGGTTGCAGGTACATACCCAGTGGGGAGTGTGCAGGAGGCAGCTGGTCAATGTTTCTCTCTCATTGATGTTTCTAACTCTCTATCCCTCTCTTTGATTCCAGTCAAGGGCATGTACCTTGGTTGTGGGCACATCCCAGTGGGAGGTATGAAGGAGGCAGCTGATCAATGTTTCTCTCCCATCGATGTTTTTGACTCTCTATCCCTCTCCTTTTCTTTCTGTAAAGAATCAATAAAATATATTAAAAAAAAGAAAGGAAAGAGGACCAAGTTGTAGGTACCCAAAAGGAAATTAACACTTATTTCCTGATTTTTTTTTTTGGGGGGGGGAGGGATTTTATTTCAAAAATGAAAATGAGTGGGGATAAACCAGGAGTCTGGAGAGGCAACAGTTTTCATTGTTGTGTGTTAGGTCATATCTCTATGTAATGCCAAGTAAACAACTTTGATAAAAATATTGGGCAGTTGTCAAACAAGTAATTATACCACAGACTCTCACATATTCACACATTTGTTGTGCTGTTGGA
>NW_006383015.1:5499956-5515857 GCF_000327345.1 Myotis davidii | reverse complement strand
GTGTGATTAGCTGTGGAGTGCTGTTTTGAACACCACTTGGTGCTCTGGTATAGGCAAACAAAGTTCATGCAGCAACATCCTGAAGATATGTAAGGGTCAAGAGAGCCAACTTCAGAACCCTTTCCTGATATTAATGGTTTCTTGATCAGGATTAGACAATAGTCAACCCATTGAACTCTTCCTATTTTTGTCATGAGCCTAGAATATCTATCTCTATTACTAAATATTTGTCATCTTAATATAACAAGTCTATATTTTTTCTGAGTTTAATCAAAGAGGAGAGAATAAAATATGGAATAGAAGAAGAAACCTTTTAATAAAGAAAATATCTGATAAAGTTAGAAAAATAGGGAAAATAAAAAAATGGCAAATAAACATATGAAAAGGTGCTCAACATCTTATATTATTAGAAATTGCAAACTGGTACAGCAATGAGACATCACTATAAACCTATTAGAATCACTGAAATCCAAAACACTGACAACTTCAAATGCTGGAAGGTTGTTGGTAACAAGAACTCTTACTTATCACAGATGGAAGTGTAAAACTATACAGCCATTTGTAAGATAGTCTAGTGGGTTGTTGTTTTTTATAAAAATAAACATACTCTTTACCATATGATCAGTTAATTGTGCTTCATGGTATTTACCTAAAGGAGTTGAAAATTACGTCCATAAAAACCCTGCATGAGGCTCTTTTGCAGCTTTTTCCATAATTGCCAAAGATTGGAAGCAACCAGAATGTCCTTCAGTAGGTAACTAGATAAACTATGGTACATCTAGACAATATTATTCAGCACTAAAAAAAAAAAAGAGCTATCAAGCTATGAAAAGACATGGAGGAATCCTAAGTGAAAGAAGCCAATTTGAAAAGGCTACATATGGTATGATTCCAACTATCTATAATAATAAAAGCAAAATATGCTAATTAGACCAGACAGCCCAATGACCTACTGAACATCATTTTGGATGTCCTTCCAGATAAAACCGTGGTGGTGGGGGCCGAGGAAGAGGTGGTTAGGGGCAATTAGGCAGGCAAGAGAGCAGTTAAGGGTGATCAGGCAGGCAGGCAAGCAGTTAGGGGCATCAATCAGGTAGGCAGTGTGGTTAGGGGTGATCAGGCAGGCAGAGGAGCTAGGGGTGATGAGGCAGGCAGGCAGAGTGGTTAGGGGATGATCAGGTAGGCAGGCAGGTGAGCAGTTAGGAGCTAGCAATCCCAGATTGCGAGAGGGATGTCTGACTGCCAGTTTAGGCCCAATCCCGCAGTCAGACATCCCCCGAGGGGTCCCAGATCATGAGAGAGTGCAAGCCAGGCTGAGGGACTCCTCCTCCCCTCCCCATGCATGAATTTCATGTACCAGGCCTATAGTATGATATTATAAAAAGACAAAACTATGGATACTATAAAAGTACCAATGGTTGCCAAAGGCTGGGGGAGTGAGAATTGAATAGACAGCACAGAGGATTTTCAAGTCAGTGAATCTATTCTATATGATACTATAGTGATGCACATCTGTCATTATACATTTGTCAAAACCCATGTATACAACACCAAGACTTACCTTTAATGTAAACTATGGACTTTGGGTAATAATGATGTGTCAATGTAGGTTAATTGATTGTAACAATCATACCACACATGAATAATGCTGATAGTGAGGGAGAACATGCGTAGGTGGAATATGTGAGGCATCTCTGTATCTTATACTCAATGAACCTAAAACTTCTATAAAAAATAAAGTCTGCCAAAAAAAATCAATGTAATACACCATATGAACAGGATAAAGAACAAAAATAACCTATCAATTGATGCAGAATAAGCATTTTACAAAATCTAACACCCAATCATGATTAAAAACTCTCAAGGATTCTGGGCAAGTACTTTAACTTGATACAATAAATCTACAAAAAGCCCCAATATCTAACATCATGTTTATTGATAAGTAACTGAATACTTTTCCCCTAAGACTGGCAAGAATGTCCTTTCTCACCACTCTATTCAGCATTGTATAGGAAGTCGTAGTTGCTCAATAAAAAGAAAAGGAAATACAATGTATACAGATTGGGAACAAAATTCTCGTTATTTGTAGATGACATAGTTATCTATGTAGAAAATTCTAAGCAATAAAATTCTTTAAAACTTATAGAAATAATAATTGTAGCAATGTTATAGAATATAAGATTAATTTTCAAAAGTCAATTACTTTTTATGATACTAACAATAAGCAATTGGACTTGATAACTTAAAAAAATGGTATATATTTCATCCGGTTGGCATGGCTCAGTGGTTGGGCATCAACCTATGAACCCGGAGGTCACAGTTCAATACCCAGTCAAGGCACATGCCCAGGTTGCAGGCTCGATCCCTAGTAGAGGGTATGTAGAAAGCAGCTGATCAATGATTCTCTCTCATTGATGTTTCCATCTCCCTCTTCCTCTCCCTCTCCTTTCCTCTCTGAAATCAACAAAAATATTTTAAAAACAAAACAAGTAAATGGTATATATTTATAAATAATTTACAATGGCACCAAAAATTGGAATGCTAGATATAAGTCTAATAAAATGTATTCCAGATATGTAAACAGAAAAATAAAATTTTGATATAAATTAAAAGAGATCTAAATAAATGGAGAGATATTTCGTTTTTATATTTGGAATGCTCAGTGTTGTCAAGATGTTAATTCTTCCCATTTGATCTGTGGAATCAATGAAATCTCAATCAAGATTCCAGTAAGCTATTTTGTGGATATCAACAAATGAATTCTAAGGTATGCATGAAAAGGCAAAAGGCCACAAAATACTGAAGGGAAGAGCAGACTTGAAAGAGTCACACTACCCAATGTCAAATCTTACTGTACAGCTATGGTAAATAAGACAGCATAGTAGTGAAGAAAAAATAGGCCTGTAGATCAATGGGACAATGTAAGAGTCCAGAAATAGATTCACACAAAATAGTTAACTGATATTTCATAAAGGAGCAAAAGCAATTCAATGAAGAAGTAAGAAGCTTTTCAACAAATATTGTTTGAACAATTGCATGCATATATGAAAAAAGAGCTTATACTTGTCACAAAAATTAACACAAAAATGGATCATAGGCCTCACTGTGAAATGCAAAGCTTTGAGCAGAAAATCTATGTGACCTAGTATTTATCGATGAATTTTTAGATCTAAAACACAATCCATGAAAGAAAAAGATTGCTACTGTAACAAAGATACTAGACTAACAAGATGTTAATAAAAGTAGAAACTGAGTGTAGTGTAGTGGTGTATGTGGGGACTCTGTATTAACTTCATAATGTTTGGTAAATCTAAAGTTTTTATAAAACAAAACAGTTATTCAAAACAAAGTTTTAAGAGTAGAAAGGCAATGTTGTTTAAAGACACAGAAAAAAAATGTTTGACAAACAATCTCAGTAGTGGTTAGAGGTAATAAATTTTCTACTTTTTGGTAGTCAAAAACCTGCTTGTTGGGAAGATAAAAAAAGGTGAGGAGACAGAAGAAGAATAAAAGGTTTAGCAACCTGATTTCCCTAATCCCATTCCTTGGCCCAGTTTCTGGTTCAGTGGCATAAAGGAATAACAGATGTGCTACTCGGATGTCTTCCAGTTTTAAGGAGAGTATGGTGGTGAACACAGATTCCAGAAAGCAGTTCCTCCCGTCTGCCAAAAACTTCCACCAGGAACAATGAGGCAATCATTGCAACTCACAACAAAAGGGGGCGATATAAGATGAAGGAAATCAATTCCAATGTTCAAACCTAGGGAATAAAATATCCACCTTTTGGAGGCTAGTGTAATCACAGATCAGGCCTGTCTTTTCTTTAATGAGATCATAATATTAATCATCTGCCTACTGTATACATTTTGAACTTCATAGGTTCTGTAAATTAGTATGGATTGTCCAGTAAGAAAGTCAGAGCTGCAGATAATAGTATTTGAATTTAAAAAGTGTTATTTTCTCTTTCTGAAATAAAAAATGGCACCTACCAAAAATATTTATCTGTTATTTTAAAAGATAGATGATGAATTTGTGCCCAATGTTATAGTTTTATAATAATGGCATTTTATTCTGTTTGGTTCTATAGTTGCCTGCCATAACAATTTAAGACAGAAAGATTAGTGGAGTAATGTTATAGCAATAAAGGCCACTTTGCGGAAGGCCAGTTCACTACTTGCTTCTTGTTTCTCAACACCAGACCCTTCCAGCAACAAGAATTTCTGTTGAAAGGACTGGACGCAGAAATCAGAGAAAAGCCACTTCCTTTATGTTATTGAATATGGTCTTATACATAGAATTTGGGTAGCTTTTTGTAAAAATGTCTACTGGAGGCATATGCTTCCCATAAATTATATACTGTGAGTTTTTTGTTCTGTTTTAAGAAAACAAAAACAAACAAAAATAGAGAGCCATAAAACATGCTGCTCTCTCAAAAGTTCATAGAATCCCCAAATATACAATATTTTCTTTACCTTAAGAAATTTCTTTTATTGATCGGCTGCCTCCTGCCCGCAACCTGTGACCTCCTGGTTCATGGGTCAATGCTCAACCAGTGAGCACCACCGGCCAGACTGAGGTACCTTTCATAACATCAGCAGAATCATTTCAGAAGGGGTTTTAAGTTCACCAGTTGAGTCAACAGCTCACAGGGGTCTTGCTCCTCTGGAAAGCTTAACTCTTGCAAAATTGCAGTTCTTAAGAAAAATACAAGAATTTATTTAATAAATTCTTCAAGTCACCAAGTGACTTGTCCTTTAAAAGTGTTATTTTGCTTAGTTCTCACAAAAGCTTTGTGAATTGTCTTCATTACAATTTACAAATGAGAAAACTGAGGCCAACAGGAATTGGCTTCTTCTCAAGGTCACAAAGCCAGAACTAAATAAATTAATTAAGAGGTATACACATATATTATATATACATAGACATGAAAACAGGCCAATCTAACTTTCAAATTTAGCCCAAACTACAAGTGTTTATATTTGGCAGATCTAAGTCCCTGAAGTGCATGAACCCTACCTCCTTTGTTACTATTCCATCTACCCCACTGCCTAGAAAATAGTGGACCCTCAATTATCATCTTTGTCTGACTAAATGAAAAATGCTTGGAAATCAAGTTTCTCATAGGTAACATCATTTTCCTGATGTTCAACCAGAGGAGGCAGTTGTATTAAAATTTGCTAGTGGCTCAATGTTGTAAGACATATATCACATGATCTCTACTTCAATTTAGACATGGGCTTTCAAGGAAAAAATACAAATATACTCAGGATTTGGCTCTTTCTATACCTACTCTGTTATTACATTTGTCACAGGAGTTTCCTGTTGTCCAAACTAGGGAAGTGGACCAGGTTCCCAGAATGCAGATGATTTAAGGAATCATATTTTCAGAGTCAGATCATGTGTGTGTTGTTCCGTCTCAACTTCTTTTTCTCTTTTGTGGAGATGATTTAAGGAATCATATTTTCAGAGTCAGAGCATGTGTGTGTTGTTCCGTCTGAACTTCTTTTTCTCTTTTGTGGAAGGTGTATTTATTTATTTATTTATTTATTTATTTATTTATTTATTTATGTTTGGTTTATTTTGAACATGACTTGGAGTAGTTTAAGGTTACCCCAAATGAGTTGTAAACCTAGAAACCATGAATGCTTTCTGCTTCTTCTTACTCCCCCTGCCTTCCCAGCAAGTAGACTGGTAACTGTGACATGACCTTCCAAACTCTTTTAAAGAAAATTCTTCATCCAGAAGGAAGAGACTAAAAATGTCTCAATTTTAAAGGACAAATATAAAGGAATGATCTAGGTTATCAGAAGAACTTCAAATACATAATACTTGCAGATGTATCATGTGCTGAGACTACACAGATGAGAAAAACGTGGCTTTCAGTAGTCAATGAGTTTTGTTTTATTGTGGTGTGACATGTTACAGCAATTTAAAAATTTTTCAACCTCAATTCAGTCCAGCATTTTAGAAATCCTATCTCTACTATTACTGTTTGTAAGGGAATCAAGGGCAAAGTTACCTGTTCCATGGTGCCTGGTGTATGCTATACAGCTTAAGGAAAAAGGACAAGAAAGGTTCTATTCCGCTTCTGTCACCAACCAGCAAGGGGACCTGGACAAGTCATTTTAAACTCTCCAAATCCCAGGTTTCTCAGGTTAAATTAAGGGTTTGTTTTGCAATGATATTTGGAAATGCTTCTGTGCGTGAACTAGAAGGTCTGCATTACAGTATATAATGCACATAATATACACGATGCATATGTAATAAAGAAAACATCTGCTTATATTTCAGCTAGTTAAATCTCCTTATAATTAAGTGTTCTTATGCCATGCATCTCGGTGTGTTCTACAAGGGAGGTATATAACCCGATATATTAGGATGGGGTTTGATTGTCAGCACCACTACTGCCAAGATCAATGGCCTTGCATGTATTACGTTATTCTATGGACCTCATACCACGTGTCTGAAGAATGATGAAAAATAAGAGTGTTTAGTAAAACTAATTATAGTTTCTTCTAATTGAATGCCCTGAACATATTTTTAAAATATTCCTAGTACAGACATACTTTGTTGCATAGACATTTTGGCCATAGTAGTCGCCACATTTCTGTATGAAGAAACATACCAATGTTGTATATAGGTAACCATTGGTCCCCAAATGTTTCCTACAATGTTTAATACATGTTATTCTCCATATTCTCCCTCCTATTCCTTTCCTTTCTCAAATGTTAGCCTCTCTAATAGTTATGCAATTCTACATTACCAGCTTACATAATAAATATCTATATAAACAAAAGGATAGAGAAAAAACACTACTTTCCCTCATTTCAAAACCCTAATCTGAAGTTGTGATGTACACAATTTAGACTTTACTATCAGGCTGAAGTTTTCTCAATGCTACCAGTATGCCTTTTTATAATCTTCAAGATGTATCAAGATGTATCTGGCTTTAAAATGTCATCACTGATTAAATTATAGATATTCTTCAATACTGACAATAACTGGACCCTATGATATTTCTCGTCTCTCTTCTGCCCAGGCAGCATTTCTCTGGTTGGGTGTAGGAGCAATAGAGCTTTGAAGCTATCAGAAATGACTCTGAAGGGACTGGTTGACATCCACTTTTCACATCGGACAAAAGGCTCTTGTCTTTTAGTAGAGGTTGCGGTGTCTTATGCCCAGGGACACTTGAGTATCCTGTTGTGTCTTGGCATTAAAACAAATTTATTGATGTCCTTCTGTGGGACTGCCAGCTGGCCTTTTGTCCATTATTATTACATTTTATTTGTATAGATATCCCACCATGCTATGTGCTATAAATAGTGATGTTTTTATTGTTAGTACCGCACACTTAATAAAGCTGCAGTTTTCCTGGCAATTAATTGTGCTGACAATCAATGCCCGGCTGCAGGCGGTATGTTTATGTGCTGGGCTTGGGGCGAGGAGAGCCCTGAGGAGTCCGCGGTCAGAATTAACTACACTGCTCAGACAGAAAGCCACATTCTGTTCTTGGTTTCACCAAATCACAGTTGATTATAGGCTAGGCCTAGACCTGGTTTCGCTTATAAAGTAGAGCACCTTTAAGCAATCAGGTTGGACATTTATTTGGGACTAAATACATGATAAAATTACTCATTTCTGATTTTTCTCAGGGTATGGACTATGTTTGATAAATTTCCTTTCTTTGAAGCACTCTAGCAGCTTTTAGCTTTTCATCAAACTTTAAGATAAAATACACATATATGTTTGGTGTTTTGGTAGATAATTCCAATTTACTCATATAATTTCCCTGGATTATATATGGTGGAGGACTGCTCTACATTTTCACCCTTCTTCCATGTGCTGATATAGAAGAAGAATATCATAGTAAATATTTAAAAATCTGTCAAACAACTACTTTTAAAATATAGCATTTTAATTTAATTTTATGAATGGATTTACTGACAATGTTCAAGACATAAATAATGTTCATGTTGTTCAGTAAATAGAAAATGATGGGAACTTCACCATTTATTTTATAAAGTGATAATTATTCTGGAATTAAAATGACAAAGAGTGCATCTAAGAGACAACTATCAAATATGGGCACTGATAACCTAAATACCATTTTAGCAAAGACAATCACCAAATAATATACTATTCTTCATAGGTTCAACACCACAAATACACGAGAGAAAATTGGACAAGATATAAATAGGACATGTGTAAGAAATATTCAAAAATTTTCTGAATGACATAAAACAGTGAATAAATGGATTATATATGGCGGAGGACTGCATATAATCAATCATATGTCCTGGATATTAAAGCTGAGAAATAGAAAATTATTCACTTTGCTTGAAAAAAGATATTCAAACAAAACAATTCTAATCAAAATACTAGTGGGACTTTAGGGGTTACTGAACAACATGAACCTAAAAGCCATCTGTCAGCATGACTAAGAACAGCAAAGGGAATCATGCAACTAAAGAATAATGAAGCAGGGTGGGGCGGGGAGGACCAGTACTGTGCTAGACATTAAATGAGTAAAGATTTCTAGAATAAAGAGGGCATGAGAAACTGGTGTGAGGAAAGGAAGGTCATGAAAACAGAAATGAAAGTAAAAAAGGAGATTAATTACACATATTGTAAGTATTTATGATCTGATAGTCCTATTCTTTCATAAATGAGAACAAAGAGTATTGATAATGTTCAATGATGCTGAAATAATTGGTTAACTTTTTGGAAATACTTTTTTTTAAAAAATAAAGCACCCTAACCATTTTTTATAAAGAACTTATCTCCATATACTTTAATGTTACAAGTTCTAAGTATAAATTTAATGTTCATCTAGTCTTAAAAGCAGCTAAGGCTATTTAATTACAACTCACAAGGCTGAATTCTTAAAAAAGAATGATAGGATTGACGTAAGCAATAAGAGCATGAGATAAGTACTCTGGTGATAAAAATATGCCAATAATTATAATATATTCCAAGGAAAATAAAATCCTAGGGGAATAATATTTGTGACATATATGGTAAAGAGTTGGATTTACTTTTCATTATGTCAAGAATCTTTACTAATCAAAATAGCAACGATAACACTTACACCTGTCTAATCTCTTTGTAAACATACAAATAACACAACTCCACTCAAATACATTAATAATTTTTGCTGATGGGTGAGTCCATGAAATGTTTTATTAGGATTCATATTGTCTAGGAATGCCTAAGGGGATCAAACTTAGAATCTATATTTATGAAATGCAATTCTGTAGAAAATATCACCTATGTTATATAATCGAGTATACAGTAGTGTTTCAGAGCCAGTCTAGCTTCCTATTGTGTAAGTAACATCCTGGCTGTATAACTTTGAGGCTTCATATGATAAACCTGGGAATGGCTACGTAACACAGCAAAGAAGGACCTGAGGAGTGGCATCAGCAGGTCCAGACTTCTCTGTGCGTTGTCAGTGCCCCGCAATTACCTGTATCCTCAATATTATTAGTGAAGCTTAAGACTGGGTGGAATCACTGATTTTTGTGTGTCTGACTTGGCAATCACATGACTCAAAGAGAACAACAAGAAAGAATATGAATAGAAATGTAACCACAACCAAAAAAATTCAAGATTTATATGCCAATAACTAGCATTTTAAGCACTTACCATTTGCTATACAACATATTAAGTTATTTTTATTTCATGTCATCCTAAATACCAATCAATAATACAATTTTTTTTTTCAGTTTTACAGAAAATAACCGACTTTGAATGTTAAAGAGTTTAAGTGGCTGGTTCCAAGTCACATAACTAGTAAATGTCATAACCAGAACACAAACCTAAGTTTGCGTAACCACAAAATCTATTTTCTACCCCCAGCACCCGCCAATTTGGGGAGCAGCGAAATTGAAAAAAGTCAATTTATTAATAAAATAAATAAATATAAATTAAAACACAAAAACATGTTATTAATAAAATTGAAAAAATTAAATATTGCTAAAAATAGGGACAATACTAAAAACAATTAAATTGGTATAACTTTTCTAGTAATATATGTTTCTCATATGCATCCAGAGCCTAAAAATGTCTAAAGAAATTTGATCCAGAATTCTAGAAATTCATCTTGAGAGAAACATCAAAGTATTTGTATAGAATTACACTTTAAAATTATTTATAAAAATGAAGAAACCTAAACTTTCAATACTACAAAATTGGTTAAAGCAGTGGGCAGGAAAAGGTTTGCAGTGAAGCACAGTTCTGAGAAAGTTTTGTCCAAGCTAATGAGGAGTGCACAAATAAAAGTTTCCTATTCGAGTAATCAACTTGGGGTAAGGATGACAAGATTCTAGTACACCTTGCAGGGCTGGGGTAAAGCTGGGGATGCCCAGTAGAAGGGTGGGTTGGTATGAATGCTGTGGTGCATTCAAAGCTGTGGCTGCAGAAGTCTCTGAACTCACTCTGCTCCCACAGCGGGTATCCATGAAGGGCATTCTGGGCAGGACACCTTCTCCAGTCCCTTTGAGATGCAGAGATCCACTTCTCCACTTAGATGTGGGCAGTTATCCCTGGTTCTCCAAGGCTGTTATTCTTGGGAGGAAACTGAAGTAGAAGAGGCATGTTAGTAGTTAGTGAAATAAACTGTAGCTCTCCCAATTCCCTTGAGTTTCGCCTGTTACTTGGACATATCTTAAAACGATGACACAAATATTTACTCCCGAGAAGTCTGAGTGTTTGATAATCACACATTTCTCAGTACCAGGTGCTTCATGTTTTTTTTTGATGTTGTTCTTGGGCAAAGGAGGACCTAGAGGGACCTTCAACGGCAAGACCAAGCTCAATTCTCAGGAGATTTATGGGGCAAAAGCCTGTGGAGGATAAAAGGAACATAGGCAGAGGGAGACTTCACATCTCAATTGTAAGTGAACAAAGGCAGGAGTGGCTAGGAAGAGCCTCAGAAGGCACTGCTCTCCTGAGAGTTTCAGCCAGACTGAGAGTAAGTCCCCTGGTAAAGGCAAAAGTACGGGGACTCCCATATGTAGGAATGCTCAAGCAGGTGAGGGTCCTGCTACTCGCCCCTCGGCCTGCCATGTCCAGCCACGGATTCGGAGCAGCAGACTGGGGGTGATCTGGCACTGACACTGAGGTGGGGTTAGAGTTGTTGCTTTTGGAGACTCTCAATTACCTGGGCATCCCAGGCAGCTTCCCTTAAAGAGATGTGAGCAGTCTACTTTGAGGACTGCTACAAAAAATTCTAGGTTAATCCAGGAGAGGGGAAATGGTCTAAAAATGTACAATTTGACTGATAAACGACAACTTGAGATACATTTACATGGCGTGAAAGTCTAAACCTGGAAGATTTAATCCCTACTCCATTGTAAAGGTTGTGCTTTGATGTATACTTGTCAAGCAAAATATGTTAATATCTTCTTTATCATATATATGTATATATATGTATATATATATATATACTTATACTTATCTTTATACCAATGCAGTTGCAAAATATGACTTTTAATATTTTTTATGGGTGAAAGGATTCACAAGTGCAAAGAGAGAAGTGGCATGATGTTTACAATTCATTTATAAACGATTCAGGAGCAAAGGCAAATAGGGGTGCTTTATACACATATATGTATTTATATATATATATATATATATACATACACATACACACATATATGATAGCATGAGTGTGCTAATAGTGTATTCTTTTTGGGTAATTTATTATCAAAATAAGTATTAAGATGTAAATATTTAGACTAAAATGTTACTCTTCTGTAGATATTTTGTTCACTTGAAAAATAGTTCAGTGATATTTGCTCCGGAGATATTCTTTAGTATTTTTATTTTTTATTGACAGTCAACATCTACCCAAAACAACACTAACTGTATTTGTCAATGTTTTTACAAATATTTTATTTTGTTTTATTATTTTATTTTGTCAGGAGGGTCACTACCTAAATGTTATAAAAATATTGTGGGAGTTGGCCATATTATATTGACTGATTGATATTTATGTATGGATGTATTTATATGCAATGGGGTCAAGGATGTCTTGGTATTAGTGAGCTGACACTAATCTATAGAACTGCTCATAAATGAATTCTTATAGACCAAGCATCCTTAGAAATTTCCCTCACTCCCAACCCCGATGAACTGTCATAATAATTGATTGTATTAGCAGAAATAAATAGTCCGAATTTGGCTCACTCTCAAAACGACCCTGTTTCAGTGGACACAAACGAGGAATGAGGTTATTTAACGTCGCCCCAGCCAGGTCAAGGCTCAGGGAAAGTCGTGGCTCGTGACTTTAATTTGATCCCGCAGACAAGAGAATGCATCGGCTTTGTCAATCTCTTTCTGTTTGGCATGGATACCAATAACCTTGCTTCACTTTCCTGTTTCTCCTAGAGGGAAGGATTTTTGGCAGAATACTGCTTACTTTTACAGTTATAGAAGTCACACAGTTTAAGGAGGGAACAGTAATTACACGCCATTAAACTCAGAAGGCCATCCGCGTAGATGAACATTCGGAAGAGGACACAGCTTTCAAGTTCAGTAAAGGATGATTACCAGAGCATTTTAGTAGAGAGGTGGTGAAGGAGAGGAAGGAATAACTCTGGAAATGTGCTAAGGCAGCAAACCTATGAAAATGCAGTTAGACACGGCAGTGACTACATCGATTATGCCCAGAATGATTTAGCAGAGGTGTTTCACACTTGCCATTAAACAAAGTGCTATAATGGGGTTTAAAATGTACTCAGATTCCACTTGCTATATCCAGCTTAAACCATAGAGGTGTCACTTACATTCTTCCTTCACGTTGGCTTGTGGGAAAATCCCTCGCCTACTGTGACAGACAGCTTTCTTCTTGGCTCTGAACTCAGTAGTTGCAGAATTTTCTGTTTTTCTCCTTGCCAATCAATGACTCTCTTTTGCTTAAAACACGTCTTAAAATCTACCTCTTCCAGGAAGCTTTCCTGATTAATTGCATTCAACTACTTCCCTTTGTAAACACTGCTTTAAATTATTCTGATATGTTGGTTTGAAAGATTTAAAAAATATAAGTACAGGCGTGGCTCAGGGGTTGAGCTTTGACCTATAAACCAGGACATCCTGGTTCAATTCCTGGTCAGGGCCCATGCCCAGGTTGCCAGCTTAAATGTGTGGGGAGTGCAGGAGGCAGCTGATCAATGATTTTTCTCTCATCAATGATGTCTCTATCTCTCTCTCCCTTCCTCTCTGAAATCAATAAAAATATATTTTAGCAAATGTAACTGCATATATATCTTAAAACATCAAACCAATGCAATATATATTTAGATTTACAATGGAAGTATCATTACCTTTGTAACTAGATCATTAGCTCTGACTAAGCTGGAATTATTTGATTTCTTTTGTATACCTCCATAAGCATTATGTTGTTCTGAATAGGGTACAAAGAATTCAGGTGACAAACCCTGTGAATTCAATAGGAGATATTTATTTCTGACACAAAGGAAAAGAAAAGATGTCTGAATACCTGGTGTGGGTAGATCATTTTCCCATGGTTTTGGAAGAAAAGAGTATTGCAGCATTTGTTTCTTGAATTCTTATTTTTAGACACTATTCTTTACATATGCTCTGGGAGAAATAGGAAAGTGAACTCCATCCCACTCAACTCAGAAGTTGCTGAATTTATTAAGATTATGTGACCAAGTGTGGTAATATACACACTTGTGACCAAGTGTGGTAATATACACACTTGGTGACATAATCTTAATTAAATAAGATACACAATACTAAGAAAGGGGATAACATTTGTTCTACTCTCAAGAGTGCCCTGACAATGCCCTCATCTTCTTTCAACATCCCTTTTTATTTTAACTCCAGAATGACATGCTGTCTAATGCCATCTATATTCTTGCTCTTTGCTTTCTAGCACAATTTCTGATTGGAATGCACAGGTATGGATGGGATTCAAATGACTAAATCATCTGTATGATTACTAATTATATTAAGTTCCTATTGCTGCTACAACAAATTACCATAAACCTGGTTGTTTAAGAAACACATACACATAAATTTATTATCTTGCCATTGTGGGAACCTGAAGTCCAAAATCAAGACTGAGTTCCCTCCAGTGGATCTAAGAGGATGTTTCCAGGGCTTCTCCACCTTCTAGGGCTGCCATTTCCTGGATTCTTTGGCTCCTGTCCTTATCCCCCATCTTCAAAGCCAGCAGGGTAGCATCTTGCTTCAACCATCTTGCCTATTCTTCTGTCTATAGTCCTATCTCCATCAACCTCCCTTTTATTAGGACACTTGTGATTACATTAAGGACCCACCGGGATAACTCAGGAAAATCTCCCCATCTCAAGAACATGAATTTAATCACACTTGCAGGTCTATTTTGCCATGCAAGTTAACATTTGCAGATTCCAGGGTTTAGGGCAAGAACAGGTTTGAAAGACAAAGGTCAGTATTCACTTTTGGACAAGTTGGTCCCCATACATTGAAATGCAAACATATAAGAACATATAAGAGGTCTAGATTTTGAGTTAGAAAGCTATAGATCAGATCATCAGATAGTGGTGGTGCCTGTAGTCATGGTACTGTATAGGCCAGCCGTGGGCAAACTATGGCCTGTGGGCGTTTGAAATGAATAAAACTAAAAAAAAAAAAAGACCGTACCCTTTTATGTAATGATATTACTTTGAATTTATATTAGTTCACACAAACACTCCATCCATGCTTTTGTTCCGGCCCTCCGATCCAGTTTAAGAACCCATTGTGGCCCTCAAGTCAAAAAGTTTGCCCACCCCTGGTATAGGCAATCTAGGGGAAAATGTAAAGTGTTAAGAGAGGAGAGATTTGGACTGAATCTTAAAGGGTTTGAAATTGACTGATGGAGAAAGAACCTGCAAAAGGTATCAGGAAAGAGCGAAGGATATCCTGGATTTAGATTAGTAAAACAACTAAAATATATGGAATATCTCTAACATGAATCTCTCACATTATATAAATGACTAGAGGCCCGGTGCACAAAAATCTGTGCACGCAGGGGGGTCCCTCAGCCCAGTCTGTGCCCTCTCATAGTCTGGACCCATCGGGGGATGACCACCTGCTGGCTTAGGCCTGTTCCCTGGGGGATTGGGCCTAAGCTGGCAGTCAGACATCCCTCTAGCAGCCCGGGAGCCCTCAGGGGATGTCCACTTACCAGCGGGAAGCAGGCCTAAGCTGCATTCAGACATCCTTAGCACTGCTGAGGAGGTGGAAGAGGCTCCCACCACCACCGCTGTATTGACAGCTGTCAGCCTGGCTTGTGGCTGAGCAGAGCTCCCCCTGTGGGAGCGCACTGATCATCAGGGGGCAGCTCTCGCATTGAGCGTCTGCCCCCTGGTGGTCACTGTGTGTCATAGTGACCAGTCATTCTCAGTTGTTCTGTTGTTAGGGTCAATTTGCATATTACCCTTTTATTATATAGGATAGAGGCCTGGTGCATGGGTGAGGGCCGGCTGGTTTGCCCTGAAGGGTGTCCTGGATCAGGGTGGGGGTACCACTGGGGTGCCTGGCCAGGCTGGGTGAGGGGCTGTTGGCTGTTTGCAGGCTGGCCACAGCCCCTTCAGGGTGGGGACCCTAACCCCATGAGGGTGTGGCCATCCTTGGTAAGGGGCTGATGGCTTGTGCAGGCTGGCCAAGCCCCCCAGCCATGGCTCCTGATTGACTTGTGGGCACGGCTGGTGGGCATAGCTTGTGGTGTAGTGGAGGTACCGTCAATTTGCATGTTTCTCTTTTATTAAATAAGATACTGCCAAATGAAATACCAGCACAGGATGAGCAACACAAAGCCAGTGAAACTAGCCATAGTCTCTGAAATACAGGAAAAAGACAACAAGAAAAGAATCTTTGAAGTGATTCCAATTTAATTGTAATAATTTGG
>NW_006383015.1:5472996-5499929 GCF_000327345.1 Myotis davidii | reverse complement strand
ATTCCTGTGATAGAGAAACAAAAATGACACTGATGGCTTAAAGTTTTAAAAATTTTGATACCAAGTGAAAGGAGAAAAGATAAGGGTTGATTCAAACACCAGGGCATTGTTCATCTAATGAATTATAATTGCAAAAATATTCTCACTATTGAAAGCAGAGAATGCATGATTACTTATCTCTAGACTCACATAAAGCAAGAATCAGAGCTGACATAGCTGGAGAATTTAAGTACAGTCTGTATAAGGCAATGGTCTGTGTACATTGAACTGTAGAGAGGTTCCTTTCTTTTATTCATTAGTTGTAGAATAACATGAAGATTACTGGGTAACTAAGGGTATTGTCAATTTCAATTACTTTAAGAAACAGAAGATCTGAGTCTATTGATTTATACAAACTAAAGACTTAAGCATAGCCTGGCCAGCTTGGCCCAGTGGTTGAGCATCAATCTATGAACCAGGATGTTGCAGTTTGATTCCTGGTCAGGGCACATGCCTGGGTTGGGGGCTTGAACCACAGTGTGTGGCGTGCAGGAGGCAGCCAATCAATGATTCTCTTTCATCATTGATGCTTCTATCTCTCTCTCCCTCTACCTTCCTCTCTGAAATCAATAAAAATATATTTAAAAAGACTTAAAAATAGACCTTGATTGTTTAATAAATGTCAGTTGCTAAAAATAATGTCTATCAAAATTGCAGAACTCATACTCAAAGAACCACTTGAGCTAACACATGTGTAACTTATTTTTTTAATATATGCTAAGACTAAAACATGGGCTAATATTATCAGTGACAAATGAGTTGCTTAAAATTGATGAACTTTCTTTTCAATAGTAATCATTAGAATTCAAGTCCTCTCCCTTCATTAAAATAATCAGTGCCTCCCAGTTACTGTTAAAGTGCTTGGGTCCCCATAACTATTTTGGTTTGTCACACGAATTTTCCCATAATGAGGGTCAGCTTTAGTCAAAGTTTTTCATAATGATTTTTATAAATAAGAGACATAGCAGTCTCTGTTTAATTGATGGATATTTCTTCCAGTATTGTAGTACACAGCTTTATAATTTATAAATTTGCAAATACTCTATCATGTAAATGGACATTATCTAGAATAGTTACAAACCCATACAAATATTTACCACCCATTCCCTTGCTTCTCACACCCATTGGAAAAATAGAAAATATTAAATATTTTGCATTGCTCTTATTAATATGGCAGAAGAAGATTGGTTCAGAGGTTAAAAGTGCATTTATTAGTTCTTTGTCATGAGATTCTTATGCTGTTGTTTATTATATGAAATATAAGCATTAAACTCTATTTTAAATATCAAGATATTTTTTTTTAAAATCAATGATATTTTTCAGTGATTAATGGATGCATTATTTGGATGTAAATCTCCATTATTACCATATAGGATATAACCATATAGGATGTAACCTATGAGAAACAGATACTGATTTTTGTCCTCCAGGCCTTATGTTCAGAACTTCAGCAGTATTACTCTGAGTGGTAAACCTATACTCATCACACAATTCTAAAACAACTCTGTGGTTATCTTACAGGACCAGGTTGGATAGAGTAAGTCTGAATGTGGGCTGGTAACATACGTGCATAAGGATTTTTCTTCATCTGGAAAAGTGTCTTTATATTTTTAAAGTAACTCATTTTTAAACACTATAATATATGATCAATATACAAATTTAAATAGCCTAATGTAGGACAGAAAAGATTTTCCCTTCTTCTTTTCTAGGTTCTTTGGCTAGTTTAAGAATTAAATGGCCAAGAAAAAAATCACCAAATTTCATTACATACATATGTACAGGAACCCCAAGTATATGAGAGTGTCAGAGACTCCACACATACAGGGCATACATGTGAGGTTCAGAGACAGAAATGTAAAATAAGATACATGTGATATTCTGAGCTAAGAATGAGGTAAAGCACTTCGTGGCTTCAGAGGGGAGGAGGTTAATTCTCAGGAAAATAAGAAAAGCAGATTTTCAGTCATTGGAAGTTTGTCCTACTCTATAGGTAGCTCATAAAAAGTTATTTCTGTTAATGACTCTTACTATGGGCAAGGCCCCCGATTTAAATTCCCTGCGGGCCTTAGTTGCCTTCAGCTCAGAATAATTCTCTTGCCAAAGTGGCGCATCTATCAGAGGCCTATTCTGGACCCTTTCAATACTGGAACCAGCCAGTGGCATTAAGAGAAAAGAAACTAATGGACCAATATGCCTCATGAACACAGATGCGAAATTCTGAACAAAATTTTCGCAATGTCCCCCAGGCATCTATTCAAAATTCAGAGGATCTCTCACACCATCTGACCAATGCAAAACAATGACTCCATTAAGATCCCTAAATATATACTACATTTGAAAGGACCTTCAAATGACTTTATATTCCACATTGCATGATGCTCTACTCTTTGCCCAAACTCTTATCTCTTTTCAAGGTAGTAAATTTTATTTATTTGAAGTATATAGTCTTTTTAACTTTAGTCCACTGGTAGTTATGAGGAGAAGGGACTTCTCAAATTCAGCTTTTTCCCCTGAAACCAGAAACTGGCATGCCGTAATATTTTACTAGAGGAGATGGAACCATAACTTTTTGCTTTGTAAAAGTCTTTTATTATACTCACTGGTTAGAGTGATAGAAGACTTTCCTGTGGCAATGACTGTACTCTGCACTGGTGTCTTTCATGAAAGGCTCTACTGAAAGTTAGTGCCTTTCAGTTTGTATAATGCTACTTCCTGGAAGGTTTGAAAATCCCACTTTTAAACTGCATGAAAGAGACCAGCTTTTCCCACAGTGACCTTAGACATGAAGAAATTCCAGCATTGTGGTCTGATTTCTACATTTTACTAAAGTTTAAATGTATCATAGGCGATAGTTTCGCTGTGAAAATTTGGGAAGGAATGGATAATCTAAAAGTCTAACTCAAAGATTCCAATTCCAACATTCCTTTTGGACATGTTGCTCATTGCATCAGTTTTAAAGTATGCCATCATTAAACATAGGACATGATTAAATGAAGCATGGGTACTAATATTGCAACCCTAATTATGGGGTAAACTTTGATTTAACTATAATGAGAATCCCAAGGTTAGCAGCACCGTGTTTTCCACAGAAACTGAAACTTCTAAATAAAATACAGCAAGAACACAAGATGAGCAATAAGTGTGATTTATTTCCTACAGTGGGTATAGCTAACTGATGTCAACACAGTAATAAACAACTTAAAGCTGAGAAAGAAAGTAAAATATAACTATTCTATTGTCTTCTGGCTGAGCTGTTAAAAATCTCTAGTTTGAACATACAGACGAGGCCACACAACAAGAGAAGTTTGTGCCTTTGGAAATTCTCATATGAAAAATTGATTTAAACTTTCTGTTTACTTTTGTTATTCAAACTTCAAGGACAATATGAACAGAATATAAGACCACTTTGAGAGGCCTATTCTACTTTAATAGTGTATACGGTGCGGTCAAGGATTTCTAATGCATTTGGTGTGGAAAATGAGCCTGGACAATTTTAGCATGCCTAGGCTGGCTGCCTGCAGGAGAGGCAGCCCTGAAATGTATTCTACACACTGAAAGGGTTTTAAAGGACTTTGGCTTCTTTCAGTATTACAAAGCTTTCCTCCTTGTATTGAGCAGTTGGCTTGACTCTGTAAGCTTTGTGTCAAACAAACTGAGACAAAACTTTATATCTCTGGAGGGAAAAAAAATCTCTTATTTAAAGTGTTACACTGAGTCCTCCTAATTATGAAGTCACTTCAGTCTTTTTTCATTTTCCGTGTCCATGCCTTACATCTTTATAACTATCACGAGGTTTGTTATTCCCTCCCCTCTCTTTTAGGATTTTTTTAACTATATATCAGCCAAATTGAGAACCAGTTGGTCTCAGAAAATATCAAATATTTCCTCATTTCTGCACCCTGGCTTCCTTCCTAGATCCCTTTTAATAAATACTTTAAATTTTCTCATTTTACTAATTAATTTTTTTTCAATAACTATTCTGAATTTCACTTTACTGTACATATCAAAATTCATTCAACTTTTGGTTTTTAAATCATAAGCTCCATGAGACTAACTTTCCACAGCATTTAACGTAGTCGAACTGCAAACATTTCACTAATTGGGTCTAGTTAAAGAATATTTGTTTTGTACTCCTGTTAACATTTTCTCATATTAGCATATACAAGAAAGAAAGTTGAGCTAAAACGAAACAGAATCATTGTTTAAAGAATTATCATGACACTTTTAAAAGTTTTATGAAAAACATAGAGCTAGGAATTCATTAGCACCAGACCAAAATATAAGTTTAAAGGTAAAACTTGAAGGAAGTTGGCTTGCCCTGAAGCCTAGCTCTGTGCCTATCAGAGACGCTTGCTGCGATGGTTGGCAGGTTTGCAGAGCTCAGGACTGGGGCTGCTTTTCCTGTCATTTTCACATTGCATTTCATAATCAAATGGTGCTGCAGGGCCTGCAAGTGGAGAAAATGACTACATTTCTCAGGGGCTCTATGCCTCTTGTGCTTTATATTACCCCCGTGAGGCATGCAATAATCGTCTGGAACATGTATCTGAATGATCACATCAGCTGTGTCTTATAACCATATACTATACCACGGCACAGACTTTCTCACAAATTCTAAGCTCATTGAGTCCAGAGTAGTCCAACAAATCATATCTGGAATGCATTTTTTTTCAGCATTCAAGATAAAATAAGCCCAATCTTCATTCCCAAAGATTTAGTGATACTACTTCTAATTTTTCTTAAAGTTTATCTGGGTGAACAAAAAATAATTTTCTCTGTGTTAGTTTCTAATTGAAGAGATTTTAAGATAACAAAGGTTAATATTTTATGACTAGTCCTTAAAAACATGTAGTTATAGATATTTCAGATATCTATTTTCAGTGAAGACTAAACCTAAATAAATTAATAGTATTTACTAATCAATGCAGGCAACCTGTTGGGATTAAATTATAACATATCTTTATGGCAATAAAAGTGACAGCCCTTGAGCCCAGCCAGTGTGTCTCAATGGTTGAGAGTTGACCCACGAACCAGGAGGTCATGGTTTGATTCCCAGTCAGGGCATATGCCCGGGGTGTGGACTTGATCCCCAGTGTGGGGTGTGCAGGAGGCAGATGATTAATGATTTTCTCTCATCATTGTTGTTTCCATCTCTCTCCCTCCCTCCCTCCCCCTTCCTCTCTGAAATCAATAAAAATATATTTTTTATAAAAGTGACAGCATTTCACATGTAAGATAGTGACAATTGGAGTTAAATCATTGAATAGAATTTTCTATTATGTGTCTAATTTATATGTCACACAGAATTTCTTTCTCCCCTCCCTATTCCCGAGGTTGATTTAATAAATCTCTTTTCTCAGGATTTTGGCTTTCCGTGTTTATTTTAATTAGTACTTGCTTTCTAATCTACTTGCTATACTTTTGCTCCATTTCTATGTGTCAAAATATGGTACCTGGGGCATTCCTTTCTGCTTCTCTAATCACATAGTAAGAAAACTCACCTGATTTTTCCCTGCAAAATAATACCAAGTGCTGTGGCTTGATGTATTGTTTTGTTCTGTTCTGTTGTCTAATGATATGATAAACTTCTTGAGATAAGACGAAAGAAAAACAAAAGATTTGGAAACATGGCAACATATGGGAATATAAAAGTCACACCGGAATTGGAATTTTGAAACACAGACTGAAAGAGCTTGAATCTATTTACTGTGAACTGCTTAAAGGAAATACCAAAGTACCATGTGAAATACATCGCTTGCTTTATATTGAACACATTTTCTAAATTTGAAGAATTTGACAGGTTTTACCTATAACCTTTTCTTGTCAGTAGCAACAGTGTTGTTGATTGTTATAGAAGAAACACCCTATCTTGCTTTTCCTACCTTTTTTTCCCCTTCAGTTGGTACAGTCAGATGAAACAATTAGAAATACCTGGGGGAGGAAACTCGTTGCCCATCAATCAATATATGTATGGAATATCTAAATACTTTACGCTCTGCCACGTAGAGAAAACTTTCTCCAACCCTGAGGAGTTAGTAATGGAGTCACTTTACCATGAACTTTCACCATATTTACATTTTTCCACTTAGAATGATCAAAATTACTAGAATGTATTCATGTATAAAAATAATCCTAAATTTACATCAATAATCCTTGAATTTTTGAATCTTATTTTCATACATTATCTAAATATTACTTTTTAAAAAAATATATTTTATTGACTTTTTACAGAGAGGAAGGGAGAGAGATAGAGAGCTAGAAACATCGATGAGAGAGAAACATTGATCAGCTACCTCCTGCACATCTCCCACTGGGGATGTGCCTACAACCCAAGTACATGCCCTTGACCGGAACCGAACCTGGGACCCTTCAGTCCGCAGGCCGACACTCTATCCACTGAGCCAAACCGGTTTTGGCCTAAATATTACTTTTATTCTCCTTGTCCTTACCACACTTGCTACCACTAAACATCCATAACTAAAAATATCAATGGAATTCCATTGTGGATCCAATGTCTGCTTTATGTGGATTGAGTGTTTTGAGATTTCATTACATACTTTAAAAAATGTTTAATGTTGACATTGTTGCAGGAGTCCTCCCCCCCCCCCCCGCCCCGCCCCCCCCCCCCCCCCCCGGCCCCATGTTACTATCTTATAGATTTCTTTCCTTTTATTTCACTCTCGAACATTCCTTCACTTTGCTCACAGCCAAAAATTGCTCAAGAAAATAATGAGACTGAGTTGGTCACAACTGAATGAGTATGATTTGACATCAGGAAAGTCATTTTTGTTGCTCATATGTTTTATGCTAGTTGTCTTTCCAGATTTATGATTGCATTCCTTAAAATGTCTATACAAAGATGAATAAATCATATTGCCCTCTCTCAAGGACCTCAAAATAGATTAGGAAATCACAATGGACGTGTGTTCTCTTAATTATCATGTAGTAAAGTAAAAATCAATATAGGGATTCGAGATTAAGCAAGGGGCAGCTTGCCCAGCCTTCATAGGTGGTTGAGTGTCCACCTATGAACCAGGAGGTCACGGTTCGATTCCCTGTCAGGGCACATGTCTGGGTTGTTGGCTCAATCCCCAGTGTGAGGTGTGCAGGAGGCAGCTGATCAATGATTCTCTCTCATCACTGATGTTTCTATATCCCCCTCCTCTTCCTACTTATCTGAAATAAATCAAAATATATTTAAAAATATGGTTAAACATAGACAGCACACTTGATTATTTACTAGAGTTTTGAGGGATGGTTTACTGGAGAAGGTGAAACTAGGCCTTTGTGCCTGGTTAAAAAAAAAAACACATAGGAAATTGCACAAGGCCTCATTTTTCTTTGCATCTCTTTCTCTGCATTTTGTCTCATACCCTCCTGAATTCTTTAAGACAAGGTTGTCAAATTATGGCCCATAGGCTAAATCTGGCCTATTTCTTTTAAAATAAAGTTTTATTGAAAAGTGGTTGACACTGGGGTCAGACTCAAAACCCTACCCTGGACCTTTGTCTCATATGATGAAAAACCTTAATCTTCTGGGAATGGGTAGGAACTCTCCCATTCCCAGGGCTCAAAGAGCCACTCCTTTTGGTGGAGTGTAATCAAAACCCAACTGCCTATGAAAAGGGATAGAAGAACTCTGGCCACCAGACACAGGTAAATATATCTTGCTTTGGGGGAAGGAAGAAGTCAAATGTGTGACCCCGAGGAAGATAAAGGAAAGACTTGTTCCTGCATGGGATGGAAGCTGAACAATATCCCTTGGTATAATTGAAAATTTAATAGTACTATGAAAATCCAAAATGAATGGTGAAACCATCCTGAAGATTGCATCATATAAAAAAACGTTCCTTAAATTTTTAATGAATTAACTTTGACTAATACATCTTCTAGGATAGTTTTAAGTAATAGCACATATAGGAAAGCGTTTTGATGTATTGTAGTTGGGAGTCTTCTCTATCTAAATGGAAATCAAGCCCAGAATACTAAAAGCTTCAGAAAAAAAGCCACACACACACACACACACACAAGCAAAGAGTGGCACTAGCATTGTTGGCAAGATTAATAAATAAAAATTCTGACTATGCTTATTAGATCAAGCAAAAATTACATTTTGTAAATCTGTGAGTTATTTGTACAATTAGGACAATATCCTGCACAGAAATCATAGTATCACATTCTCTTCACTGGTTAATGGAGAATGGAGGGGGAAAATGGCATTTGGGAACCCAAAACGCAAGGAGTGTGTTTAGAATGCTCCAAGTTTGCCCTGCTGGTGTGGCTCAGTAGTTGAGCATAGACCAGAAGTTCATGGTTTAATTCCTGGTCAGGGCATATGACCAGGTTGTGGGCTCGACCACAAGTGTGGGACATGTAAGAGGCAGCTGATCAATGATTCTCTCTCATCATTGATGTTTCTATCGCTCTCTTCCTCTCCCTTACTTTTTGAAGTCAAAATATATATAAAGAAATGCTCCAAGTTCATTAGCACATTCAATGTCCATGTAAACAAAAACATCTACTTGAAAATTCTCATTAACGGAATTCATGTGCCTAGTTAAAATCTGCAGTTTAAAAGATGTTGAAAGAAGTCTCATCGAGAGCACATCTATTTCTGTTAGCTCTGTGTTAGCTTTGCAATGATATTTATGTAATCTTTTCTTGTATGCAAATTTATGTTAATGGCATCACCAATGCTTGGAATCTAAATTGACAGGGAGTGAAAGCAAAGTGTTGTAATTAAAGCTTTGTGAGTATCAGCCTTCCTAAAAAGAAACTTTGAAATATCAGTGGAATTCCATTGTGAATCCAATGTGCCTGGTTTATGTGGATCGACTGTTTTGAGATTTCATTACATATGCCTTTGCCAGCGTCAAGCTTGAAATAGCTGTGACAGTAGAAGGGTTTCTCTACAAAGATAGTCGGCAAAGTCCATTTCTGGGATTGTTTGTTGTTTTAAAAATACTGCTATTTTTTTCTTAAGTAGATGGTTCAATTATAAAATAGTATGATTTTTATCAATAATAAACTAACTTTGACTTTTGATATAATTAACTGTAAGCCTTAAATAAGACTAAGATTCAGGAATGTTTATTCTAAAGAAATGATAACTAATATTTGTAATTTATATAATAAAACCAATAACTACCATTAGGGACAAATCTGATTGGGAAATAGGTGGGATTTTGAAGAAGATATTAATTTAGAGGCTTTTAGACTATAGGACAATACTGTAGTTGACTGTAAACTGATTGGCTCCCTAAGAAAATGACATGCTTGTCTCCTGGCCTTTTTTCTTAATTTGGGAATGCCTTTCTAAATACACAAAAGTGTTTTTTCTGCCCACTCATCACAGCTAGTGTCTTATATATTTTATTTTGCCTTTCTATTTTAGGGCAGCAGCTGCATTGTTATATCTGATGGCAGTAAGTTTTGATCACATACATACAGTTTAATTGACCTTGAACAGCAACCCTCTTAATTTTACATCATCAATACAGCTTTCCACAAAATTCCATCCTTCTGTGGGGGCCTCAGGAAATCTTTTCCCAACTCATCCCAAGAACTGCACTTCCACCAATAACATTTTGTTTCAAGGGCCCTTTATTTCCTCTTAATACCTTGTTCAATCTGAGCAGAGAAGAAGATACTTTTTTTTTCTTTAAATGTGAAGTTGTTCTCTGAGATTTCTGTACTATCTCAACCTGCAACTGACTATAATGCGCTCAAACTTATGAGGTCAACTGTTAGCTGCTTTCTGAGAAGTGTTTGGAGTATTTAACTAGGTAGAACTGATTATGCCAAAAAAAAAAAATTCAAAGCACACCATTTTAATGTTTGCTTCTCAAAATATTTTAATTTGATGTTATCTGTCTCACACTTACTCCTGCTCCCCACTGATGGGTAATGCGTGTCTAATTTCTTTAAACTGTGTTTAAAACTGAGTCACTCTGCCAGAACTGAAGCTACATCTGTTGCCCATTCCATCCTTGCACTACCCAGATTTGCAGTTCCTGTCATCCATAGTGCTGTCTGTAAAAGCTGAGTCCCATTATGATTTAAAGGCCTGTCCTCTGGCAGCATGCCAAACAAGGCTAATTTGGAATCTGGGGAATGATAGACAAGAAAATTACAACTAGAAGAAATGCACATTGGATTCTAATTCAAAGCGTGAGGTTTTGGGTGCCGTGCTTGTATTTTGCAGTGTGTTGTTATTGTTATTGTTGTTGGGGAAATTTTAAAACCTTCGGTTCTGTTACAAAAAAAATAGCACAAGGCAGGTGCAAAATTATGTATTTTGATTCATTTTCAGGGATAATGGCCTAAATAGTTTTGATGTCTTTATTAATATAAATGTGAGCTAGACTTCACTGGAAATACTGCCTCTTTTTAATATCTGTTCTAAGTAAACCTGGTTAAATTGACAATTACTGATGAAGTAGCCAAAAATATTAGTAAAAAATTTACGATTTGTCTTTTTTCCATTTTCTCTCTGAGTTAAGTCTAAATTTTTACAGTTTAAGAATTTCAATTCATATCCCCAGGTGAAAACTTGGGTATCTTGTGTTACTTCAAATTTAACATGCCCAAGATAAAATTCAACTGCCTCTTTTTCTCTTCAAATTGACTTTTCTGTGTCTATTAACATTTTCCAAATTTTTGCCAGAAATTTCAGAGTTATTTTATTTAACATCCACTTATAAGAACCATGTTTATAGACCTTCACTCCCATTTCTTATATCCAGTACTCTTCTAGGAAATGAAAGTCAATTCTTAGGAAATGCCCTAGGATTTACTCCTCTATATCCTCACCCTTCTGTTTCTACATAAATCTAACTGTAACCCACATTCCTCTCTGTGCTACTGTACTTCTTGACTGGTTCCAATCTCTCTCCTATCCTGAGCTCTGCTAATTTCCCCCGAATCCCTCCTTCATCAATCAAGAGTCTGTAATACCTCCTTATTGCCTACCTCCTACATTCTTTTGTTTGTTTGTTTGTTTTACACAAGACAATTATTTAAGACCTTTATTAACAGGTGCTTGCAGTTTGTTAACTTTTTTGAAAAAGTCAAGTTGTAAATAAATTTTTAGAAGTTCTTAAAAATTTCAATTTGACCAGATACTAAACCTAAATTCTATTGAAAATTTTATTTACTTAGATGATTTAAATTCACAATAAAACTGAGAAAAAGGTACAGAGATTTCCCATATCCCCCTTGCCACCCCCACACCGTAACTTTCTCCATAATCAACATCCCCTTCAGATTGGTAAATTTGTTACAGTTGATAAATTTATACTGACATGTCACAATCACATAATATTCATAGTTTACCTTTACTCTTGGTGTTGTACATTATATGAGTTTGACAGATGTTTAATGACATGTATTCATTATTGTAGTATCATACAGCGTATTTTCATACCTTTAAAATCCTCTGTGCTCCATCTATTGATTCATCTTCCACCTCTAACCCCTTGAAACATGGTGGGTAATTTTACTCTCTCAATAGTTTTGCCTTTTCTGCAATGTCCTTCAGTTGGACTCATACAGTATGTAGTCTCTTCAGATTTGCTTCTTCTGTCAAGTTTCCAAGTCCCTTCATAACTGTCCTCAGACTGCCTAACCCCAATGCACATTCTTATGAAGGCTTCTTTGCTTTTTTTTTGACTCCTAACATCCAATGCCAGTTATAGTGAATCATAGCGTTGTCTCTGGTGTGTCTTGAACCAATTCAGAATGTAACCTTTATTTTAAGGGACTCTACTGCCATGTAGAGAGGTTCTAATTACTAGGTAATCCCTAGTCGTATATCCAGGCTCCGTGAGTGTTAATTTATTCATATGTAACATGTGATATATAACACGTGGAAGAGATGAACCATTACACATGAAGCACCCAGCAGGCATTATACACTAGATCAGGACTTCTTAAATTGAGTGTTATGAAGCATTTCTTGTGAATTGAATACATGTCCTGAGGTAGAAAAAGGTAGTCAGATAACTTGGGAAATACAAGGTCAAAGGGATGCTGTGTATTTACCTTAGGATGTGCTGGCACTTTAATTTGTCAATAAACCTGACTCAACAGAGGTGAACAGGTAGCATTTTCCTAACGTATTGACAGTGAAATGTTTTCTGTGTGGAACATCTACTACCACTCATTAGACTTGGTTTTGAGAGAACAATGTGAAAATGCTGCCTTAGTTGAGTACTGGCTCCTTTCCTTCCCTCTTGCTCCCACAGCCACACTTTCCTGAAGGATGCCCACTTGAGCTCCCCAGCATCACCCCGCCTCCTCACTGTCTAGGTCTCTGTTATTCATCCCGTTCTAGGTTTTCTCTTTTGCTGTATAGCAACCTGATTGAATGTACTAAAGACTGCTAAATGTAAGGAAAATGTCTTATACATTTTTAACTCCTTAGACTCTAGCAATTTAGGGCTCATATACATAATATACTCTATGTTTATATATATCACATATCCCAACTAAAATAGTATATGATATTTTCCTCTTAATTATTAAATCAGAACTAATAAATAGCAAGCCTATATAGAGAGTTTTAATATGCCAACCCAGCTTCACTGAAATCTTACATGAAATTGTGAATAATCATTGTTTTGTATACAACATTATGTACAGGCATTATCTGCTTTGCAGGAAACTGTCTACTTTTTTTTTAATCTGGTTGAAATACTTGAGCAAAGGTAGTGCAAGAATAACCTGCTTTTCTTGATACTATTGTCCAATATTTTATATAACAGGTATATGTTTATGATTCTCACCATAACAGAAGAAGCCCTACTGTAAAATAGAATAATGTGTTATTGAGATACACATTTTGAAGTGTTTCTTAGAAATAGCTTCTCATTTGGTGCCTAGGTATGATGCACAGTCACTCTTGTGCATTGTTCAACAATGTGAGATCACACCAATTACCAAGATTATAACTGATTTTCCTTGATATTCCTTGGGCTTTCCATGTATGTAGCATCTCTCAGAGCCACATATCAAAGTTTAAGCAATGTTTCCTCAGTTATTAATTTCCTTAAGCAATAATATGTTTTATCTACAGGCCCCAGAGGTGTTGGGCAAAAATAATTACTCTATTTTATAGAGAATATTTTCTATATTATTATTTAAAAATGGATTAGTTGAGACAAAATAACCATCCTCTTTGTCCTGTACTAAGAAAGGAAGAAAAACAACATTTTTGTGGCTGTGTGATGGAACACAATCGACCAGGGAATCTCTGCAGTGGGGATATTTAAATCTTTTCCAAGATATCAACAAAATGGTTTTGCCTTCTTATTTGAATGCATATAATTTCTTTTTTTAAATATGTTTTATTGATTTTTTACAGAGAGGAAGGGAGAAGGGTAGAGAGTTAGAAACATCGATGAGAAACATCGATCAGCTGCCTCCTGCATGCCCCCTACTGGGGATGTGCCTGCAACCAAGGTCGAACCTGGGACCCTTCAGACTGCAGGCGGATGCTCTATCTATTGAGCCAAACCGGTTAGGACAATGCATATAATTTCTTATGAATCTCAGAAAATGGGAAGCAAGTTGTTAGATTATCAAGACATCAACTCAAACCATTAATAGGAGATATGGTGGTTGTCACTTGTTACCTAATTTTAGATAGATTTACATTTTGTTTTATTTGGACCATTTTACAATGCTATATAAGTATGCAAGAACTTATAAGAAATAAATTATCTGTGAATTGATCATGTCTTGAAGGTATGAACCATGTCTTTATTGGAATTATTTTAAAATAATTTTATCAAGGCCTTATAAGTGTGTAGCCATTTAGATGATAAACACTTTGAGATCAATTTTGTGTTACTAAGGCATTGTCTAATTCAATATATTTATCTCCTTGCATATAGGTATTATTGACACAGTATCCTGTTTTTCATGTGTTCTTTTGTGATATAAACAAAATTTCTTTCTTTAGACAGGTAAGACTAAACAAGCTAGGAACTTTATCATGTGGAGCATTGAAAAACAAATATCTAATAGCAGTATTTGAAACCTGGAGCCATTTTACATTTCATAGTGTTTTCAGTGTTTTAATGATTAGAGATATGCCCAGGATGAAGATGGAGCCTTTGGGTGTTATGTTAGGATCACCCCTTTAAATCATAGCAATTTGTTTTAAACCTTTTCATGGAATAATGCATGGAATAATACATGGGATGTCAAACTGAGATTTCTGATATCTATTATTATAATTTTTAAAAATACATTTTATTGATTTTTTTACAGAGAGAAAGGGAGAGAGATAGAGAGTTAGAAACATCGATGAGAGAGAAACATCGATCAGCTGCCTCCTGCACATCTCCCACTGGGGATATGCCCGCAACCAAGGCACATGCCCTTGACCGGAATCGAACCTGGGACCCTTCAGTCCACAGGCCAACGCTCTATCCACTGAGCCAAACCAGTTTCGGCTGATATCTGTTATTATTTAGGTGTCCTTAAGAAAGAAAAAAATTGCTTTTCCTTTAAATTTAACCATTTAAGGTAAATATATATATAATCAGTTTCTCCCTGCTGATTGATGGCAGGGTAATGACAGATCTCCTCCTGAGGGAACTCATGTGGCATTGTCCTGCCTCACTAGTGCAGGTCTTATTTTATGTCCCGAGTAGCACCAGCAGCACCCTGTGATGTAAAACTTTCTTAGTCACAGAGGCCTAATGTTGTACAGTGATCATAGATTCTCTGTGACCTCATGTTTGGGTCTCTATTTATCTGGGTTCAGGAAGGAGGGCATCTGGGTAGGGAGTGCTTTCTGCACTAGACTGAGGAAATCTATTCAGATGGCCCTGGCCCTGTGACCTCTTGTTTCCATCGCCAGATTCAATAGGCCCTTAACAGGGCCCGATGATCTTACAATCTATAAGCCATTAGCTGAAGTTATACCAATCCTATGAGAATCAATGCCAGCATATGTGGGATTTCAGTTTTATTGCTCACCAGACAATAATGAATATTATCCCTCAGTATAACAAGAGTGCAAAGGCTTCTAACTTCTTTGACCTTTTTTAGATTATTTCAAAGTATTACTCTCTTCTTGGAAATCCCCAACAATAGCAAAGGCAACTAAACTATTTTTAAGACCTAATGTTGTTGATTTGTCTAAAATGAGTTTTTTTTTTCTGATTGCTTTGTTGTTTGCATTAATTTTTTCCACCCTTGGGGAGGGTATTTGCTAAACTATCTTCATCTTTCAGAAAACAATACATTTCTAACATTATGTCTATGATTTCTATTTATTTTTTGGCCTACATTAATTTTTCCTTCTTTTGTAGATGAAAAGGTGGTCTCGTCCCACTGAATTTCTAAAAAATAGTAATGAATTTGGGGCTATTTCCTTGGGTTTTCTATATATTATCTCACTTCCGATACAATAAAAACTACCTTGCATTATTTTTAGAAATGGATCAAAGACCACAATAGTTCCTAAAACTGCATGTTCACTCTCTGATTTCCCAGACCTATAGGACTGTGCATTTAGTTCTGATTAGTAGGCTATTGGTTGAAGGGACAGTTTGCTCCCATCCCCTGTCCTTGAAAACAAGGACATTTTGTGTTTGGTTGGTGGAGACACAAATGAAAGCAATCTGGTTTCTGGAGTCATTCCATCATGGAACATAGTTACCTTGAAAGTGGCCTAGGTCTATAAAGATCTTTCCATTGCCAGGCTGGTGTGGCTCGCTGGTTGAGCATCGACTTATGAACCAGGAGGTCAGTGTTTGATTCCCAGTCAAGGCACATGCCCGGGTTGCAGGCTCAATCCTCAGTAGGGGGCGTGCAGGAGGCGCGCAATCAATGATTCTCTCTCATCATTGATGTTTCTATCTGTCTCTCCTTCTCACTTCCTCTCTGAAATCAATAAAAATATTTTTTTAAAATCTTTTCATGTATGAGAAATAAACGTTTCAAGTTTTAGGCCCCTAATGGTGTGGGGTTGTTTATTACGAAATGAAAACCTAGCCTGTCCCTGACCCTCTAAGAGCTCTTAGTAATTGATAAAGACTGTTTGCAACATTATTTCATTTGCTGTCTGAGATGTTGAGATTCAGGGGAGGCCTGTCTTGTCTCAGGTCACACTCCTAGTAAATAACAGTGACAGATGTCACATGTAAATTATTTGTGGCTCACTATATTATAATCATTGCCTTTATATTGCTGATAGCTCACTATATTATAACCATTACCTTTTTCTTAAAATGAAATCGCCTTTGTCCACCTACAACATCTGAATCTAAAACTTGACCTTGAAATGTCATCTAGTTTAATTCTTTCTTCTTAGACAGGGTGGTATCTGAGTCACTCTAATCCCTAAAGCATCTCTTCTGTATATAAATATATCTTTTAGTATTCAGAATTGTAAATGTGTACAAACAAAATCCTCTTTTCAGAAGATATTACTGCAGGGAATTACACTTTGTCTTAAGGACATAAAAGCATCTGAAATTATTATGAGAATCACAACATATTTTAAAAGTGAATGGTTTGTGTGGAGGGAGTGACATTGAGAAATCTATTAAAGCAAAATCTTCCAGATACCTTCTCATTGTTTTTGCTGCTGTTTTATTTACTTATTTTCAAATTTTATTGCCTGCAGTAAAAAATTCCTGCCTCATAATGAGCACTGCTATAATCAAGGCCCTCAGTATTCTATATAGCATTTGTTGAATGAAATGGGGGTATAAATGAAAGTTAATATAGGGTTGAAAGTCTTTGCCTTTTAAACTGGCTGCATTGTTCTTATGTCTGTAGTGTTTACCCTATTGTGTTTTTGTTTAAACATGCTTGATTTCTGAACGGAATTTTTATTCTTGCTGTTATAACACTCCCAATAACTGTTTATATTATTCTGACCTGCTTACTAAAATAGCGAGTTGGGGAGACACTTGAAAACCACTAGGAAGCAGAATCTAAAGTATTAAGCAGATTACTCAGATTATAGGTACATTTCAATTTAAGTACTCTGCTATTTCTTCAAATTAACATCAAAACACATCTCACTAGAAAAAAAAAGTAGGAGAAGAAACATGTTATGGAAGAGATTAATTATTTTGCATAGCTAAGAAAAGTCAAAGACCAATCTAGCCAGGTAGATCATGAATATATTATCTCTTTAATAAAATATAATTTAAAACATACATGTTTGGGTAGAATAAAAGCTGATGGAAAATCCTAGTTGTAGAAAATAGCTACAACCAAGGACTTATTCTTATTAAAATAACACAGAACATGATAGGAATTTTGGAATCATAAATGTTAAAAAATCCCATTTATATCCTAAGTACATAATCATAGAGAATGAACAAAGGTAATAAGCTTCTGAGTTCTTATTTCAAGAAGAATGTGCTAGAAGAGGTAGCTCTGTGATGCATTCATGATTTTCTGTTATAAAAAACTAAAGATATTTTTGACACTTTGAACGTGTTTATATCTAAATCTCTCATGAATATCTTCTGCGTGGGGCTCCCAATGAAAAATAATTTTCAAAAATCCTCCAATGGCCAACATACACGTTGTGCACACCCATATACATTTCCACACCACCTTGATTGTATTTATCTTTGGCTCTTACACCTTTCTGCTTATATCTGTGTATCTACATCATCATCTCCAAGAGACAAAACAGCAACTTGCCATTGGAATGATCTTTTGTGCATAAAAATTACCTGCTGCCTATGCAGCTGGATTAAGGAGTTGCTTGGCTAAGCAGTAAAGCGTTTCTGGAATCAGTAACCATATGGACCCAGAGAGGTCCTGGCAAGGTTTGTGTGTCATGCTCAGACTGGTTGTTCACAGTGGGTGTGACGTGCCACCCTCAGGTTTTTGTTACCTGGGATGATGCCAGCCATAGCCTTTCACTGCCTGTGTACTTACTAACCCCTTTTCTTTGAATCTTCCTTCTCAAGAGAAAGATGCCATGCCGTGGAATTAGGTCGCAGAATCTCTTTAAGCTCGTTGTTATTCAGTGATTCCAGTCTAACACCTGAATCAGTATGGGTTACACTTCCAATATCCTGATTTGAAATATCAGTGAAAAACATGCACTATGGATATTTTGTCATTGATTTTTTTTTACCCTGTTCACTTATAAGATTATTTGTATTCTCAGCATCTCTCTATAAATATCCTCGACTGCCGCAGTATTAAAGGGTCCCACCTAGCCCAATGAAACATACCACATTATCTAAATTTATACCTGACCTTGGAAATATAAATGCCTTTCCTTTAGAAGAGTTGTTTAGGCAATGAAATATATGGCACTGGTAAAAAAGTGTAAAATGAAAAAGAACATTATTACCACTGAATATTGTTATTAATGTATAATTTTGAAAAGAAAAAAACAACAACACAATCTCAGAGTTTAAACTATTCATTGAGTTAGACCCTGTAATCCAGAAAGTAAATCACTTGGTGAAAACAAGTTTGTTTTCAGATCTATTATTGATATCAGACAAAATGGAGGCGGGGGGGTCCTCTTCCCCACTGGGTGTTGCTGGGGGTGGACTTCTTATGATATCCTGAGAAAAAGAATTTTCTGAGACTCACACAGGAAAGTGATTTTTATTTGCGTGGAATTAAATCCCTGTTTCTAAAGTCCCATTTCCTTTAGTCATAGAAGTGTAGCTGGGGTTTCAGTGGAGCTAAAATCAAAGCCAGGGTCCAGCGTCTCCTTTCCATGTTGGAGACAGGTCCAGTTCAGCATCAGACTAGTTGCAGTCATTAGTCCATTGTGAGTAGCGGGCTGCACGGCCATGGGCCTCACAGGAGAATTCCAGAAAGCCAAGCTTAAGCCATGAGCCAGGAGAGCAAACGTCTTTGATAAGTGGATTATAGGTATCTGAAATTTCCACAGGCCTGCAGTAGCCATGCACATTCTGGTTAATGACCTCTATTCTCAGGCATGACTGACAGCAATCACTTACCCTATGTCATTTCAGCTTGACTGGGCAGTTCCCTTCCCCATTGTTTTGCAGGGAACACACATATAATGTCTGGCCTTCCCTTTGTTTCTTTCCTACCTATAATAATAAAAGTGTAATATGCTAATTAGACCAGATGTCCTTCCAGATATGGCCTTCCAGACGAAGCCACGGGGGCCTAGGCAGCTGCTGCAATGGCAGGGGCTGAGCCCCTTGCACGAATTTTGTGCACCGGGCTTCTAGTCTATAATAATAAAAGTGTAATATGCTAATTAGACTGACAACCTTCTGTATGTCATCCTTCAGGACAACCTTCTAGACAAAGGCAGGGCTGCGAGGGAAGCCCAGGTCCCGGGTGCCAGAGGGAAGCCTGTGCTGGCAGCTGGGGGAAGGAAGGCCTACTCTTGCACAAATTTCGTGCAACCGGCCTCTAGTTATAAATAATTATCTAATTACAATGGTATAATTATCATAACCCCCATCAAGGAAGAAGAGCAGACCAAGTAAAAATATGTAGGGCAGAGTGCTAATGAGTTAGTTTAATGCCACCATCTAAATGTTCTGAAGTAGTCCCTTGGAACCTTAGAATTTTAAAGCTTTTATCGCAATGAAACATTTAATGCATATAAATGAACATATAGGACATATACAACTAGTAAAAAAACTACTAAAATTAACTGCTATGTACCACTACCTAGCTTACAGAGTAGAATGATTTTACTTGTTCCTTCCTGATATCAGCACTCTCACCTCCTCCCAAGCATTTCATACTTCATATCTTTGTCCTCAATATTATTTTCGTTGACATAAGAGATTTTCCACACTATAGATCCTGAACAATGTGTCATTTACTTTTCATTCTTTGAACTTTCTATATGAAAGAAATTATATTCTGTGTATACTTTAATTTGATTTTCTTATTTATTATTATATTTCTGATATTCACTCATGTTGATCTTAGAGCAATAGTTGTGTTATTTTTATTACATATGAATTTTGTTTATATATAAATTCCTTTTTGTGATTTAATTTTTTGTTAATGTTTGGATGAATATAACATTCTTTTCTATAATAAGAAAGAATAGATCCATGAATGTGTACATGGCTTGCTCTTTACAATTTACCTTGGTGTGTTAACAAAAGTCAATATGGGCAGCCTGAGTTTGTCTCATGATGCCAAGTTGACCAATTGATGGTTCCAATTTATATTTTGTGGTCATGTGTGAGAAGAGTTATTGCTCCACTTCTCTGCAATGTTTGAAATTCTCAAACATTTTTATTTATGTCTGTCTTGTGTAGGTGAAATGTATCATGGTTCTAGTTTGTATTTATTTTATTAGTTTTGAGCATCTTGTTATGTTTATCAGACATTTGAGTTTATTCCATAAAATATTTACTAATATTTTTGCCCATTTTCTATCAGCTACTAATCTTTCTTATTGTTGTGGTTGATGCAAGTTTTTTTGGTTACACATGTTATAGATATTTTCTCTCAGTCTGTGAATTATCTTTTTATCCTATTTGTGGTGTCTTTTAGTAAAGTAGTGTTTTGTTTGTGTTGTGCTTTTTATATTTTGCTTCAGAAATCATTTCCTCCTATATTCTTCTAAAGGTCTATCTAAAGTATTAAGTTTTTGTTTTTCACACTTAAGTCTTTAATAGGCCCGAAATATATTGGTGGAATTTTATATATATTCAGCTCTCTTCATATGCACAGTTGTCCAGTTCTGCACAAATAGGACACTGTTTTAATTATTGCTGCTGTATAAATAAATTTGCTAGCTATTTTCACCAGCCCCTCCACAATGCTTCTCTTCTTCAAAGAGCTTTGTGTCTGCTTGGCCCTTTGATGTTTCATAAAATATTTATAAGCAGCTTGTCAAAGTCCACAAAACTTCTATTGGAATTTTGATTGGAATTACAATGAATCTGTAGATAAATCTGCAGAGTAACGACTTCTGAGTTTTTCTATCCAGGAATAAATTTGTCTCTTCATTTATTTATGTTTTCTCTAAAGCTTTCAATAGACCATTATAACTTATATCAATAAAGATCTTTCACATCGTTTGTAGAAATGTTTCTAAGTAACTCATAGTTTGGAGGTTGTTGTGAATAGGATCTCAAAGTGTTATTTATTTATTTAACTTTTCACTGTACTATCTAGGAGCTCTATTTCAATATTGCATAGAAACAGTGATACTTGAGGGATAGAAATTTGGTATAGGCTGAATATTTATGTCCCCCGCCCCCATATTTGTATGCAGAAATCTTCATGCCCAATGTGATAGTATTAGGAGGTGGAGTGATTAGACCATGAGGGCAGGGCTCGCATGAATAAGATTAATGCCTCTATCTAAGAGGCTTGAGAGAGCTCCCTCACCCTTTCCACCCTATGAGGACACAACAGGAGGCCTGAGACCTGGAAGAGAGCCATCACCCGAACATGCCAACACCCTGATTTTGGACTTCCAACTCCCAAACTGAGAAATAAATTTCTGTTGTTTTATAAGGCACTCAGGCTGTGGTATTTTGTTATAGCAGCCTGAATGGGTAAGCCAGTTGGTTAGATATAATCTCATTATTGATCTGATAAGGAAGGAAGTCCTCCCAAATAAATGGAAATGATAGTCATCTCAACAAATCCAGCTAAAGCAAAAGAACTCCTGGAAAATGTTTTTCATTGGCTTTCCATTCTATCTAAAATTTCAGCATTTAGAGATTCTTTGGGGTTTAATTAAGATTAAAATGTAGTATATATATGGAGAAGTAGCCGGTTTGGCTCAGTCGATAGAGCATCAGCCTGTGGGCCGAAGGATCCTGGGTTCAATTCTGGTCAAGGGCATGTACCAAAGTTATAGGCTCCTCCCTAGCCCAGCCCTGGTCGGGGTCATGCAGGAGGCAACCAGTCAATTTGTTTCTCTCACATTGATATTTCTCTCTGTCTTTTCCTCTCTCTTCCACGCTCTCTAAAAATCAATAGAAAAATATCCTTGGGTGAGGATTAAAAACTATGGAGAATATAACTATTGAAGCACCTTAGTGATTTCTATCTTAGCAAAGTTTAATTTATATCAGATAATAAAAAAGGTTAATTTTGAGTAAGAAAAAAAAATGAGCAAATAAAAAAATGTTCTATCCTGAGTCATCTAGAGGAAACAAATCCAGGTACCAATTTTTTTCTCCTTACCCTCCAGATGACTCCGAATGGAGAATTTTGTGTTCTATAGGTCTGGCAGGTGCAACTGATAGATCTTTGCAAGAACTACATTTTCCAAGCTGCCAAGCCATGTACACTGTATAATTTGTCTTTTAAGGGGGCTTTCCTTGAGCAATGGAAACAGATGTCTGTCTGAACTTTGCTTTGAAGAATGTGGAAACAGAACCTCTTGAATTATCAGGGAAAGTACAAGGTAAAGTAATATACACATTTGAATATAGGAACTGGTGCCAGCTTTGTACATATATTTCTCTCTGGAGTTCTTCTAAACATGATGCCCCTTCTCTATCTATTAGCATACTATTTTATAGTTTATAATAATAAAATTTACTGGTAATTTATTGAATTTAATGTAATATTTGTGTGTGTGTGTGTGTGTGTGTGTGTAATACATAAATACATTTAAATTGAATTTTGCGTATATTTTTAACACTATAAGTTTTATATGAATACCAGCGGCCCAGTGCAGGAATTTGTGCATCTTGAAAGGAACTGTGGGCTACGAGGCTGTGGTGGGCACAGGGGTGGGTTTCGGCCCATCTTCCGCACCCCTACCTGGTCCCTCCCATGGTGGCCCCCAGTCCTCTATCTGTTGGCAGCCCCACTCCCGCCTCTGCTCCCAGGTGCTGATGGTGCCAGCCCCGCTCTTATAGGAGCAAAGAATTTTCATTAACCAGCAGAGGCTTGCCCCAATGACAGTGACCGGCACCCCGCCTTGGTCTGGTGCTCCGCTCACCTGCTCCACCATCCTGCCACAACTGATGCCTGCCATGTTCTGTGTATGCCCCCTCGTGGTCAGTGCATATCATAGCGACCAGTTGTTCGGTTGTTCCACTGTTCAGTCTATTGCATATTAGGGTTTTAGATATATAGACTAGAGGCCCGTTGCAGGAATATTCCTGCAAGAATAGGGCTTCCTATGGCTGGAGCGAAGCAGAGAAGGGAGCAAAACCCGCTGAGGTGGGCTTAGCTTCCGCCTCCACCGCCCGGCTTGCTTCCCTCCCGTCTCTGCCACCCCGGCCCGACTTGCCTCCGCCGCCCGGCCCAGCTTGTTTTCCTCCCGGCCTGCCTCCTGGCTTGCTTCGCTCCCAGATGGTATATGCAAATTAACCGCTATCTTGGTTGGGTTAATTTGCATATAGTTGCTCTGATTGACTGGTGGGCATAGTGAAGGTATGGCCAATTAGCATCTTTGTCTTTTATTGGTGTAGATGAGCATTAGTGGTAGTAAGCTATCATAGTTAAAGATCTTGCAGCTCATTGCTTCTTTTATTGGATGAAATATATGAGTAAAGATAAGGTAGTAAATGGATTGAGGTTAAGTTGAGTGGCAGTTAGGGCACCAGAAGCTCCCATATTTTAGTTCTATGCTAGGATTTATTAACAATAAAATTACAGCCAGGTTTGCAAATTGTTTTCTGTAATACACAATCCAATTTTTCATTGATGAGGCAGAAGACTATTTTAATCAGAAAAAAAAATGGTTGCCTGGAAAATATCAAGTAGAAGTAATGGATGCCCATTTTACTGATCATCATTATTTAACAACACTTGTTCTAAGATATAAAAGGCATGATTTTATAGTGCAATGAGCCTAAACAATAAACTTCTCAGTTGACTTCTGAGACAACAGCAGCCCGAGTCCTCAGGGCTCCATGTCACCCCAGGGATATTTGTGAACACGGAAATAATTTCAACCTTTTTGCCAGAACTTCAAAAAGAAAAATGCAAAAAGAAGCCAGATCACCTCAGAAATCAACCACAGGCTGCCAGGGGTTTATATCTTCCTTCTGTCCCAATGACTTTTGAAGAAGAGAAGAGGCTAGAGTGAGGAAAAGTGGATTATTTCCTAATACCAACTTTCTTGGGCAATAAAGATAATAAATCGCATCACAGACCTTTACAAATGAATAAAAATATGTTTTAGAAGGAGCTCTACCACAGAATAACTGTGTGTTATGACCAGTTCATTTCACAACTCATGTTCTCATCAAGGATCATATTAATAGACCAGGGTTCTCCACAAATCTCAGGTGCATAAAACATCAGTAGAGAGAAAGCACATCACCATTGCTGACCTCAGGACCTAAAAGAAAATCTAGGTTTGCTGAACTCTATAACATCTATTTTTGAATCCCTTTGGCAATATGCAATACTTTAAAATGTGATGTTAAATAACAAGAAAAAAAAATTAAGTAATATTATGGTATTATTGGAGTAGTTTGCACCCTGCCAGACACATGTGCATCATTTATGTGCACATCACTAATTTGACCTACTGCAAGGTAGATATTGCATTTATTTCATACACCAAAGGGTTTTGCTCTTCCCAGATTGTAACCTGATGTTATGAAGATTGCCAGGACTGAGATACAAGCCTGAGTCTTCCAGAGCCTAAAGTTCAGGGTCCAGAATGAAGAATTCCATTCCTGTTTTCCTGAATGTTTGCTGAAATAAAAAACAAACAAACAGGATATATTCATGCTGCTAGATTCTTTGAAAGAAACTGTGAACAATTTCACCACCAAACATTTTCCTGTCTGCTGATGAATGGATTTCTAATAGTTATTATTGTTGCAGATGAGCAGAGTTCCATGATTCTAGAAAATTCCATAAAGCCTAGTTGTATTGTGTTACACTTAGCATCAAACATATCCAGTGACCCAGAAAGAGATGAAGAGTGTGCTGAAGTTGTAACATGGCTGTTTCTAAGCTCACATGGGATAAGACTCCCTGATCATCCTTCAGTACAATATCCTATTTCCTGAATGGAGATAATGCCTTTGGCAAGTGAAATTCATACCGGAACAGGCTCTGGTGGATCGTATTTGCCACCGGAGGGAATTTTCATAATGATTGTGGTATTAGCTATGACCAATGAGGCTGTAAGTTTAATAATGGTTCTGAAAGTTTTGAATTGCTCTATGAGACCTTTCTCCTTCCCTCTCTTCTTTCTATGCATTTCTATTATTCATCAACTACCTATTGAGTGCCAATTATGTAGCAGTCACTATTGTAGATGCCAGAGGTAGAAATATCATTGAACAAGACAGATAAAGTTAGTGCCCTCAAGGCACTTCCAATTCATATGAGACAAAAAAAGGAACCTAACAAATAAATGCATATTTTTTTTTGTTAGGTGATAAATGCTATAAAGAATAAAGCAGCGAAAGGTATAGGCAGTGGTGGAGAGATGCATGAGCAGAGATCAGGATGGAATTGGGGAGAAACTGCAAGGTATCTGGGATATGAACACTCGAAGAAGAGGGAACCGCAGGGCAAATGCCATATGAGTTGCTTTGTGAATTTGTTTCTGAACTGTGGCTGAGAATGAGAGGAAAACTGTAGGAAATACGATTTAGAGAGGCAGCTGAGGGCCACATAGTCTCTAGAAAGTCGTGGATTTTCCCTGTTTGACATGGGAAGGAATCAGTATGTTTGGAGATGCTCCTGAGATGATCCATTAAAAAGATGACTGACTGACATATGGAGACTAAAACATCTAGAGCCAGGAGGCAAACCAGAGGGACCAGACTGATGGGTGAATTCAAACTTTCCACTACTTTGGGAGGTATTTCTGAACTACTAAGTGGGAGAGCAAGTGTTCAGCCTTCAAGTTCCTGCTGCCACCTCTGAGAGAAACAAATTTCAAAATGCTAGCACCTTGATCTTCTCTTTGTGAAGATCTGCTTTTAAGTACAAGGGATCAGATACTAAGATCTGAGCATTTTCAGAGCTAGTGTTCAAACACCTCGGCATATGCTTCAGCACAAGCATCCAGCAATCTCCGCGTCTTGGCCCCCACTGTTCTTCTTTGAAGTTTCATATTTTGTGTGCTGCGGGCACAGGGGTTAGAGTATAAAACCACACCGTCCACAGGAGAGCCCATCTAGAATGACACATGAGAATTTCCAGTTGTAAGTCCAAGTGAAAGACTAGAAAATGCTCTGCTTGATCATCTGAAGCAACTATCTATTTTTTAAACCATGAAGTCAGCTAATTCCTCAGATTTTCTATAAATTATTTCACTTAGTGTCTCTCTGGGCTACCAAAGTTCTGATAGTAAAGTGATGCTCAGTTTACCCCAATGTCAACAAAGTATTCCTGTTTAGAATAATGTGGAGAATGATTTCCTTCTGAGCACAATCATAGAAAAAAATTTTTTAAAATAGAGCTATTTTGAAACTACAAGTTATACCATAATTTTAATTTCTAAAATATATTTATGAAGTCCCAATTTATAGAACTAAGATCTTTATAGTGTCAGAAAAAACAACAACTCACCTACATATATCAAAGGAGATGCTGTGTAACTTTAATCTTTACTCTGTGTAATAGGTTTTTTTCCTAAAAGAGATATATAATTTATAATTTTCCTGGTTATTAAAAATAACAGTGAGGATCTAAGTATATTCTAACGTAAGAGAGATATTTGCAAAGAAGGACAAAATGTTTGCAGCCACTGATTATATATATACTAGAAACCCGATGCACAAAATTCATGCAAGAGTAAGCCTTCCTTCCCCTGGCTGCCAGCACTGGCTTCCCTCTGGCCTCCTGCCAGCACCCAGGACCCGGGCTTCGCTCCGGCTGCCATCAGGCACACAGGACCCAGGCTGGCTTGCTGGCTTTCCTCTGGCCTCGGCTTCATCCAGAAGAACATCTGGAATGACGTCCAATCTAATTAGCGTGTTACTCTTTTATTATATATA
>NW_006383015.1:5469262-5472874 GCF_000327345.1 Myotis davidii | reverse complement strand
TAGCTCCCCCTGTGAGAGCGCACTTACCACCAGGGGGCAGCTTCTACATTGAGCGACTGCCCCCTGGTGGTCAGTGTGTGTCATAGTGACCAGTTATTCCCAGTCTTTCTGCTGTTAGGGTCAATTTGCATATTACCCTTTTATTATATGGGATAGAGGCCTGGTATACAGGTGGGGGCTGGCTGGTTTGCCCTGAAGGGTGTCCTGGATCAGGGTGGGGGTCCTGCTGGGGTGGCTGGCCAGCCTGGGTGAGGGTCTGAGGGCCATTTTCAGGCTGGTCAAGCCCTCCAGTTGGGACCCTCACCACATGGTAGTGTGGCCAAGCCTGGGTGAGGGGCTGATGGCCACTTTGAGGCTGGACATGCCCCCCGTGACCCAAGCTCCCAGCTTCTCCTTTTTTTCTTTTTTTTTTTCAGCAGGTATCTGGCATTTATTTATACTCTATAATTGAAAATTTGTAGCCTTGAGTGGAGCTCAGGGCTGGCAGGGCAGGCAGGAAGCTTGGCTTCCTCCATTGCCGGCGGCAATGAAAGAATACAAAAAAATACTATTTGTGTGCACACAAATACATATTACATATATGTGTGTGTATATATATATAGAGAGAGAGAGAGAGAGAGAGATACATATATGAAATATATAAATAGATAATTACATTGCCCTACTGCTGAATAATCTTGATAGTCATTTTCATTATATAGAGGTATTAATTTTTCGAAATGCATAATCACATATTGTCATTTTGATAACCAAAATATTATTTTGATACTATATTGGTAATTTCATGTTTTACTTTGAATGTGGTTCAGTTACTTTACATTAGAGATTCTTGTAGCACAAAGCACAGTCCAAAATTATAGATCAACATCATGGATAATTTGTATCAGTAGATTTTGAAAGTGTGATTGATTAGATAACATTACTAAAATGTAAAAGAGATGAGAATATTCTCTTTTATCTGAATCCAGCTGGTAAAAATCCATAATTTTTTACCATTAGAGAAGATATTTGCCAAGCGAAAGTGATTCTACCAAAATTTTATGGTGTTCAAAAACAGATTTAAATGGGTGGCATTTTAGCTATTTTCAAAGATTCAGAAAAACAACATGGCACATTGTGGCATTTTAGCTATTTTCAAAGATTCAGAAATACTTGTAAACAATATGGCACACGACATGAAAAGTTTGGGTTCCAAAATGCCTGTAGGGTTTTTTTTTTTTTCTTTTCTTAGACTACAGAGAATATGAACCTCACCAGTGGTAGCGCTTTAGGCAAAATAGCATTGTGACCAGCTGCAGGCTTGATCATAGTTTCTGTTCTATATTGACCAGAGGAAAGGTAATATAAAATAATAAAGTTTAAAAATTATTTTAAAACACAGATATCTGAAGCCCTAGAAAGCTTTATTTAATTGGTATGAAGTGAGGTCTTGGGATTCATACCTCTTTAAAGAATCTTAGGCAATTGTAATTGAAACAAAGGTTGGAAACTACTACAGCATTGCTCCATCTCAAAAAAATGTTTCTCTTCCAATCAAACTAATTACATGTGCCAATATGTGAACAGAATAATCATTTAGTAGTTGATCAATGTACTAAAATGAACTTTCCATGAACTTGGAAAGACATTACAGATTTTTTTCCAGGATAATTGGACTTAAAGCAACAAAAACAAAAAATTCACAGTATCAATTCAGGGCACATACGTGAGATAAAGTGGTTTGTATGGATTTTAAATAATCAGTTTGATTCTTTAAATTTTATACTTTTTAATGAGCACACCTGTGAGAAGATTATATATGAGTAATCATTATTTTAAGTTAAAATTATAAAATGAAATATTGCTTATATTACGCAGAATATATATCAAGATATTCACTGAGTTTCTACTTTGCCACATGCTGCTTTAGGCAATAAGGTTATAAAGATAAAAACAGCCCCATAAAAATCTCTTCCATAATAGCATCTACATTTCAATGGAGAAGATGGACAAGAGACAAATGAACAAAATAAAGTAGCTCACTTTAAAATCATGACCTCTATCAAGCGCTTAATGCTGAGCCCAGTCATACTACATTTACGTTTTCCATTTACTCTCCAATTCTCCTAAAGTGCTATTTTATTTTTCTCCTTTCTTCTCAACCTCCGACAGCCTTCCCCTTCCCTGACTATGCTCTGATGTTTGCTTTCCAGGCCATTGTGAATATGAATGCTATCCGAAGGGAGTTTTTACATTTGTACCAACATGGCTGCATCTGCACTCCTCATTATGTCCCTTCCTGGTTTAACTGTCCCTGATGTTCATTGTGTATCAAATTTCATCTTCTTCCCCCTTTTCAGAGTTATCTCTCCAGCAACAACAATTCCCCCTGCCCTCTACTGCCTCTTTCCCAGCAAAGTATAAATAATCTGTGATGTATTGGATCTCGTAAAGCAAAAACAATACCTCTCTTAGTGTGACCAACTATCATCTCTGTCCTGAGTAAAAAAGTTTTTCACCCTACCTGAGGTTACATTACTCTTTAGGTACCATCCCTGTTCCTTGTTACAGCAAAATTTACTGAGCTTTCAATATTTATACACTCTAATCCTCTCTCTTTAAAAAATATTTATTGGGGTGACACTGGTTAACAAAATTATATAGGTTTCAAGTGCACTATTCGGCAACACATCAGCTGTACACTGTATTGGGTGTTCACCACCCTAATTCAAGTATCCTTTAGTCACCACACCATTTATCCCCCCTCTCCCCTCCTTTCCCTCCCCCCACTTCCCTCCTCTCAGCAATCACCACATTGTTGTATGCATCCATTAATTTTTTCTTTTTTTTTTCTTTTTTTTATTTTTTTTATTTTTTCTTTTTTTTAAATTTTATTATTTATTACAAAGGATATTACATATGTGTCCATTTTTTCCCCCCGCCCAAGACAGTCCCCTAGCCTCCCCCATCCCCCAGTGTCTTATGTCCATTGGTTATGCTTATATGCATGCATACAAGTCCTTTGGTTGATCTCTTACCCCCCTACCTCCCGCCCCCGAACCCTCCCCGGCCTTCCCGCGGCAGTTTGACACTCTGTTTGAGGCAGCTCTGCCTCTGTAACTATTATTGGTCAAAAGTTTATAATGGTCTCAATTATCTATGAATGCTCAGTCCCGCCACGCCCCTAACCCAACTCCTCAACACCCCAACATCCCAACAGCTGTCAGCCTATTCTCTATGTATGAGTCTGTCTCTATTTTTGTTGTTAATTTGTTTTGTACATTAGATTCCACATATGAGTGAAATCATGTGGCATTTGTCTTTCTCTGACTGGTTTATTTCACTTGGCGTAATACTCTCCAGGTTGATCCATGCTATCACAAAGGGTAAGATTTCCTTTTTTATGTAATGGCTATACACACTCTAATTATCTTTCTTTCATTCTAAGTTGTATACAGGCTTTCATCCCAACTACTTTACTGGAAATGCTCTTATCAAAGTCAACAACGATGTCTGTGATGCTAAACCCATTGGTCAGTTTATTCTCATCATCGAATTTGATCTGTCAATTGCATTTGAGGCAGTTTGATCATTCTTCCTTTTGAAACACTTTCTTCACTTGATTCCAGACAG
>NW_006383015.1:5467988-5468838 GCF_000327345.1 Myotis davidii | reverse complement strand
TTATTTGTTATTGATGTTTACATTTTAAATCCTTTTATGAAGAATCTAGAGAGAAACTAGCATTCCAAACACAATAGCTACTTTCAGAAAAACTTGAACAATCAGGTTTTCATAACCAGCAGAGATATATGCAATTGTAGTGCTATTAAAAACAAGCAAATAATGTAGATTTGTTCATTCACCATCTATTTCTTCCCCCTTCTTGCTTGCTTTTCTCTACTTGAAGGTTGGTGAACTATGTAAAACAAAATATAAACTATATATTTCAGTTTCTATTGCACCTGGGTTTGCCATGTGTAGATTTGTTCATTCACCATCTATTTCTTCCCTCTTCTTGCTTGCTTTTCTCTACTTGGAGGTTGGTGAACTATGTAAAACAAAATTTCAGTTTCTATTGCACCTGGGTTTGCCATCACTTTATTACTTAATTTTGGTGAATGAGATGGAGGGAGTTAGTGCTATTTCTTCATCTTGGAACAAATACAACACTTTGAGATACAGAATCTGGTCCTAGGGATGCCAGACCAGGAAGATAGAAGGAACCTGGCACTGTTGAGCAACATTGACTGACTGATCCAATAGACTTTCTGTTCCTTGAGATACATAAATGCCTTAGTCAGAACACTGTTAGATGCAGGCTAACAGAAATCCTGTAAGATACAAAGGTAATGTTTCTCTTACATCTAATAGGGTTGTAGTAAAATAGATCATTTTACATATTTTCAGAACAGAACAAAGTTAAAAAAGTTCTCATTACTACTGTTTGTATTAAAAATAGAATTTCTAAATAAATCACACAAAGACACACACACACACACATACATACATAAGAAGTACTTAAAAATGAGAA
>NW_006383015.1:5462522-5467448 GCF_000327345.1 Myotis davidii | reverse complement strand
TGATGTACTTGGGATAGAGATCTTCTCAAGAGGCAGCACAGTCTAGTGGTTAATAGTCATGCCTTTGGGCACAGACAGCCTGAACTGGCCTCCCAGCTCTGGCACCGACTTACTGTGCAGCCCTGGGCCATGGTTTAAACTCCCTAAGTCTCAGCTTTCTTGTAAGAAAAATGAGAATAATAACTTCATCAATGGGTTATTGCTTGAATATTAACTATAATATTACATATAAAGTATTTAACACAGTGCAAAAATGCAGTAAGTACTTAGTAAACATGGGCTGTTATTATATTAATGACCCAAAGAAAGCATTGAGAATTCATTTAAATTTTTCTATGCTCTCATTGATTTCATTATCTTTTCCTCTCATGTACAAACTTTACTTTGATTTTTTAAAAATTTCAACATTTGGGGAATACATTTTGAAAACTCAAAAATTACTTGAGTTTGAGATTTATTAATGGCAAAGAATATGTTTTTGCTACATCTCAGGGTGTTTTTTTTTTAATTCCATTATTCCAAAATGTCAATTAACAGGAGTATTGAGTCTTATGGGTATTTGTCACTCTCTGGAACAGAGATCCTTTCAGGAGTGTCAAAGTGTGGGGCAATCCAGTCCAAACCAGGCAAGGATAGTATCTGTTTGAAGTAGTTGGCAGTGATTCCTGGCTACAACATGGCACCAGCAGGAATTAATCTTGTCTGGTATTGGGGCCCATGCAGGATTGGACTCATGAGAAAGCATTAGCTGATAAAACAGTGTCCTGGTTCATGCTGCTCAGATATTTATCAGGGAGTAGGATTATAGAAAAGGCAGTGGATCAGAAAAATTAGCGTCTTTCCTCTCAGCAACTCTATGTCACAACCCATTGCTGTTATTTAAAAATGGAAAAGAAATAACATATTGTGGTGTTCATTTCACAAAATATTTGTGTATCAAAGCATCATGTTGTGCACTTTATCTTACATATGTTATATGTTGATAATATTTCAATAGAGCTGGGATAAATGGAAGAAAAGAAGAAAGAGAAACATTATTTGGCTGCCTTTTTCTACCTCTGCACAGACAAGAAGCATTGAAGTTTTACCATCATTTTTTCTTCCAATTTTCCCTTTCCTTAAAAAAAATATGTTTTTATTGATTTTAGAGAGGGTGGAAGCGAGAGAGAGGTAGAAGCATCGATGAGAGAGAAACATCAACATCTATCAGCTGCCTCCTGCATACCCCGAACTGGAGATTGAGCCCACATCCCAGGCATGTGCTCTGATCAGGAATCAAACCCATGATCTCTGGGTGCATGGATCAATACTCAACCAATGAACCACACAGGCTGGGCCAATTTTTGCTTTATGGTTAGAAGTTGACCCTGAATTACAAACACATTTATATAAAGTGGTTGCTAGATAGAATAATTTTGTATACTTGAGAAAAATAACATGGACAATTCAAAAAACTTAAATGAATTCAGGAACTCTCACCCCTCTCATATACAAAAGTCTGGAAGATTTTTGTTATAGTTTTATGTATTTGTTTTCTTAATTGAATAATGAACAAAGATTGAACAACAGTTCATATATTGAGGTCTTAAGAATATACTAAAAATCGCTTGTATTTAAAATTTTTATACTATATATTGGCCATCTAATTGATTTGGTAATCTTTTGCTGTTTATGACAATACATATACAAATCCTAAAATAATTCTTTAAGACAAGTTTTGCTAAATTCTGCCAAATTTAGGAGGATGTACTCTAGTTTTTTGTAAGCTTCTCTAAAATTAGCTGCATATCTACTATGTGCCAAATCTGACTCTAGTTGTTTTCATACATACACTTTATCTCTTGTTCCATTAATTACTCAGTTTCTCCATTGCATTTTTTATCTGCCCGACTCTGTCTTGTTTTCCTATCCCTTTTAAAAAAATAGACTTTAATTTTAGAACAGTTTTATATTCACAGCAAAATTGAACAGAAAGGAAAGAATGCCCATATATTCCCATATAGATTTCCTCCTATGTTATTTTCTAGGAGTTTTATAATTTTGTGCATTACATTTAGGCCTATGATCTCTTTTGGGTTACTTTCTTAAAAAGTATATTTAAATATGTTTTGTTTTGTTTGTTTGTTTTTTCTTTTTGTGGATGTCCCATTGTTTCAGCACCATGTGCTGAAAAAATAATTCTTTTATACATACACATATGCTCAGTTTTACCTTAGCTAAACAAAATACTTGTAAATGGCCTATTATTTTCTCAAACTCTAGCCAAAGTTATTTAAAAAAGAGAGTTGGTGCTTTCAATCTCCACTTCTACACACTCCTTTGATAATCCCTGAAATCTGTCTCCCAAGCTCTTCACTCCACTGAAATAATTGCTGGAAGGTAAGGGTTGTTCAGGAATTCTGAGACCCAGAATTCCTAGGTGAGCTTATGTTCTTTGTTTTCTTTGTTGGCGTTTCTTCCTCTCTTTCACCCCCATGGAAGTTCCACAAAATTCTTTTTGCGTCTATTCTCTCCCTTCTCTCTATTATGTCTGTATTTCATTGGGCTTTAATGAATTTAAAACTCATTCTAATAACCATGGCCCTTCTTCTTTTCCTGTCCCACATCTATAGGCACAATGGAACTTATCCACCTGGATAATATAGTAAAATGTTGTACTTAATAATAGTGGGGGAAAGGGGTCATTATTTTCTTCTGATGCTGACTTCCACTTGATTTCCCCATTAGCATAAATTGCACAATCATGTGCTCAAACACCCAGGATTGAAATACCACGTTTCACTTTTCCTCCCCCCCATTTTGTCTGTTGCTAAATCTTGTAAGTCACGCAGTTTTATTTCCACAAGGTGTCTTTTTATCTATCCCTTTGTCCCAATTAATGGAAGTAGAATTATGTTGTTGTAAATATATATAAGAATTCTCATAAAATAAAATAGTTCACAAACAGTACTTATGATAACAATGTAGGACAAAGTGACACTAATACACAGGGAGTAAATTATGATCTCACTAAACAGTTCTGGGTAAATTGAATATTTACATGAAAAAAAATGACCCCTTCATACAGTTCACAAAAATTAATTCCGGATGTATCTAGATGTAACAGTTTTAACTGGAAACAACAAAGTTGCCAGTATAGTTGAAGAAGAAAGAGATTTTCAAGTAGAACACAAAAAGTGCTACCATAAAGGAAAAAATTAATATGTTAGACAACATTAAGATTTAAAACTTTTGTTCATCAAATGTCTCCATCAAGAGTGAAAGCCTTAGATTGGGAGAAGATATTAGCAATCCATATAACCAACAAATGACATATTGCAAACATACAAAGAATGTAAATCAATAACAAAGATCAGAAAAGCCATTTTTAAAAATGGGTAAAATACCATTTCATAAAAGATCATATTCAAATGGCTGAAAACAGAGGAAAATAAACTCAATGTGATTTTTTTAATCAGGGAAGCACAAAATAAAATCCCAGTTTCACTATTGCACATCTACCAAAAAGCTAAAATGACAAAGCAGGTAAGAGTTGCTGGACATGTGGACTAACTAGAATCAAAAGTAGTGTTTGCACCAATGAAAATGGTACAATTAGTAACCCACTTTGGAAAACACCTTTTTCAGTATTCAAGCGAAATATAATCGTATCTGAAGCATTCATGGGAAGTAAAGTGAGACTATGGTTTGAGTTCCTTTTTATAATGTCATGTTCTTTTTTCTTTGCCTCTCTTTTTTTTTTTGGATTTCTCCTCTAATTCAATCTTCTGACCATCACCCAGCCCCCAGCCCCACTCACCTCATTCTTCAGAGACACTTCCCATATTTTGGGGCTGACGGACCCCTGTTAAGCTCATACATTATCTGCAGGTTTATATCCTGCTTAAACCAGTGTGGTTCAATAAACCTTTCTGTGATAATGATAATGTTCCCTGTTGTCCAACAGAGTAGATACTAGTCATACATGTGAACACTTGAACTATGACTAGAATGACTGAGGAATCAAAATTTTAATTTTACTGTATTGTGATAAATTTACTTTTTTTGCAATATAATTAATATACAATAGACTGTGAACACGTAATGTGTGCAATTTGACAAATTTGGGTGTATGCTTATATCAGTAAAGCCATTACCACAACCATGATAATGAACATACCTGTCATTCTCTGAGAATTTTCTTGTGCCTCTGGTAGCCTTTTCCTCCTGTTCCTTTCCAGGATAGAAAAGCCTCTGCTTTGACTATAAGATTATCAAATTAGCAAGAATGTACTTGTGTGTAAGGTAAATTCACCATTGGCACTGAGAGTTGATAAAAGTTTTCTCCAGTTCATGGAGAACTAAGAGAAATCTATAATAGTGTGGATTTTTTTTAAAGGGTTCTGTGGAAAATAACCTCACAAGGTGATCCGATCATAAATTCTTAACTGGGCAGGTCATGGTGGGTACTCATATCGCTTCAGTTTTATCTTTACCGGAAGCAAGCCCTGTCTATTATTTCTGTGCATTTAGGTTAACACACCTTTGAAATAACCCTTGATACATATTTTTGAGTTTATTCACCTATAATCTAATCACTGTCTTGCTTCTCCCACCTCCATGTAGTCTTACTTAAAATCCCTCCTTCATTTCAAATGCATAAAAGAAGCTACAAAATTGTCATTATCTGGAGCATTTGAGATCTTGCTCCCTGGCATATGCCATCAGTTTGGCTCAAATAAACTCTTATAAAAATTCTCTACAGGTTTGGGTGTTTTTCACATCAATAGCAGGGAAGAATAATGATAGGAATCAAAGCTGAAGAATGTTTATATGAACATGCATTATATTGGTACCATAGATTATTAGGAAATAACATGAGAAGACAGGGTTAGAGTGATAGTTCTGTAAAATAAACATGAGATGGGGAAAGGAGGACAGCCCCTC
>NW_006383015.1:5458131-5461737 GCF_000327345.1 Myotis davidii | reverse complement strand
AATCTGTAGTGGTATCCCCCAAAAGAAATGTCTACCAAGAACCTCAGAATGTGATCATATTTTAAATAAGGACCTTTGCTGACATAATGAAGGTAACGATCTTGACATGAGATTATTTGGGATGAGGGTGGATCCTAAATCAAATGACAAGTGTCTTTATAGGAGACCAAGTAGGATAATATGGAGACACCAAGAGAAAGCCATGTGAAGACAGAGACTGGAGCTAAGCTGCCATAAACCAAGCAACACCTGGGACTACCAGAAGCTAAAGAGGCAAGGGAAGACTCTCCTCCAGAGCTTTCAGATGGAATGTGGCTTTGCCCACACAGTGATTTCCGATTTTAGCTCCAGAGCTATGAGGGAATACATTCTGTTGTTTTCGGTCATCACCTTGTGGTTATTCGTTTAGGTATCCCTATGAAACTAACATGGATTATATTAATGGAATGGGATGCAGCTATAAAAATACCTACAAATATGAAAATGCCTTGGAATTGGGTAATGGGTAGATGCTGGAAGCATTTGAGGCATGTGATAAAAAAGGTTTACATTGGCTTAAGTGACTGTTGGTAAGCATAGGGGCAATGAAGAGTGTTCTGGTAAGGTCTCAGAAGGAAATTAAGAGTGTGGAAGAGAAAGCTTCTATCATCTTAAAAGAATATAGTCATGAACAGAATAATGGTAGAAATATGAACATTTCAAATGCTTTTCATGAGATCTCAGAAGGAAATGAGGAACAGATTATTGCAAATGGAAGTAAGGCAACCCTTGTGATATACAGTGTCAGAAAACCTGGCTAAATTGTACTATACTATTAGGTGCAAAGCATAGCTTGTAAGTAATAAACTTGGATATTTCACCGAAGAGCTTTCCAGCCTGGTTTTCGGTGTTTTTGTTGTTTGTTTATTTTCTCTCAGTTTATTTTCATAAGAAGAGAGAGGGACGAAAAAAAAATTGTTAAGCAAAAAAGAACCATCATCTAATGATTTGGGAGATTCTTAGCCTATCCAGGGAGCAAAGGATGCTAATGTTAGGAAATTCACTGTTGAAAAAGTGTGCCCTAGAGAGAGAAGGAACATTGTAGCTGGACAAACTTCTGATAAAGAGATGAGGTATGTGACTAATAGATCTAATTATCCATCTGAGCAGAGCCAGGAATAGAGCTGGGGTTTTCCAGGAAAGATCTGTAGAGACCTTTTTGTCTAGCGGTGGATTTCCATGACGTACATGGGAGACTGGCAAGGTTTTTGGGAATGCTATATCAGCAGAAACACTGCCAACTTGGACCTAAAGGGACAGAGTCTGGATGAAATGAAAGGAGGTTGTAAGGTTCCCAGAATTCCTACAGGCAGGAAACAGGCTGATAGAGCTGCTCAGCTAAAAACATTTGTTATCTTTCAAGAAAAGAGAGAAAAGACTCTGAGGCAGAGCTTTGGGTGCAGAGGCCAAAGCCAAGGGTCTACAGGCAGGGACTGGAACAGTAGGTTCAGAGGCAGAAAACATGAAACCAAGAGCCATAGAGGACATGCAGGAGACAATATCTATTTATGGATACAATTGAACAAAATATGTAGGGAGATGATTTCCACATCAAGCATCTAAAATTATGAATAAATGTGTGCTAAAATTCTCTTTGTAAATCAAGTCAGATCCAGGATAATAAACAAGCTGTGAGGCTGCCATTTCCTTGAGGGCATCTGCCAATACATGGCACCCAGATTTGAATGAATATACAGAGGGGACAGGAGAGAAATTTCTGGAGCTACTGAAATGCTGAATCAGAGACACTGCTATGCTAATATTAAGTACTGAGTAAAATAGCAGAGTGGGGAAGCTCTACCCTGCAGTGGGAGATCTAATAACACTTGCTTATTTTATCACAGAAATAAAAGAGACTACAAAAAGTGTAAAGAAGGAACAAGAAAAAAATGTACAACAAAACAAATACACATATACAAAAAATAAAACAGAATTTCTAGAAATGATAAATATATTAAAATAATGAACAAGTTGGATATAGCTGGATAGAGACTTTGGAGTAATAGTGAACTTGGAAAAAGATCTAAGGAAGTTGCACAGACAGTAAGAAGGTAAATATTAAACATGGGTAAAGAGAGTTGCACAAACACTAGTGTGGCCGGAGCAAAGACGAAAAAGAGCAGAAGATGTGATCCAAGAGATGACCAAGGGCTAGGCCACATGAGCATTTATAGGCTATTGCACGGAATTTGCTCTAGTAAAATTGGGAGCCATGGGAATGCTTGTAAAGTAATTTCTGCTATGAATGGTGCTTTTTCAGATATGATTCTATTCATAGAAACTGTGTAGGAGCCTGAGACATATTTAATTAACATAGAATGAAATTTTGTACAAGTAGCCTCCATCACTGTGTACAGAACATGCTAATAAATTAATAAATATCTTGTAAATGAAAGTGAGAAAAAGTATATGATGGCAAATTTTAGCTAAAAATTTCAACAGACAAGTAAAACATATAGTCCAAAGGACATGGAAAGCTTGATAAGAAATATTTGTGAGGCCATATTGGATGGCGGAATGACCACAGGAATTTGAGTAAGAGACCCAAGTCAGAATTTCCAGGCTTCCCTTGCCTACCTGACTTACGTGGGTTTTGCTTGCTTCCCTTGTACAATGGGAATAGCACTATATTAGGCAGATATTTATTGCAAAAATGCGATTTGGCTGGAGGGATTGGGAAAAAGAAAGATAAAAAAAACTCATGGATATAGGCAACAGTGTAGGCATTGCCGTAGGAAAGGTATAGAGGGGTAAATGGTAATGGAAGGAGATTTGACTTGGGTGGTGAACACACAATACAGAATACAGATCATGTGTTGTGAAATTGTGCACCTGAAACCTATATACTTTTGTTAACTAATGCCACCCCAATAAATTCAGTAAAAAGGAACAAGAGACAATACAAAATCTGAATGGCTTATAATAAGCATATATTTCTCATTCATGGATCTGTAGGTCATCTGGAAAAATTTTCTTTCAGCTATAGGTTATGTTCAGGAGTGTTCTGTGTTTCTTATTCTGGATGCAGTCTTGAAGGGCATCCATTACTTGGAGTAATTCTTTTTAAAGTGGAGGACAGAGCTCTTCGAGGGGCCGGCTGAGAAACGTGACATTTAAGGCCTGAGAACTAGTACACCATCACTTCTGCCAACATTCATTTGGCCAGAGAAAGTCACAGTGAAAACCCAGTACAGGGTGAATTGGAGTTGGAGAAAGAATAAAAATAAAGAATAAACAAAAGACATATGGGTAATCCAGGAATAAACAATTAAGCCTTGAACTAAGATGATAAGGTCAATGAGGAAATTAGGCCCTACATGGATGAAGCAGAATATTAAACCTAAAAACAAATATGCCAGCCTCAGTTACCTAGGAAGTTTTAGGTTAATGTGTTGTTGTAGAATCCAGTTGTTGGAAGAAGATTGTCAGCAATGTCATTCAAAAACAGAGAAATATATGAGAAGATACCATTCAGTTTGTTAAGGCATGTCTATTGGTCATTGGTGATCTTTACACGGATAGTTGTCTATTTTTGTGAGCTTTGCATAGGTTCATAAGACAGAAAAA
>NW_006383015.1:5444319-5456889 GCF_000327345.1 Myotis davidii | reverse complement strand
CTGCTCTCCTCCATGGGTTTGTCCTGCTGAGTTGCATTTCATTCCCTTCCTGCTCCACCTCCCCCCTTTATTCTCTCTGCTGCATTTCCCAAACTACATGTGACCTCACTGTTTCTACTCAAAATCTTACAGCCCTTTCACCTTCCAAAACTCAAACAGTCTCCCACACATACGAAGGCAGCAGAAACATGTTTGAAATACTCTGCCAAATAGAGTGATAACTCTCAAAAGTAAGAGATAAGTTAGCTTTGACAATGATGAGTACAATAACTTCATTAACTAGACCCATACAATGTCTTGTATAAATATCTAAAGTGATGCATTATAAATGTGTTTCCATTATAGCCCTGCCTGAATATTAGATTTTTTTTAAAATTTGTCTTCCAAACATATTGACTTGCAGCTCTCTCACAAAAATGAAATTGAATTCACTATTTTGTGCTTGTTACCAAGGGCATGGAATTGGCAATATAGCATGATTAGTATTGATCCCGGGGGATAAAACTAACAGCGCTTCTGTTTGTAGAGAGAAAGAGAACTTTGTGTTCTTATCAATAAGTATCAGAAAGACGAACACGTCCATGTCTTCAGACTCATGTTGCACTTTTTTCTCTATCACCTCTTCTCGGTGGAAATGTTGAATGAAATCTTGGTCTAGGTAAGGTTCTGTTATGGGACCTACCACTACAATGCACTCTGATTATTAAGATTAATTCTCAAAAAAATAAGATGAGATTTTATCTATAGTAATACTATTGCTCTTAGAACAAAAAACTGATTTTGCTGAATGTTTTGGAGAATTTGAAATGTGTTTAACATTTATTTAAAGGCATTAATAAGACTAACACTGTGGTATTCCTGAGACTCAGAAACTCTAAAACTATTAATATTAGGAAAGAGACAAAGGATAGTGTGCATTAAAAAATAGGATTTTAAAGCAATTTAATTTACTTTTGTACCACGTACAAATGTTTTGGATATTTTTCATGTGTTCATCTGGGACAGCCTTTGTGCTGCTGGTAGAATTTAACACACTACTTCACTGCTTTGATCTTTCTGAAACTATGCTGCTGAAAAGATGGGCTAACTCTTTAAGGGGACAATATTTTAATGCTTCCCACTCATGCTATAGGCTACTTTAAAAATGAACCTTTTTTTGCCCAGTCTTAAATTATACAGTATTATAGGAATTTGAAGAAAAATTAGAGGATTTGAATTTTGTTGCATGAAGGATATAGAAAAGGACACAAACAGCAAGATTTGAAGGTGTCTTCTTTTGATTCTGTTCAAAGACAAGAGAACATTAGGAACAGACAGTGGAAATCAAGATGCCACAAATAAATCAGAAAGACAAACTTTTAGGACTAAAAGACTTTCTGAAATGTTCTCTCTAAAGCGCCAAAGAGTAAATCAGTATGAACCTTCCAATACTGCTATAAACAGTCCATTTGCTGCTTAACTTCAAGTTCTTGTGCCCTGAGAGTGCTAGAGAGACACAGCAGAGTTTGCTGAACCATGAAATCTAGTAAGTTTTTGGCAAAAACAATGATTATGGTTGCCTTCCATCTTTAAAATGCTTGCAGTCACTTGCAGCCTTGGTTTCTTCCCCCAGCAACACCGGGAAGCCACTGACTGACTTGTCACTTGACCTCAACATCCTCTTCATTGCCCAAAGCATTCACCGTTTCTCAGGTTATATCCTTTCTGGCTTCTCTTTAAAATGTATTGTGTTGTTCCTGAGTGAAAATCCATTTCCTTTGGAGATGGATTCTTGTGAATAGCTTCTATGGGTTTTTCCTCTTGACATCCCCAGATTGTAGTTTATTCTTACAATTTTCCCACGTAGTTACTCTTTTTTTTTTTCTTAATAGTCTCTCTCTCCAGATCTTTCTTCTCTTCTTGCATCCATCCATCCATCCATCCATCCATTCATTTTACCTCTTCTTTGTAGCTAATCTCCCACATAAGAAATAGGTCTTCCTTTTCTGAATATCATTTTTAAATCTCAAAATGGGTGCTTTGAAAGCAAATGCCCTTTACTAAACTAATTGTTATTATTTTTTTCTTTAAAACTAGGGCCTCTTTCTTATATTTTAAATTCTATTAAAGGCCGACTCTATTAGTCTGGTGTCTCATGATCAGCATTTCAGTCTCTTTAGCTCCAAAGACAACACACATCCACTGTATTGGGGTGGGCTCCTAAGAAACAGAGCCTGAGGATAGAGCCTCCATGGTACGTTTAGTGCTCCCATGAGAACTCGAAAAGGCCAGAGCCCTTTCTCTGTGCGCAGGGCAGCACTCAGTGAGGAGGCAGCTGCCTACACTCCAAAAGGAGGACCCCTCACCATAAAGCACACCTGCTGGCTCCTTGTTCTTGGACTTCCCAGCCTCCAGATTGTGGAAACAAATGCCTGATGTGTCATCACCCAGCCTGTGGCATTTTGTTCTAGCAGCCCAAGCTGACTAGATAACCCCATTACCTTCTCACTGAAGCAGCCCTTGTGAGGCTGTGCTTGTGGTCTATTAGCTGGGATCATGTAGAAAGAACTTTGCTAAGAATAAAATAATCTAGAAGTGGGCCTAGTGACAAAAGTCATTTGATATTTTCTCAAACTTGTAATTAAATATTTAAGGTTAATTAACTAAAAAATAAAAATTAAGCAATACCAATTTCCATGTAAACCACATGTTAAGGTTTTACATTTTATTCCTCCAAGATCTCACCACAATTGCATTAGTTCCTCGTTCTCCCCCGATTTGAAAATTTTATCCAAAACAAAGTCAGAATTTATTGAATGGTACCTCTCAGTAGGGAAGTTGAAAGAGAGTCTTGGTCTTTGTGGGGAATAAGAAATGTAATAGAATTTGTTATTTCTACTTCAAACTGATGTTATTCAATATATACTTTATGGCATATTTTTATTATTCTGATATATTCCTTGTATTTTACTATCTGATTTATATTTCATTCCCAAGTGTTTACATATAAGTGTCTTAATATTTCCTGAATTAATGCATGCATTAATGAATGAATGAATGAATGAATGAGGAATATTTTTCTCACTTCAGCTCAAATCACCACAGTTGAAAGTTAGATCCCAGATGAAACTTAATTACATTACAGTTGAATATGTTAAAATAATTCTTTTTGATTACCCTAGAGTGCCTTAAAATGGATTTAAATTAGCTGTGAGGATTAGGTATATAGAACTGACATATTGGAAAATGTAGGAAAGTCAGACAGTGTCTCAGCACAGGCAGAGTTAAATTCAGTTTTATAGTGTTATAACCAAGCAGAACTATAAAAGAGAAAGGTGAAAATTGAAAGGTGAAATCTAAGAAGCTAACTTAATGTGGGATTTATGCTAATTGATGAAATTAGTTAAAGGAAAGAATAGAAATGTTTGAAACTGGAGGCCCTGAGGTCCTCTTGGTGAATCCTGTGATGGCAGGGATGGCGATAAAAGGAATTCTTTTCTTTTTGAAAACGATGCATTTTACCTATCAGTTGCTATTTTATATATCAGCACTCAAAGTTTTTTGGTGATTTAAAGATGTTACCAAAGGTTATTTCTTTGAAAAGTTTCTCTAAATCTTATAGTATATGCAATATAGTACAGTATATTCTTTTAAAACTAATCCAGCGCCAGTCAAATATGCAATAATGAACTCACCCTTAAGATAGTGTGAGCCCAGATGGTGTCCTGTTCTTCTGCTATTACTGACAATAAAATAATTTTGCTATCATAGATATTTCCCCTCAGGTTGCAAAGATAGTAGAGAGAGAGCTGGCTGTGAGGGCCTGAGCTCATTGCCACAACTGTCATCTCCTGGCAGCCTGCTCTCCTTTCCTCTGCTCACAGTAGCCAATGAACCCATCTGCCAAAGGCAGGAAGCCTGGCCATCCTGCATTTCTCCTTTGCTCTAACACTGAGCACACTACTGATCTCTAAATGCTACTTATTATACACTAGAGGCCCAGTGCATGAATTCGTACATGGGTGGGGTCCCTCAGCCTGGCCTGTGATCTGGCAGATTGGGGCCTTCTCGCCCACTCCAGGTGGGGGCCAATCAGGGCCAGCTGGTCAGGGGGCGGGACCGAGGGAGGTTGGCTGGCTGTGGGAGGTTGGCTGTGGGAGTGCACTGACCACCAGGGAGCAGCTACTGCATTGAGCATCTGCCCCCCTGTTGGTTAGGAACCAGTTGACCAGTTGTAACAGTTGCTTAGACACATATATGGAGAGAGAGAGAGAGAGAGAAGAGAGATTCTTTACATATCTTGGGTGTTTGCCTTCCTTGCCTTTACTTCTCTTACTGCTTCTTTATGATCTCCTCATATCTCAACTAAATGATAGCAATAAGTGTCCCTGTTTCAAGTCCCACTGAATTCATCCTCTGTGATACTGTGGGAGGAAAGGAGATCTTTCTAAACTACACTCTGAACCTGTCACTTAATTATTATATTGTTTTAGTTGCTCCTAATTCACCCTGAGAATGAAATCTAGATCCTTTGACTTGACATTCAAAACCTTAGTCATTTTTATAACTACTTTACTATAATGAACAACTAGATTCTGTTTACCAACATTACTTATCTATCATTAGTCTATCTAACTACCTATCATTTATCTCATCTCTTTGTTGACAACCCTCTTCATTGCAAATAGTATTGATATTATTGTAAATCAAGTGTCAGAATGGCTAACATCAACAAATCAACAAATGACAAGTGCTGGCGAGGATGCAGAGAAAAAGGAACCCTCCTGCACTGCTGGAGGGAATGCAGACTGGAGCAGCCATTGTGGAAAACAGTATGGAGTTTCCTCAAAAAGTTAAAAATGGAACTCCCATTTGACCCAATGATCTCACTTCTAGGAAGATATATATCACACAATCTCACTCATTTGTGGGATATAATGAACAACATAAACTGATGAACAAAAACAGATCCAGAGATAGAGAAGCATCAGTCAGACCGTCAAACTTCAGAGGGAAGGGAGGAGAAGGTGGGAGTAAGGGGTAAAGATCAACCAAAGGACTTGTATGCATGCATATAAGCATAACTAATGGATACAGATACCAGGGGGGTGAGGGAATGAGTGTGTGGGGGGGTAGCAATGGGGGGATAAGGACACGTGTAATACCTTAACCAATAAAGAAGAAAAAAGATGTTCTACTCTCCTTTTGCCAGGTGGAAGGCACATGACCCAGGATAGACCCAGTCAGGCTCTTTCAGAAAACTTGAATTTTAGATGCTACGATGAACAATTAGCATGTCCCTGCATTCTTCCTATCGCCTTGCTTTGAGCATGGCTTTACTCTTCATGGAATCCTCTCTTATCTCTGCACTTCAACTCACACTTTGGAATTTTGTGTAACTCCGCTCTGAAATAGAGATACTTCATTTGTACTTCACTGCCCTTCAAGTTCAGTCCGCTATTTCCGACTTATTTTTCTATGTGCTCCTCCAGAATGTTAGCTCCTTGAAAGCAGGGAGTAATGAACAGGCGTCAGGAGATAAAAGGCAAGACATGAACTCAGTGGCAAATTAGAGAAATGAGAAGAATGAACAAACAGTAAGATGCAGAGAACTATAGCGTGCTGAGAGATTCTAGTTAGGGCAGCAAAGCATAGCAGTTATCTTCCAGGCTGGGAGGAACTTTGGGAGAAAGCACATGAGATAGTTATTAGTATCAGTCACTAAATATCTCTAAATTATTCCCCTCCCAGGCATGTGATAAAACTGTTCTTCCTAGGGCCCTCGTGGTTTTGGCAATGAGTTGTGAACAGAAGTTATTTATGTCACTTCCAGGCCAGAGCAGTTAATGGTGGGAGAGGGAGCATCCACAATCTCTCTCTTGTTCTGATATTGGCCACAATAGGGAAGGAGGCCACGCCATCAGAAAGAGGACCAGTGATGAGGGGACACACAGTGGGCATGTGCTGTGAGGCAGGAGTGAATTATTGCTGTTTAAAGTTGAGGTTTTGGAGCTGTTATTCAGCAGAGCATAATCTGTCCTATCCTGGTTTCTCCTGAGTGAAACCAAGCAGATAGACACAGAGTGGGATGGCCAATAAAAAGGACAAAAAAAGAGAGAAATGAACAAAGACCCAGACTCGATTTTATTTAACAAACTTTATCATAAGCTACTTAAATCTGACTTTGATTGTATTTACATTTAATAAGTTGCAAGCAGCACGATGTACTCTCGGCCCCATTAAGAAGGGGGGGGGATGCTTTGCTTCTCTTGCTGCTGGAAGAGCCACAGACAACAGTCGTCACAGCCCTCAGCCTGTCCTGCCTGCTGTAGAGAAGTGGCATTGCATACACTGATTGTGTTGACAAAGCAAATCATACACGTTAAGGGGAAAAACAAAAGGAGGATGAGAGCAAAATGCAGGAGAGAAAGTGAGTACAAGAGCGAGGACAAGAGTGTGAGTGATTTCACCCACATCTGCCCAGCCCCTCCCGGGGATACATCCACCTAAATGATGGAGGTACATCAGGAAAATTACTCTGCAATTGGCATTTCACTCATCAACAAGCAAGTAAGAAAGGTGTTTAATGACAGGTGCTTACAAAATGTAGTTCTCACTGTACTATGATCATATTACATAAGCAGTCTTTTAAATCTCTGGTAGGAGGCCTTCCTTAAGAGAGGCTAAAAGTGCTACTAATTATACCTGCAGTATACAGAGAAACACAGACATTCTATTAATGTTTAAACAAATGTAATGTCTGAAGAATAAATCTATGCCTCATAGCAGAATTGTCCAGCATTAAAGTAGTCCAAAATACAACCAATAAATGTAGCTAAATGCAGCAATTATGTAACACACTGATTTTTCTCAAATTCTTTGTATTGCTAGATAAGCACAACAAAGCCTTTGATTACAGCGAACAGAGAAGTGGAAGACTGTCTCAGCATCTGGGGCTTGTAATTAAATCTCCTGGTTTATTTCCAATCAGGCTTTTTTATGCTAGTGGCTTGAATAATACAATTGCAAAATTAGTTATATTTAAAATTGTGTTAATGTATGACTAAAAGAAAATGAAAGATCCTTTATTGCAAATATTCATTTTGATAAGCACTGGGTTAGGTCCATTATTCATTATCAAGATTGCTGATTGATTCATAACCTTAATTCCTTATATGTCAGCAGGCAATATCTACCACATGAGAGCAGCGAGTGAATGCTAGCGATTTAATGGAAGTCAACTTGCCCAGGATAATCTTATTTTAGTGGCATTATCAGACTAACTCTCAGAGAGATATCATTAACAGGGTTCTCTTATCATAGCGACAACTGCCCTGGCCTCATTTGCTCCTGAATTATTCTGGTCACATAGCTTAATTTTCCATTCATATCTTTTAAGATGAGAGAGGAAGAAAGAGAGCGGCAGAAAGAGGAAAAAGAGATTTTCCCTAGATTAATCCATGTCCTTGGAAGACCAAGATTCAGCAAATGCACACAATAAGATACAGTTAAATGTATACATAGATAAAATGTTTATTGCTTCTTCATGAAGGAAGAATAGAAAGGTGAATATTTTTGAGATTTCAATATGCCCTGCTGAATTTGGAGTATAGATTAATAGATTTCCAGTAAATTTATTGTTATAACCAATGAGTACACCCTTTCTATTTGGAGGAAAATAAAGTTAATTTAACCAAAACTAATCTTTCAATACAGATTCCAAGCAGTTCGAAACACCTGTTTGAAGGCATGAAGTAAATTTCAATTTATCATGTGACAAAACAAAACTATGTGCATCCATCTTGTAGATTAGTTACCTATAAGCTCTGTCAGCAACTCTACTCTTCCATTCTAACAAGAAATGACATCTCTTAATGCTAAAAACTTAAATTAGTTTCTCAAACTAGTTTTTGTTATTGCCTGTGAGAATCATATAGAATACTGATGTATATTGGATGCGTCATAAATAGTGATTTACAGTTAAGTGTATGCTGGAACTCAGAGCATTGTTTTTCATAAGTTGGCTTTATTGTTTCTGGACAACAGTTATTCTTGCCAAGCATGACCTTGGTTCAGAAGCTGGATTTTGTTTTATAACTGGAACAAGTCTCCTTTTGGCTCTTTTTCATCATTCTTTTGCTTGGAGAAGAGTAGAAAATGTGTGCTCTGTGGGAGATATTGAATGATAGATACACCATTATGTGAATGCTCTGCCAGTCTTAAAGCTGAAAATTATGTTGAATGGATTATTGGAGAGCTGATCAATTGGGATTGGTTTCAATTTTCTACCTTATCCAAATGTTGACACTCAGTGAAATGTCATTAATGTTAAAGGTAAATACTAGATTATATTGCTACCTAGGGATGGCTCTTCCCATATATCCTTCCCTATACAATATTAGAGAGAGTGTGTACTGGAGATCATCTAATAATTTTACAGAATTATTAGAGGGCTAGTACACTATCCCTTCTGCCCATTAGGACTTCCATAATTCCATCCATAATGTCTGATGAGATATCCTAAATAAAAACTATTGAAAGACAAAATTTGCATTGAAAATGATAAGTGATCACAAATAATTTCTACTGTATCATAGGCTGAATATACTGACTGTATGCTTTCTCCCTTCTAATAAATTTGGAAAACAATCATTATATAATTATTAAAATATTTTAAGAATTTTTAAGCAACTATTATGCTCTGAGAACTCTGCTAAGCAATTAAGCTATATTATATATTATTTATCTCATACTAATAATGGGAAAATTGAGAATTAGAGAAAGATATTTTCTTTCTGCAAAAGTTCTACATGAAGAAAAGAATAAAAACAAACAAACAAAAACCTCTGTTCAGTTGGATAAAGCTTGTGGCCAAGCTCATTATAATTAGATAGGCTGTCCCTCAAGAACCATCTCATCATGGGAAGGCAACAAATGTTTTCATATAAAACCATCTAGCCCAGCAGGTGTGGTTGAGCGTTGACCTATGAACCAGGAGGTCATGGTTCCATTCCCAGTCAGGGCATGCCCAGGCTGCGGGCTCCATCCCTAGTGGGGTGCATGCTGGAGGCAGTTGGTCAGTGATGTTTCTAATCCTTTCCCCCTCTCTCTTCCTCTCTGAAATCAATTAAAATATATTAAAAATAAAACCATTATATCGTATACTGAATATAATGGTAGGTGAGTAAATGCCATCAGAGAAGATAGGGAAGGGCACTTGATAACTGTACTGCCTGCTGGAGACAGTGAAGCTTTCATAGAAATAATGAGGTTCATAAGGAAAAAGGGAGCTTCCAGGAAACAGGAACAACAGGTAGAGAGACACAGTGATATGAAAATGCCAGCTGTGTTTTGGGAAAAAATGAGCAAATCAACTTTATTGGAGCATACATTTGCCTCAGAGCTTATGGGAGACGTAGCTAACAGTGTCTTTTTGACACTCTTTTAGGCAGTGTGTGTGTGTGTGTTTCGTGTCTCCGTGGGTCTGTGTGTCTCTATGTGTGACACTGGGAGAAACAAAAAAAAAAAAGAAAATCAGAATTTTTAAGTTCCATAGCAATGGGAACATTGAATTCGGTTTTACAGAGATCATCTGACAACAATGGAAGGGAGGGTTAAAAAGAGAAAGGAAGCCGAAACTGGTTTGGCTCAGTGGATGGGGTGTCGGCCTGCGGACTGAAGGGTCCCAAGTTCGATTCCGGTCAGGGGCATGTACCTGGGTTGTGGGCACTTCCCCAGTGGTGGATGTGCAGGAGGCAGCTGGTCGATGTTTCTCTCTCATCGATGTTTCTAACTCTCTCTCTCTCTCTCCCTTCCTCTCTGTAAAAAATCAATAAAATATATTTTTTAAAAAAGAGAGAGAAAGGAAAAGGCAATATCTAAGGCAACAAATTCTCACTGGTGTTCATTGCACAGTCAAAATAATAGCTAAGGCAACTCTAACATAAGACAAATGCATGAAAGTTGGAGAGACAGAAATATTTAAGGGAGTTTTAGGATTAAGTATGAAAATGTTAAGGGTCATTCTTCTTTTAAATAGAGATGCTCTAAATATAAAATAAAGTTTTGCAAAGTAAAAAGAAAAGATATTTGTTAAAAAAAAGTTTGCTTATTTAATGTACAGACTTGGCCATGCTATAATGGAGTGTTAGAATTTTTCTTCTAATATGCATCACAAAAGGATGTACGCAGGTCTGTTTTATGGGCAAAAACTGGACAACATAATATCGACTTTGTTTATAGAAGTAGTTAGAACTAAGCTTAACCTTATTATGAAGAAGAAAGGGGGCAGTCATTATAGGTAATTATTATTTTACAAGTAGTTAAAATGAAAAGATTTTTGAAGGAAATTGGACAAGACAAAACAAACAAGAAGACACAAAATCTCATTTCCTCAGGAATACACTAATTACTTACATTATGCCATGTGTAAAAGTAAAATACAAGCTTTGATGCTTCTCTCTCAAGGTTGTTTTGTTTGTGGATATTTTTTTTCTGTAAAAACCTGAAAACCCAGTTGCTTGTGCCTCCCACATACAAAACGCTTCCAGTGATATATTTAAGAAATGGGATTTTCCCCTTTCCTCCTACTCTTAACAGCATTTCTCCAATGTTCTTTTTTAATACTTCATTTTTTAGAGAAGTTTTAGGGTTACAACAAAATTGAAAGGAAGGTACAGAAATTTCCCCTGCCCCCACACAGACATAGCTTCCAATGATCAACCTTACTTACCAAAATGTACGTTTCTTACCAAGAATAAACCTACATCGATACCTCATAATCATTCCCAAATTCAGAGTTTACCTTAGGGATTCATCCTCGGTACTGTGCATTCTTTGCATGTGATTAAATGTAAAGCAACGCGTATCTATCATTATAATATCATCACAGAGTATTTCACTGCCCTCAAAAATCCTCTGTGCTTTGCCTATTCATCTCCCACCTCTCCGACCTCTGGTAACTACCGATCTTTTTATTGTATCCATAGCTTTGCATATATGCTTTTTAGATTGGCTCCTTTCACTTAGTAGTAGTCAGTTTAGTTTACTCCATGTCCTTTAATGGCTTGATTACTCATTTATTTTTTATTCCTGAATAATATTCCATTGTATAAAATATTGGAAATTCTTCCTTAGGTACTTAATTTAGTTTCTGTAAATTTGCTTAGAGTATTATAATCAATCAATGTGTGTTCTTTATCAAATATGTAAAATGGAATTGAGATTAGTCATATATTATATATATGATAAGAAGTCCCAAATTTCCTATTATTAAATTTTTAAGCAAGTCATTTTGTGTGATGAAAAATCAATAATTTAAGTATACTTTTCTGAATCTCTGAAAGAATCAGTTGCCCCAAATTTTTTAACCTGTATATTTTTATTTGAAGCTAGATTTTTTGAGTTAATGGGCTCATGCTGTTTCTAAATCAATATCAGTTTCTGGAAAATCTACTCTAACATAAATAAAAACCCTATATATTTTGCTTCTTTTCTGTGAAATTTGGTATAACACCAGGACCATCAGTTATCTATGTTAAATAAGTTTTATTCTTTGATATTAGATATTGAATTTTAAATGTTTAAATATTCATAAAACTTGAGAGTTTAAAGTCTTTAGAAACAACAGAATTATTGAAATTTCAAATTTTTGCTTATACCTTATACATTTTACATGTATATTTTATATATTTTGATAATAGAATGATTTACCTTAATTTTTTAGAGATTATTACTGGGGTTCTATGTCCAAACTTATAATATAAAACATGATTTAGAAAATAAGCAATTGACAAAAATATCATTGTACTCTATGTGGTAAGAGTGTGATATATGTCAGGTGCTAAAGTGGGCATTTAATCTTACTGTTTTATTTAAGACTAGTGGCCCAGTGCACAAAATTTGTGCACTCAGGGTTGTGGGGCGGGGGGGCTCCCCCAGCCTGGCCTGTGCCCTGTCTCAGTGCAGGAGCCCGCAATCCATTGCCCCAAAGAAGTAGGCCCTGCCCACCCATTCGGGGCTCCTCGATGGATTGCCCCAAAGAGGTAGGCCAGAGTCGGGGGAGGCCTGCGGACTCCTGGTGCAGGCGCACAAAGGCCCTGCCCCTGGACCGGGCTTCATGGTGGAGAAGCCTCAGTGTGTGCCTGCGGACCCTCAAGCCGGTGCAGGTGGACGGGAATGTGAGCCTCATGTCCCCGGGCCTGTTGCTGGGGGCGGGGACACAGGCCTCATGTCTCTGGGCCGGTGCTTGGTGGGGATGTGAGCCTAATGTCTTCAGGATGGCACAGGGCGCAGGGATGTGAGCCTCATGTCTCTGGGCCAGCCCAGGGTGCAGGGACACAACCTGCTGATAGGCTGTTACGTGATGGTGTCCCGACCAATTTGCATATTATCCTATTATTAGATACACACTCAACAGCCTGGCAAAATGAAATTATTGTCCTCTTATCTACACTAATAAAAGAGAAAAATGGTAATTGGCGTATGACACTACCTTTTTCATTGGCTAATCAGGGCTATATGCAAATTAACTGCCAACTAAGATTGGCAGTTAACTGCCAACAAGATGGCGGTTAATTTGCATATGTAGGC
>NW_006383015.1:5430109-5443167 GCF_000327345.1 Myotis davidii | reverse complement strand
ACACCTCTGGCCGAGGCATCAGGCCTGGGCAAGGGGCAGAGCCAGCAATCAGAGGGGTCTGGGGGTCCTCTGCCCAGGCCTGACGCCTGGGCCAAAGGCATCAGGCCTGGGCTGGGGGCAGAACCAGTTATGGGGGGAAATGAGGGTCCCCTGCCCAGGCCTGACACCTCTGTTAGAGGCGTCGCCTCTGTTAGAGGCGTCAGGCCTGGGCAAGGGGCCGATCCTGTGATTGGAGGGTGATGGTGGTCAACGCCTGAGGGCTCCCAGTATGTGAGAGGGGGCAGGCTGGTCTGAGGGACACCCCCCCCACACACACACACACACCCAGTGCACAAATTTCGTGCACCGGGCCCCTAGTTATATATAAATAAATGAGTTTTAAGGAGACATACCTATTTTAAAATTCACTCAATTGGTAAATAACAGGACTGGGAATCTAACTTAGATATAATTCTTTTCATTGCAGTATGGAAAAACTACCTATCCCATTACTGAGTGATAGGAAGCATTGGGTATTGATCTAATACACATTGCTAAAATGAAGTGTTCATAAAGCTGAAAGTTGTCTTAGAGAAGTTGCCCAGTATCTTTCCTCATGGAGTCTCTCTGAAAGGATAGTATTGCTGGAAACAGGAAAGAGGCCACAGCAGATGAGAATACCTGATCAGGTCCTTCTATATTAGACCCGTGGCCCCTCTTATATGAACTACCATGGTCAGATCAAGAGGTAAATTTTGAAAAAAAAATATTCTCAGGTGAGGATTAACAACAACAACAACAACAAAAAGGTAAATTGTAAAGTATATTTAGTATATTGTGGCATATTTAGGGAATGCATACACATATAATAGGAACCAACAAGCTGAAACCGGTTTGGCTCAGTGGATAGAGCGTCGGCTTGCGGACTGAAAGGTCCCAGGTTCGATTCCGGTCAAGGGCATGTACCTGGGTTGTGGGCACATCCCCCCTAGGAGATGTGCAGGAGGCAGCTGATCGATGTCTCTCATCAATGTTTCTAGCTCTCTATTTCTCTCCCTTCCTCTCTGTAAAAAATCAATAAATATATTAAAAAAAATAGGAACCAACAAGACGAACAGTATAATTGAGGAGTAAATCCTGAACTCTGGATATGCTATAAAGTACATATTTATTTATGAGGTTTTCTGGTAGCTGACCCAATTTTGTCCAATTCTACCTGTTTTTTGTGTTTTTTTTAGAAAACAACTAACATGTACCAATTAATAGCATTTGCTTCATTGTTTTTAAATTTATCTTCATCGTTGAAAGTATTGCAGATGTTCCTTTTTTTTGTTTGTTTCCCATAGACCCCCTCCACCCCACACTGACCCCTCCCAGGCCTTCACCACTCTATTGTCTGTGTCCAGGGGCTATGCATATATGAGTCCAGACTAATCACTCCCCACTCCCACACCTAACCCCCTCTCCCCAACCTTCCTTCTGAAATTCATCCATTTGCTTCATTTTTCAATGCCTTATATATAAAAGTTAAGTGAGTGTAATATATTTTTGACTGTTAATTTTCTATATAAAGAAAAGCAAGATATTTAGATGATCAGAGAAAATAATTAATTATATTTAAATTTTATTATTATTCAAAACTAGCCAAGAAAAAAATGGAAAATGAAGGCTCATGAAGAAGGAACTTTATTATTAGATATCAAAATGTATTACAAGGCTTCATAAACATGTTATTGTTCAGAAAATAAATCATCGTGCCATAATGTATGTGATAAAGGTGAGATTTTTTTAATCTGCACAGAAAGATGTACTTGTGAACAAATTGTTCTAGAGCATCTTTTCGTGTGTTTTTTTGGACATTTGTTTATCTCTTTTTGTGGAGAAATATGTATTCAAGTCTTATGCCCATTTTAAAGTTGTGCTCAGAGGCACCCTGAGCCTCAGCTTGCTCATCTGTAAAATAAAGGCTTCTATAGGCCAAACTCATACTACTTTGTACAAATCAGATATTTATGAAATACTAGTTTCCTGCTCCCTTGTCTCCTTGAGGTTGAGTTCCTGTAAAAGAATCATTTATTCTAGACAACTTAGAAAGTTATCAGTCTCAATCACCTGATGTTACAAATGGAGCACGATTTAGTTAATGCACATATTCTAGATCAAGAAGTGGTAAGATAAAATAAAAGAGAGCTTGATCTATGTGGATATCCAAATCTGTTGCTTTCTTGGGAGCCACATGAAAGCCTTGCTTTGGAGGAAGAGGTACATTCAATAGCAGAAAAATGTAGTGCTCTTTTAAATCCCCGAGTGGACCATCCACAGCCTGCCTCTCTCTCTTTCTTAGATATGGCTTTAGATTCTGTGTTTGATATAATGGCTCTGGGCAAGAAAAACTCATCTCTGATCCGTGGGGCACCTGGTACATCCATGTGTCCCTAGAGGAGAAGGGATCAGAGTTAAGCATGACTTACAAAGGCCAACAACTGAACAGTAGAGTCTCAGCTGTGCTTGTAAAGCACTGGGTCAAGAGAAGAGGACCTAGAGGATTTGGGGAAGCAGTGAGCCCGCTTCTTACTCGCTGAAAGGCAAAAATATAGGCGATAATCGGCAGTTTGGGGAAAGATCTGGGAAAATACGCACTGAAGGGGTAAGAGAAAAGGCAGGAAAGTGGACAGACAGAAGAATAAATTTGAGGGTCTTTTTGTAGACAGAGATGATGGTTTATTAATATTTGTAAGACTGAAAAAAATCTGGGCTTTTAAGTGCCACTTGCTATTTGTTGGTTTAATTCTTGAAAATCTTAAAAGAGGGAAATCTGAGGGATGTCCATGATTGAGGGAAGCCAGGAGCATTGTCTGTGTGGAGCAGTAACTAGAGATGGGGAACTGTGTCATAGTTCATGCGTCCTCTCTCTCTCTCTCTCTCTCTCTCTCTCTCTCATGCATGAATGCACATGCACACAAACACACAACTCATGAAGAAAGCATTATTATCCTCTTTTTAAATTTGAGAGAATTGAAGCTTATAGTTTCTTTCCTCAGAAAGCAAATTGAGTAAGTAAACAAATTGAGTTTACGTGAGTAAACTAAGCATTCCCATTCAAGGTTGTCTTGCCCCAAGTTCCCCAGACCCTCCTTTATCGCCTTGAGACCCCCTCTTCTAAATACTCTTCTTATTGAAATTCTTCTGATGATGATTCTTACTGACTTGGTATATAAACAATTAGAATTTATTATTCCTTCTCCATGTTTTATGTTTACTAGGCAAGCAGTGTTAAAGTTGCTAATCCTATCTAATAATAGACAAACATGGTAATTGACCGTACCTTTGCTATGCCTCCCATTGGCTAATCAGCACGATATGCAAATTAACCACCAACAATGATGGCAGTTAATTTGCATATGTAGGCTCCAAGTGGTGGAGTGAAGCCTGAAGGCCCAGGGCCGGTGGAGCAGCGAGGCCTGATGTTTCTGGGGCCGACGGAGCAGTGAGGCCTCACGGCCTAGGGGCTGGCGGAGCAGCAAAGCCTGATGTTTCTGGGCTGGTGGAGCTGTGAGGCCTCATGGCTCCAGGGCTGGCTCCAGCCAGAACTTGGCCACAGCGAAGGCCTGGGCCCTGGGTGCCGTAGGCAAACCAGTGTCAGCAGCCAGGGGAAAGGAAGGCCTATTGCATGAATCTCTTCATGCAACAGGTCCCTAGTCCTATATAATAAAACCCTAATATGCAAATCGACCAAATGGCAGAACAACCGGTTGCTATGATGCACACTGACCACTAGGGAGCAGACGCCCAGTGCAAGAACTGCCCCCTGATGGTCAGTGCACTCCCACAGGGGGAGCGCGCTCATCCAGAAGCCGGACTCATGGCTGGCAAGTGCAGCGGCAGTGGTGGGAGCCTCTCCCGCCACCTCCGCTGCAGGTGGGCAGTAAAGAGCGAGGGGTCCTGGTCTGCAAGAGGGTGCAGGCCGGGCTGAGGGACCCTCTCCCATCCAGTGCATGAAATTTCTGCACTGGGCCTCTAGTATTTATAGAATACCCTTCATAGCACTACTCTATTTACATAAGTGTTTCATTGAGTAATACTTTAAAGAAAACAGAAAATATAAAGTTATGACAAATGCACATAAAACAGAGAACTGAAGATTTCTAGTAATGTTTTAATTCTCAAATAGTATAAACAAATAAAAATAATACTGTTATACGAAGATATTTTCAAGAAGTTTCCTGCAGGAACTGTTGGTAAACTCATTCTTTATTGGTCCAGAAATAACATGATGATATCATTTAATAATTGATGTTTTAATTTCTTTACACAAATGGTATTTTTCTTTTTTGTCCCTCTGTTATCTCTTTTCTCTGGCACTTTTCAGTGTTGTTTTGATTGGATAATTAATAGCATGGGTGTTTATTTAGAAGTGTTTTCTGTCTCAAGATACTCTCAAATAAAACCCCATTATTATTGTGGAAAAGTGCACCTCAACAATTAACTGTTAAGTGCTGGTGTAAATTCAGGCTCTATATGGTTAGATAAATGAGGCTGTCACATATATAATTGCCAGGCAAAGTGGTTACACTTTTAGCCATTTTCATTAGTTTGCTAACACAGCTTTCTGTTCTAAAATGATAAATCATTTGTTAAGAAATAGGTCTTCCCTCTGGAGCGAAGGAATATGTTTTCCATCGTTAATATAGACTGTTCGAGGGGTTCAAAGAGAAGGGGGGATTCTTAATGGTGAAAAGCAATGTCTTTGTTTCCTCTATGATGCAAGCCCCTGGTGGATGATTTATAATTATTCATGGACCAAAATATTAAATGAAATGAGATTTTCATGCTCCAGATTACATAGTCACAGCTGAATACTATAACCCCAGAAAAAAGTAACCCCTGAGGTAGCAGAAGTTCCAGTCTGTGTGAAATGTGCAAAGAATGTGTTTTAAGAACAGGTCACCTTTCAATTCTTTTAAAAAGCCTCCTGCCTTTATGCTGTGTCTACAGGGAGCCTCTGATTTTAATGTTTGAATGAGAAGCTTTTCCTTTTCTTCTTTCTTTAAATTTTTATTTTTGCTTGCAACATGACAGTGACACAAATGTTTTTAATGGGCAGATTAATATAGCCTCTGGATAAACCCATGGTACACTCCGAAAACAAATGAGTTAGCAGGCCACCTTTTGGTTTGCAGCAATTAATTGAAAAATCTGAGGCTAGGAGAGCTTTGGTAGTGAAATGGCCACATTTAGTTCGTGAGTTGTATTTACATAGTCTCTTTACTAAATGCTGACTGCGTTTTCATGAGATTGAGCTTTTCCCTTGTAGCTTGTGAGCCTTAAGGAAGAAAAAAACATAACCAGTGAATGAGGAGACAAATGGTGAAGTTTGCTGACATTGTATGAATGAAAATAACTGTATTGAGGTCTAGATGTCCAACAAATCGGGACTTCCAACGAACATTTGCATATGTGAGGCGTTCACAGAGAGCACTCTTAATTGCATGATTTCTTTGAATTTTGGAGTAGCAATTTTCCACTACTTTTGACCTTTCGTGTTATTTGGTGTGTACTTGATTTCCATTGTAGGCAGAAGGTTTAGCTGAAGCCTTTAGTTTACAGTTGTCCTTTTTAGGAAATACAATCCCCAGAATGTCCAGGAGTATCTCTAAGGGGAGAATAATTCAGATAATGAGGTAGAAAAATCCAAAAATGCATTACAGGGAGCTGTATATATAGTCAGAATGTTAGTGATGTTTACTAAACAAAAGAATTTATTAGAGCAAAAAACAACTTGGTCGTTTGGCAAGATACTCAGAATATTACCCAGGTAACAAGAATAATGAAAGATGTATAGAAATACACTTCATAGAAAGTATCTCAAGGAATAAATGTGTATTTAGGAGAGTAGTTATCTCCTCCTCTCTCTCCTTTTCTCTTTTCTCCATTGACCTATCTTGAGAGACTAGTATCCAATATAATAAAAGCCTAATAGGCAAATCGAATGACTAGTCACTATGATGTGCACTGACCACCAGGCAGCAGATGTTCAACGCAGGATCTGCCCCTAGCCCACAGGCCCCAAGCTAGCCAAAGTGGGTGCCAGCTGGGGGAGGGGAGCAATCTCCCTGCTGGTGGCCCTGCAGAGGGAGGTGACCAGTGGTGGTGGGCGGGGGGGAGCTGGCGAGTGCCAACACAAGGCTAGCCAAGGCAGGAGGCAGCGGGGGGGCCCCCGATCTCCCTGCCGGTCCCCCTACAGATTGACCCTGATCACTGGCCAGGCCTAGGGACCCTACCCGTGCACAAATTTCATGCATCAAGCCTCTAGTAGCTAATATATAGGGTTAAATAAGTAACATATAGGGTTTTTATAAAAATGTGACAAACATTGGAGGGAAATTCCATGGTAACAAAATTTCTTGTTATGATACCACCTGATCATTATGGGATATCACTCAAAACAATAATAAGTGACACAGAATTTATCTCAATTGAATTGAGATCTGGTGGATAACCTCAGACATTTACAGTGCTGTAGGATATAGTCCAATGAGAGACCCGAGCTGAGGTTAAAAGCAAGAGTAAGAAGAGAGACTATATTTAAACGTTTATTAAGCATTTCATCCATTATAGATGCAAGTTGACTCTGTGTGGATTATTCTACTAACAAAGAGGTTAGATTTAGAAGAGGAGACATTTGAAAGTAAAACCATAAAATTGTTAATAAAGAAAGCTAATTACATTGTAATAGTTTGGCAAAAGACTCATATTTTAAATCTTCATTCATTTTTAATGTCCTTCTTGAAAATGTCCTCTCACATTTTTATCTATGCTCCTCAACTCTTTCAATGATCTAGTTTAAAATTTATTCTTGCCAGGGAAATTTGCATATTAAAATTATTAGTAAGAGAATGGCTTCTCATTCCCTCAATGTTTAAATAGCCAGTTTGGCCTATATTAACTACCATGGATAAGAAAACTGGGCTGGACAATTAGAGAATCCAAAGAATGAAGGAAGGAAAGAACTGAAGACTTACTTCATCATTATCATCAAAATACAATTAAACCACTTTGGTTGGGAAGATGGATGACTCCAAAATACTGAGAGAGCCACCTGGTCAAACTGGGATGTGAGCATGGGGACTCTTCTCTGCTCTAGGTACTCCCTCTTGACAGTGTCATTATATTGGAATCACATTCTTTCTCTCAATCTACCATGCTGATTTCATTCTCTCTTAAGCAGATCACACAATCTTTCTATGCATTCTATTCATTTTTTCCTGCCCACCCAAACCTCCTCTTCCATCTATACATATCTTGCCCCCCCCCCTCCACACATACACACACAAGATTTGGGCACATTTGAAGTTACTGTCACTATAAATACCAGTTTAAAGGTGAAAATATATATTTTTTTAAAAAATAATGACTCCTGAGTAGTCCTCTTTATTATATTGTAAAACCTATTCAAAATTCTAGGCTGCATGAAAATTTAGTGTATGTAATTTCTGATTACCACTGCCTCCAATAACTAATTGTTTCAAGTAGGTTTCAGCAAAATAATTGAATTAGAATTAGAATGAGTGCTTATTTGAAGTCAACATTCAGGCTTCATTTCTGAAAATAGTGCTGCCCTTTATGATGAAGGAAAATACATAATAAATGACTATTGTGATGTTTCCAAATGAATTTGGTTTTGTAAGACTTGCAGGCGTAGGAAGTGAATAGAGATGAAAGAGAAAGAGAAAGAATACTGTCTTTGTAGCAATCTGAGGTTAGCCAATGTCTCAGAATACATTTTGGGAGCTAGATGTGTCACACTTGTTTATTGGGAAATTCTTTTCTGTAACACTCAGGCTCACAGGAGCGAGTGGAAGACACACTCTATCATTCTTTGATGACATCCTGCACTCTGACTCAAAATGGCTTCTTTAGATGCTAATGTGCCTTCCTTACAACTGTTTCCTAGAGCAGATTCCCTGAGCGGAATTCAGTTTGCTTCCTTAGTGGAAGGTGATTTCCTGATCTTCATTCAGAGAAGCCTTGTTTCTAGCAGGAGTCTCAGGTGAGGCTCTCGATTACAATTTACTTTTATCTCCTCTCTTGGAAACAGATCATATTGTAGGATTTTTTCCAGTCTTTTTATCATTGATGTGAGAAATTACTCTAATGCTGCTTAGAATTGTATTACTCTCTAGAATATATGTAAAGAAAATAATGGCCTTTGCAAAGCTAAATAGTTTGGGTTTTTCCTTGTCAGTTTTGATTCTAGTTTTGTTACTAAAACAAATAAGCAAACAAAAAAAAAACACCTACAAACAAACCTATTGATGTTTAGAATTCAATCTATGGGTGTACATTACAGTTAACTGTTCCAACCTCTCTAAAATTGCTGATATCCAGTATAGTTATTTTGAGTCCTTCCAGGCTTTTGATTTGACAAAGATAAAGACAATAAAATATGGCTGTGCCTAGAATAGACCTAGTTTGGATGCCAGCTGTATACAAAACAAGCTTCTAACCACAACAGTTCTCTCATTTGTTGATTGAGATGGTTGGAACAATTTTTTTTTAACAAAGAAATCAATGTTTTCACAGGAATAATTTCCTTTGGGACTTCTTGACATGATTGTGACATGCAAAAATGATGGATGCTCATTCTGAAATATTTCAGCAACCAGACCTTTCATTTTGAATTAAATACTGTATTTTGTGTTGCTTTGTTTTCAATAAATCAAACGCTGGGCTGCAAGTCAGGACCCCTGAGATCTGTTCTTGGTCTCACTGCAATTTGATGCATTTGGTACTTTATTGCATTCAACTTAACACTTTGTGGCACACTTTATTGTTTTTAAGTCTAATTATATAGGAATTTTACCTGCCCAACAATATTGCAAGTAGATAAGGTCATATACTGCAGGAAGTATCTCTCTAGATCTGGGCCTGGAGAAGACACTTGATAAAGATTATTGAATGAATAAATGAATCAGAGGAAACATGAATAAAATAACAAATGAATATATGTAATCTCCTATGGCGTGGTAGATACAAAGAAGGTGAGTTCTTTTCTACTTCCCTCCCTTGGAAATTCTGTGGCCATAGTGATTTGCTGAAGGGTTATTCTTGGACTTCCCAGGGTAGCATAAAAGAAGTCTTGCATAACCTGCCTATTTATGTTGGAATACTTTCCCTTGGAGACCAGTCACCATGCCATGAGGAGCTCAGACCCCATGGAGATATCAAACCCCCTGGAGATAACAAATCCCCTGGAAATATCAGATGCTGGTTCTCTTTGGTAGCCCCAGCTAAACCCCCACCTGAGAATCAGCATCAACTGAGTTCAATGTAGAGAGAGAAACCATGCAATTATTTGAGCAGGGAAATGTAATATACAGAATCATTAACTATCACAGAAGAGTAGAGGAATAAAGGATGGACTAATTGAAACAAGAGAATATAAAGACTATTGGGTGATAGCAAGTACAATAGCAGCTATATTATATAGTATGATCTATATTAGTCATTACCACTAGGACTGAGATAGAGTGCCAGAAAGAGCCAGCTCCCCCTGCCCCACCCTACCCCTCACCTGGGATGAGATTCAGACTAAGAGAAGGCACAGCTACTGAATAGCAGAAAATTTCTGGAAATTGCCAGAAATCTGTCCTCTAGGGACTCAGGGGAAACTGCTCATGGGGTGGTGTCTGGCCAGACGTACTCTACTACAACACTACCCAAGAGGAGTGCTGGGTGAAGCTGCAGCCGCTGGGTGCTGCTGGCCGCCACACCTTGCAGGCACCAGGTGCTGGGGGAGCCGTGCACACTGCAGAAGCCTGCTGAGCAAACACATGGTACAGGAAGCAAATCCCTTTTCTCCTGCAGTGTCTCTCTAGTGCCTCCTACTGATAAAGCTTCAGTGACGGCTGGCAAACAAAATATGAAGATCCAGTTTCAGGCAAAAAGGAAGGATTGGGAACGGGGTTAATAAACTGATAACTGGTGCACCATGCACATGCGCCATCTTGTTTAAAATATTTTACAACTGGGTTACATGGGATATAATAAATGCTTAGTTAAATATAAAAAGATAAAAATAGTTTGGAAAATGTCAGTTTAACCTGACTTTTGCTTGTGTTTATGTTCAGAGAGATTTTTTGGAATATTTGATGATATATTTATCAATATGAATCTCCAAGAGATGAGAGGTGAGTTGGTTATTCAGGTGTTCCAGCCAATGTATTTGACTACAGAATTCGAGAGCTTTCTTTGGAAAGGACTGGATGATACTGACATTCCCTTTCAGCTGAAATGGACTCTGCATTGCCGGGAGGAGTGGTATGTCAACATGTTGAGGTAGAGATGTGTGCCTTTCTCCTACCGCCTCACTTGCATCCTCATGATCCTAGTAATGATTTCAATGCTAAGTGCATGTATTTCCATTCCATAGCTCGGTAAGAAAGGAATTGTAGGGATGACAGCATGGAGACAGGAGCTCAGGGGTCTCTGTGTGTATCCAGATTTGGTTATTTTTATCTAACACAAGAGCCCTATCATCCCCATGTATGAGGGGACATGGACTGGGCAGCCACTTGCTTTTCTACTTAGATGTCAAGGAATCTTATGTCAGATAAAATTGTTAGTGGTTCTCTGTAGAATATACAGGAATTAGAACTAGAAGGTTTGTGTGTTGTGTATCTATTGCATTTTTCTAAATCACGGTAAAATGCACATTTTAATCTTTTAACCTTGAAATGTGCAGTTTGATGGCATGAAGTACATTCACATTGTGGTGCATCACAAGTGTCCATCTCTAGTACTCTGATCATTTTGCAAAACTGAAACTCTATACCCACTAACCAATAGCTCCTCAATGCTGCCTCCTCCCAACCCCTGGCAAGCCCGATCCTGCTTTGCCGACAGAAGTTTTTAATTTAGTGCCATGTGTTACCACTTGCTTCCTTTCTTGATCTTACACAAATATTTTCTCTGCTTCTGTTCTCTTTCATATAGAATAACAATAAAAATATCTACCCTGAAAAAAAGCATCTTCTATGTGGGAGCATCAGTTTATTCATTATCTATCTATCTATCTATCTATCTATCTATCTTTCTATCTATCTATCATCTACCTATCTAATCTATTTGTCATCTATCTACATTTGTGAGTAAAATATACATTTACGTAGGTATATACGAAGGCCTATTAAATACATGAATTTCTTTAAACAAAGTAATTGTTATCTTTTATATTATTCACACGAGTTGTTTTACTAAAAAATATCTCTCAAATTCTGGGAACTCTCTGAGTGAAGTCAGGAGCATTAAAAGAAGCAGAAGCTATTATTATTATTAAATGATTTGTTATTTTCTTAAGTAAATTTTCACTAAATGTAAGTCATAGCCAAGGTTCCTTAAACTATTTTACTCATTTATGCTTTTTTCTTTTTACTTTAGGGAGTCTGGTAACTATTAACCTGTGATATTTTTAAAGCTGTTTTTGAGGCTGGCAATGCAACTTTTGAGAATAAAAACTTATGTGATGTCTCAAATATTGGTTATAAACTGCAAAATTTAAGAAAACTGAACAGGTTTGATTTTTTTAGAAAGCTCTTGGAAAATAATTCTCTTTCCTTTTTATGTACTGTGCTTGCTGAAATCTCTAAGCTCTCATTTCTATTAAATGCAATCAGAACCGTCTCCAGTAGAGCTGCAGAAGACCAAATATTTTGACTTTGGGAAAATTTGCCATGTTCAAATATTTTTATATGTAATTGAAATTGTCATCTACCCCCTGAGGTTACATTTTATAAATGTCCAATGTTTTATCAGGACATTTCTCAATTTGGAGACTAAGATCGTTTATTACCAATCAACAGAGGAAATCTCTATTACCATAACATTCATCAATATATAATAGCATTTCATCTGCTGTTGTGAATAAACTGTTCCCTCCACTCTCCTTTTACCATGAATATAATTGTTAATTTACTCTTAATTTTCCACTTATTTTATATTATTTTATCCTTGCCTCTATGCAATGGAATGACCAAAGCTCTGGGAGTAAAAATAAACCCCAAATTTCACTCTGTATTAGGGAATGGAGATAACACTCTAGCTTCTAGTTACTTATCTCAAAGCTATTCCTGTATATTTAACTTTCTACCTCAAATATATTACATCTTACCTGTAAAAAATTTGGACATTTTTGTGACTTTTTAAATACTGGAGAGATTTTACACAATAGAGTACCAAATTTCTATAAAAGGCAATTTTAAAGCTGCATACATGAGTGAGTGGGAACTATAATTATAAGTATCGTGAGACTACCTTTACTAATTGCTTTTTTCTTTATGGGCTCAGCATTTTCCTCCTGCACAGAATTACTCACAGAGAGTTGAACTCGGTATCTCTATATATGTAGTAGATCTCCAGGCAAGAGTACCAATCAGAATAAGCTAGATTAGGAGACAGTACCAAACTACCATGAAATCTCAGTAACATAACGTTCTCACTCAAATTTTTGTCTACTGCAAATCGGCGGAGGGACTCCACCCATCGCAGCCCCTCCGAGATCCAGGGAAATGAAGCAACCACCATAGTGAACATTTTTAGAGGAACAGAAATCTCTAGAGCAGTGGTTCTCAACCTTCCTAATGTCGTGACCCTTTAATACAGTTCCTCATGTTGTGGTGACCCCCAACCATAAAATTATTTTCATTGCTACTTCATAACTGTAATTTTGCTACTGTTATGAATCGTAATGTAAATATCTGATAGGCAGGATGTATTTTCGTTGTTACACATTGAACATAATTAAAGCATAGTGATTAATCACAAAAACAATATGTAACTATATATGTGTTTTCCGATGGTCTTAGGCGACCCCTAGGAAAGGGTCGTTCGACCCCCAAAGGGCTCGCGACCCACAGGTTGAGAACCGCTGCTCTGGAGTCTCCCATGAACGATTATATGTGCTAACCTGACAGTACAATGTGCCACGTGTGTTTATGACCCGCTGGCCAGAAGGAGTCACACAAGGGATGTCCTGCCTCCTCCTAGTATTACACACAGGGACAGGGGAATGCAATGCTGCC
>NW_006383015.1:5405824-5430037 GCF_000327345.1 Myotis davidii | reverse complement strand
CTCCGTTTTCGTGACCAAGTGCTCAGAGGAGCAGGAAAAACCTGGTGTGTCTCTGCCATATCCGCCCCTGTCCTCTGTAGCCTGAAGCAAACAGCAGACACTGACAGCTGGCGGGAGAGGAGGCACAGGAGGAACCAGCAAACTGCTTCTTGCCTGAGGGTTGATTGAATCCTGCCAGCACTGAGGCACAGGGATGATACACCAGAATGAATACACTAAGAACCCTTTTTTTCTTCATCCTTTTATTAGTGGTTATCACAGGCTCATCTCATTGCCCTTTTTCTCACTTGTATCCCCAACACAGACTTCAGGTTGTTTGGTGCTGTCAAATATTATTGCATGGTGAGGAAAATGGCAGAATTCCAGTGTGCAAGGGGATCGTTTGACATTCATCCATTAAATATGGCCTTTTCCCTTCCACGTCCAAGGGAAAAGTACCTGGAGAAAGTTAGGATGGAAAACGTTTAACAACTTTTTCCCTAATAAGAAACACAGGTTTATTGGGTTTGCCCATATCTGTGGTGTAAATCCCCCCACCATGGGAGTTGGGAAGAGACACCCACAATTGACAGGCTATGGCCAGCTAATAGGAGTCAGGGCCAGCACTGCACTGAGAGGAGGAATTTTTCACAGGGTTTTCCATAGCGTCTACCCATTTCCAAAACTATACTCCTTTCTGTATCTCTGTCGGCACACACACAAACACAGACCTCATACCAAAAATAAATTCTCAGACACAACACATAAACTCCCAATAAGGAAGGGGAACTTTCTTAAGTGTTCCATTATTTTTAAAGCCTTCTCTTAAACAACAGTGTTGATTTAAGATATAATGATACAATCCCCCAAAGAATTAATTGTCCCCACCTCGACCTCACTCCCTTTTTAGATGTCTTGGAAATAGAAAAACACCCATCTCTGAACCATAGGTCTCTCTGTATGGCTGCTCCCTTTGCTACAGAAATTCCTGATTAAGATTTTGACTGTTGGGGAGGAATGGAGATGGAAGGTTTAATCTTTCCATTTGCGTCTTGGTGCCCCAGAGTGCATAGCTCATGCAGCCCGGCCGTAGCTCTCTACTTCATATTCTGAACCTAGTGACCAACCCACCCAGGTGAACCATCTCCTCATAACTGTCATGTCTGCACTCAGTCCAGACTCCTTGCGGTGTCCTGGATACGTCACAATCATTTAGATCTCTGCTCTCAGCTCATGAAATTATTCTGTCCCAATATATATTTCTACTCTTCTAAAACTTCACAAAATTCAGAACCCTCTGTCCAGTTTTGTCATTGAGATACCTTGCTTCTACTTATTTATGAGTGTGGCTAATTCCCCTTCATAGCAACTACTTTGTATCACAAATGTCCAATTTTGCTAAAATTTCCCTTAAGCCATATCTGTCAATGTGTTCTGTTTGTTTTATATATAATTACTTTATGTAAGTCTTACTTCTCCAAAAGTTTATAAATTCTTGATATTAAGGACTGTAATTCTCTTCTATTTCCATTACATTTAGCATGGAGTTAGGTTGATATTAAGCCCTTAATAAAAACTTCCAAAATTAAATTTCATTCTAATAATATTACTTATTATGACTTCTGTGTCTTAAAATATGAGAAACTTGAGATCAAGTGCTGCAAATCTTAAAAGCTGCAAAATATAGTTGAGTACAAGCTGCAATTCTATAACTGTGGAGTATTGAGTAAATTCAGACAGAAAGCAAAATTAATAAAATAATATTGGTAATGATTAAATTTTGTTGTAGCTTAGGGGTTACCATTCAACACACTCAATTCATCAACTTTAAAATAAAACAAAACAAAACAAAAAACCAAAAACTTTTAAATGAAGACAACTTGCTGCATGTCTTGGTACAGTCCTATTTAGGACCTAATTTTACTTATAGTATCAGTACCTTTTTTCTCCTTACCTGCAACTGATTTTCCTGCCTCTCTGAAAAAACAAAATATGTAGGTGTGTGATGAATAGACCTCTGTTCTTAATGGAGAATCTCATGAAGTAAAAATGTGGGCTCCACAATTTTTTTTAGAAGTTAAAATTACTTTTGTGTGATGAGGCATTTGCAATTTTCAAAATCTACCTGGAAAGACAAATGTTTTAATCAATAAATATTAGCTGGATTCTTTCTCTGGAAAAACCCTGAGATATAGAGTTCAAAAGAGATGCATATATGACTCTCATCTTTAACATTTTTTTTATTTTTATTGATTTCAGAAAAGAAGGGAGAGGGTGAGAGATAGAAACATAAATGATGAATCATTGACCGGCTGCCTCCTGCACGCCCCCTCCTGGGGATCAAGCCCGCAACCCCGGCCTGTGCCCTTGACTGAAATCAACTTGGCCGACACTCTATCCACCGAGCCACACCAGCTAGGGTGACTCTCATCTTTAGAAAGTTGTTGGAGGAAGTCATCAGGAGGACATGATGGCCAGTTAATCTGCAAACTGTATACATGCTATTGGAGGCTCCTGACCCCACCCCATGTCCCTGGAATGTATGTTCCACCCATAGTGTCCACAGTGGGAGCTGTCTTTGAGGACGCAGCCTGGAGAGAGCAATATGTTGTTGAGAGCATCTGCACCGTGTATGTGACTGAACCGAGGGAAGGCCTCTATAGAAATGTTTAGGGTTCGGCTGGTGTGTGGGGAGATCTACTTGTCTTACAGCTGCCCCAAACAAGCCTCATATGTGAGTTCCCTAGGGTATTAAACCTGCCACATACCAATCTAAAGTTGCCTCTTTTCTTTAGTCTCTCCTTTCCCTCTATGTAGGAGGGCCAGCTTGTAAACCAACAGACTTTTGTGAATCATCTACACTAATAAAAGGCAAACATGCAAATTGACCATACATTCGCTATGCCTTAAGCCACACCCAACAGCCAATCAGAGCGACTATATGCAAATTAACCCAAACAAGATGGCGGCCGGCAGCCACGGAGCTGGAGCGAGCAGGAGGCTTGCTTGCTCCAGTGATGGTGGAAGCCAAGCTTCCCCACATGCCGTGGCCAGCTCTGAGCTCCACTCAAAGCAACAAAGTTTCAATTATAGAAGGTAAACAAACCCCAGATACCTGCTTTCATCCAGCCGTGGCCACGGAGCTGGAGCGAGCAGGAGTGGTTTGCCTCTGGCGATGGAGGAAGCCAAGCTTTCCGCAGGCCTTCACTAAAGGCAACAAAGTTTCAATTATAGAAGGTAAATAAATCCCAGAATAAAAAAAGAAAAAAGAAAAAAAGGAGAGGCTGTGAGCTTACATCACCAGCATGCTTGGCCAGCCTGAAAACGGCCCTCAGCCCCTCACCTAGGCTGGCCAAACCTCCATGGGGTGAGGGTCCCCACTGAGGTGGACATCCTCCAAGGGGTCCCACACTACAAGAGGGCATAGGCTGGACTGAGGGACCCCCCAAGTGCACAAATTTTTGTGCACTGGACCTCTAGTCTAATATAAAGCAGTAACTAAAAGTAAAGACTTTGAAAACACAACACTAGATTTCTGGTTTCTGTAAAACTGTACCATTTCCACCATTTTCTGGCTGTGTTATAAAATAAAAAAACATATTTAACCTCACTCGGTTTCAGTTTTCTCATCTGCAAACTATAGATAATCATAGCTACTGCACATACTATTATAAATATTCAATCTAATCATGGATGTCAAATTCATAACACAGTGGCTGCTACTTAGATATTGATCTTTTCCATCAATGTTCAAGATCTCGTGTGTTCTTTTCTCTCATTCTTGGTTATCTTCTCACTTTCATTACAATTAAATACTAATTTTTCAAATATGTTTAACAATATCTTAATCAATGAAAGATGACAGACTTTGTACACTTCTCTAGGTGAAGAAAATGTTAGGATCATAAGAAGAACATGGTTAGGGAATAAAATAAAAACATATAGATGCTTAAATCCCTAGATGATTTTTCTTAGTATTGTTTTTTTGCAGAGAATCTGAGGCTAGGAATAAAGAAAAAGCTGAAAAGGCACTATTAGGATAAATGAACTATGGGTGCTGATTATTTTTGTTTAAGAAACAGGAGGGATAATTGTGGTTTTTCACTGGGTATCTTTTGGATAATGAAGCTTTAATGGGAGGATAAATAATCTGCATGAATCAAGAAGGCCCCTGAGTGTTAATATTGTTCTTCTTTGTCTTTGGCTTTTGTGTGATGAGCCATTTGTAATTTTAAAAAAGATACCTGGAAGGACAAATGTAATAATGCCTCGAACCCCTATGCAGAAAAGCCCCATATAATTACATCATTAAGATATTATCACCACAGTTCTGTCCTAAAATTTATGTTACTATGGACAAATCTTTTTGTAGGCGAAGCCCCCTGGCTACACTGCTTCTTCCCTTTCTGTTTAGAAGTGTGTAAAATGAGCTGAATATGGTCTTTCAGGGGAGCACTGTGTCTCCCTTTGGGAAGCAGCTGGATTGGAGGAACCTGACCTTTCTGAGCTTCGTATACAGAAGGTGCCAGTAATGATCTTAAAGGAAAGGAAAGTGAGCTAGAAATTGTCTCTTAAAGCCTTAGATAGCTTTGCTCACTGACTTTGTTCCAACTGACATGGTTGAAATCTAAAATCTAGGATCTAAAATGAAGATCACTCCTTGTTAAAATGTATATACTTAAGAATAGAAGCCAGATGGCACTTGTGGTTTTTAGGAGATAAGTGTGCTTGTTTGGGAAATACATCATTCAGCATGGCAATAAATATTAACGGAATGTACCCTGCACTAATTATTGGGGACACAATGGCAAGCAAAACCTGTAGGTTATGGTCTGGCAGCCGGAGAGCCTCTATCAGTTGTGGTATTATAATCATTCCAAGTGTCCCGAAGGAGAAGTGCAATGTTGTGACATAGAGAGCAGGTGTTCCAACCTCCTGGAAGGGTGGTGGTGGTGGTTAGAGAAGGCTTTCCTGAAGGATGTATGTGTGAGTAAATCGATAGTATCTCATTGTTTCTTACAAAAGACATTTTGCCATCTAATTATATTATTCTTCTCAAAGTGCCTGCTACCATAGGTTAAATAAGGAGTGCTTAGTTACAAGACAAGGACAAGAGAAAGCACTTCACAGTGGAACTCTTGAATTCCCCTCTCTAGCTTGCTAGAGAATTAAATATGTTGTGGTTAAGCATTAAAACGTATTAGTATAATTGGCTCAATGACAAGCAATTAAACTTTAACTCTTGAAGAATGTTATAAGGATTAGTTAGTTTGAATCCTGTCGTATTGTGTCTCTCCTCCTCATGTTGTGCGTCCTAGAAAAATCAGCTTGGATGTCATTTTCATCTCCTGGTTGAAATGAAGAATCAATAAGACATGTTTTCTAAACAATCATGTGAATCTCTGCCCACATAAAAATAAAACAGAAGTGGCCTCAGCATTCTTATTAGCAATTTCTAGAATATAGCCAGAGGTCCTTCAATGCCAGCAACTGCCCTCTAGAGTAGTGGACTGTGTTTCATGTATCCTTGTGGGAAGAGGTTTGCATTGCCACTGGACTGACTTATATCCAGCTGCAGAAAGTGTTGTTCATTTCTGTTTCCGTCATTCAAAATATCTTTCTTGAGTTCTCCCTTCCATTTTTAAAACACAGGGCACATGAAGGATGCTATATAAAGTCCAATTCATTTTTTTTTAATCTCTGATGGCGTCTTCATCCTGTAACTGCTATTCTGGGATTTTATAGCATAATACAAAGAACGGCAATCAACAGCAAAGTGCCAGATGAGATCAGAATTTCCGGGCCTGATCACCAATTGCCATAACTTCGCGGACCACATGCTTTGTGCCTTAAGACTGCCCATTCGCAGAGATTGCAAATAACCTTTTATGCCAGTGTGTAATCAGTTACTTGATTCTGCTGCTGCTCTTTCACTCCAGAGTTCAATCAGAAGTCCCACAGGTCAGCACTTTGGAGCTGAAATTGACCACTTCTGCACAAACTTAACATGACAGACCTGTTCACATGTCTGTAGAGGAAACTTTCAAAATGGTAATACCAATTATGTTGCTTGGAACTATTTCATATTCAACACTTTATTTATTGATAAAGTCCACATTGACAGCTAAAAGATGATAACTAATTAAAAATAGCTACCCACGATTAGTACTAACAACTTTTGGAGGTGGCGTAGGATGTTGGGGTCTCAAACTACCCAAATGTTAAACTGCCTGTCATTTCCATGCCCTGTCCCCAGAGAGAAAACCAGGATTAAATGATCTGCACAGGGTTGCAAACCAATGTAGCAGCAGATCTGAGAGGATAGTTGAGCGCCCCTCCTTTGAAAAGTGCTATCAGCATTGTCAGCTCTATACCTCCCTGAAATAGACAAGGCTCTCTTTTTTGCTGAACAAATGCTATAGTCACACAATGACTTTGATAGTCTTCCTAAAGTTGGAAGTAGTCCCATTAGAATAAGTTAGGAATATTAAAATAATGCCCAAGATTTTCATGTTATCCAGTATATTCTTTCTCCAAATCATTCATCCATTAATTTATTCAATGAATATTTATGAAGAGATATCCTGTACTAAACATTGATACTAGTCAGATTTGTAGCTCTTTATTAAGAGATTCTTATGAATTTAGATCATATGTATTTATACAGTTTATAATTGCATATATTAGGAAAAAGGAAATACAGAATTTTGGTTAACAGTCTTCAGACTAGTTCTTTTTGACTCAAGGACTGAGGGATTTCAGGATTTCCTTTTGTGCTTTGCCCTCTCTGTCCACGAAACAGCTTTCTTCTTTCCTGAAATGTCTGTCCCACAGTTGAGGGCTATGTTCTGAGAATAAAAATTAACTATGAGATTTGTATGCATTCTCTCTGGATGAAATGGTATTATAATTTGTGGCATCAAAGTAGATGGGAAGAAGGAACAAGAAGGGGATAGCTTGTGAATGCTAGTGAATTATTCTAAACTGTTAAAATTTAACAAAATAAGTCACCCTATTCTTCTTAGGCCCCTCCCCACTAAAAATTAGTAACACGACCCATGATTCTATGATTCTGATCCGTTTTGCCTTTTGAAGAGATTAGGACAATATTAATATCCAATGGTGAATTTCACTGTTGACCCTTCCAATAGTCCTCAGTAAGAGTTAATCACTCCCATTTTGCATTTTTGTGTTAGTGAGTTTGTTACTGTGTGCATAGTTCTATGGTTGCATATATAACTGAATCATAAATATTTGCTTTGGGATACATATTTATGTGTATTTATTGACGAGATTCAAACTTTTTGAGAACTATCATTTTTCCTAGTCTTATTCTTCTCCTAATTTCCAAGCCCTAGTACAATGCCTACCACATAACAATAACCAAAAAATAATAGGTAATTAAATTAAATGAGTTAAATTGATTTCAGCTGTCTTTAACATTTTCCTCAAAGGTAAGAAAACTTTCAGTATAAACACTACACCTTCCAAGTAAGTTGTGGCAGTACATCAGTTCATGCTAGTACATAGCTTTAGAAACTAGTAGGACATGTATTGTGCCTTCTATATTAATACTACCTTCTATATTAATACTACCAATGCTGCCTGTGACCAGCCCTCCTTCTCTCAGCAGATCTTTGTGAAGAATTGTTGAATGTCTAACTTACTTTGTTTTCAAATAAGTTGAAATCTGAAAAACCTGTTTCTCTGAATATTACAGATTGTTTGGGCTCATGACATAAAGATTTGAGTCTTCAAAGTGGGGGCAATTAAATCATATTTTCTCATTCATCTCTGCGACAGATATGAGCTTGGCTCAGATTAGAGGAAGGGTATCAAGAATGAAAACTCAGAATGATATTTTTAAATCTTATGGATCAGCCTCATCTCTTACTGCCACTGTTGCATCTGCTGACCTTTAGTTCTTCCAGTTTTGCATTATTCTCCTGTGGCTAAGCCCTGGTTTTCTCTCCTATTTCCCCAGCAATGAGCTTCTAGATTTTTTACCTATGGGCTCAGTTACCTGCTCTGATTTCCTAATAACTGCTTTAGCTCCTCTGTCTCTAGGGCCTTTCTTATACTTTTACAAGATCAGGTGTCCTTATAAGAATTTCATTTTTACTGACACTAGCTCTCCTTCTGCTTGGACCTAAAACTCATAATCCTGTGCTCTGCTCAGTTAATTGCTGCCATTACCTGCTATTCTCCTCAAATATGGGCAGCACTCCACCTTGACTATGCCATTTCCTTTCCTTACACCTTGACATCCTGGTGATCTCTTCAATACCTGTTGTTTCTGACCTGTTCCTCCGGCTGTCTGCTCTCTGGCTCCCAGCCATTTCTAGCAAGGTTAGTTCTGCTATTGACCACACTTAATTAGCATGACCTGGTCCTGAATTCATTCCCCAAAGACAACAGGGCTAGGTATTATCCAAAGTCATTTCTGGTCACGCAGCTCCTCACCAGTGTGGATTTACGTGCAACCTGCAGGTAAATATCTCTACACGCAAGCTCAGAACTTCGCATAGAAAAATCTCTAAGACTTGTACTTTGACTCTCCTTATTCTGGCTGGAGTTGTGTAAATCATAAGAAACCATAATCTCTTGGAACTTAGAAATGTTAAAGTTAGTGTCCAACGCTATCTACTTCTAAAGTCTCTGAGAAATAACTTGTCTTCCAAAATTCCTTTAGAAAATCATTTGGTATTTAGCTATTTCCAGTTATGATTTCATGTAGACTACCAGATAATGTGTTTTCCTCTTCGGGATTTGTGCCTCTCAAGTAACCACAGTTGTTAACGTACCTCTTTGCTTGGTTACCATTTGGTCAAGTGTTTTAGTTTTGCCTTATCTGTTTGTTTTCTCATAAAAAAAATCTTTATTGTTTCTACTCATCTCTCAAATTCTTATTTGTTTTTTTATTTTCCTCAGAATGAACATAGTTCTATTAATGAGAGTCACAGAAAGTAGGGAGAAATTCTCTCAACCAATTTATTTCAGCGGTTATACCCAGTTGCTTACTGGAAATCATATATGTGTTATGTCTTGAAATCCATAAAGAGAAAATATTAAAGTAGTGAATCATACTCCCCACTGACATTAATGTCCTTCTCAGCAAGCATATGAGACAATGTTGAACATATGCATAAGTTCAGATATTGTGATACAATAGCTTGGGGAATTAGGCAGTCTTTTTTCATTAGGTCCTGTAAATAACACACAAAAAAGATAAAATGCCTTTATCATTAAAAAGCACCCTCTGGTTCAAATCCCTTAAAAATAGTTCATTTTCCTGTTATAAAATGCTCAAGTGATTTCTTTTATAAAGTATTGGTTTCTTATTGAAATTTAGCATGCCAATAAGAATCTACTTTTTGAAATATCTAGTCAAGAAAGTTGGAGCAAAGAATATATTCTGGTTTATAAAGTCTGGGAAACACTATACACTAAGCAGAGTGAATTTTCTCAGTATTTAACTTTTTAATTAAAATCTAATAATAAGGTAAGTATTTTGCAGATATACTAGGTAATAGAAACATACCATTTCAGATCCAGAGTGTATCTGTGCATCTTTTTTCCCCCCAATGGAGATGAAAATGAGAATTATTCTATAACATAGATAACGTGTCCTTTAATAAGAAGGGAAATTTTATATTTGAATAGTGTTTCATATAATGCAAATTATTCAGTTATAGGATTATTATTTTTGTAGTTAATGGATTACAATTTATTTTATTTAATAAGTTTATGGTATTATACAGTAGATCTTTAAAAACTGTCCTTTTTTGTTAAAATAGAAAGTTGGTAAACCTACAACTGATATGTGAAATTCAAAAATATAGGAACTATTTTAAAGAAGTATAGGAAAAGTGAGAAGACTATCATAGATTCATACTGAAATTTTAGAAGTTAAGCTTATGGTTATTTACAGTGCTCTGTATTTTTTACAAGAAGAACTCCAGCAAACAACAAAAGAAAGGTATCCCTAGCAAAATATTTACATTGATGGTATTCCAGCATATTTCATTTGCATTTGAATGGCATTATCCCCTTTGTACTCTCAAAAAGCATTACATTAAGTATTAATGCAACATTTTACCCCTGTTATTGTTCATTGTCACTTCTGCTAAACATTAACTTGCCAGTTTATACAAGAAAAGATGTAGATGAGAAATGGTGTTTTGTGACACAATATAGAGAATCTCAAATTATCACTTTAGCTCCCGAACACTGTTTATTGTGTAATGCTGGCAACTCAAAAGACTGACACTATTCACAGGGAGATGTCACCAGCACGCTCCTTTGCTTACCATATTGTGCTTCTGTTCTATTATTTCTTTAAAGATACAATTCTTGGAAGGGATGCCATTATAATACAAAATAGAAAAAGATCGGTATAGAATATCTTTTTGCTTCCTTTTCTGGTGAAGACAGAAAATAGAAGAGAAATAGTCTTTCTAATCAAGATTCACATATCCTAAAGGACATTAGCTACATAAGCTATTTCAATAACAAAAGTCTTAAGTGTGAAGATTCATAGAATAACAACAATACAAATAATATGATATCTAGGAGTTCTACAACTCCAAATTTTACTTGTCTATCATTTTTACCTATAGTATTTTAGTTGACCCTCATATTAGCTAAAAAAATCAACAATGCGTTTCATCAACGTTGCGTAGCTAAGCCCTCCACTGAGGTCTTGCCTTGAGTAAAGAAAAAAACCCGTGTCAGATCATTTAGCTTTTTATTAGCAGGATTACCTTCAATAGGGTTGGTTTTTTATTACCTTCTTAAAGCCTTGGCTTCTACATCTTTTGTGCTGCTCTATCACAGAATTGGTCTGTGGATGCAAAGGGTAACAGTATTTCCCAACCCAGTATCTAGTAGTAAGCTTTTAAATAACGGAAACTGGATAGTAACCAATTCATTTTTTCACTCAAATCCTATATTTAATAGCATATTCTTTATCCAGGAATGAGGGAGTGTAGGATCTGTCATTCTCCCCTTCAATAACAAATTCTCTTAAATCCGACAGTTTTAAAAGCTTGTGTCTTCTACACAAAACAGATTACAAAAGCATCACACTGAGGAAAGAATGAGAACTCAAAAAAATAAAAATAAAAAATCATATGCGTATGTTTAGCCCAAGCAGGAACAAATCACATCAGAACTCTAGCTTCTATTTCTGCAAATGAGAATTTTGCCAGTTCTGTCAAAAATAGACAAATCCAACAATTCATTTTTTTCCATACTAGTTTTTCATCATGCACACTGCTGCTATTTATAAAAAAGATGAACATTTTTAGGATGAATGCAAAATATTGCATATCTTGATTAAGCTACATAAAATCCGGTATCCTTTGAGAAAAGGATATTTTCTGACAGTCTATTCAATTATTTAACAGCTATTTGTTGACTATTTTCTAAGTGCCAGTCACTGTTTTCATGTTTGGGATATAACAATGAAGTTATATAAAACTTCCCCTTTACTGATTTTCATTTTGTTCCTAGTCTATACCCAGTGGAAAAATTTAGTTCATATTCTTTTTAAATGGTTATATTGCCTATTTTATTTTATTTTTATTCTTTTAAATTTTGTTTTATTGCTTAAAGTATTACAAAGAGTATTACATATGTCTCCTTCTTTTTTTTTTTCCTTGACCTTCCCCCGGCCTCCCTTACCTGCCAGTGTCTTGTGTCCATTGGTTATGCTTATATGCATGCATACAAGTCCTTTGGTTGATCTCTTACTTCCCCCCCGTCCCCAACCCTCTAAAATCTGCAGGTCTCTACAGCCTTTATTAATGATATGCTGTATTTATTTTCCTGTGACAGTGAAACCACTGAGGGCATTGTTTTATAAGTGCTATAGCACTGTTATACCATTTTTTGTTTTAAATAACATTGTGGCTTTATTAGGCAAGCTCTGATTGGGAAAGTCACCTTTGTTCTACTAGTTATAACTCCCCTAAACCTTATGTTTCTCAATCATGAGCAATATTGTGCTTAGGAAAATATCTTATTAATTTTCCTATTAAGTCTTTTCTTCTGCCTAGTCTATTCTATTCTGATCAAACAAAAGAATCTTGTGCAGATGTAGTGTGAAACATGACCATCTTTCAAATTAAATAATTTGATAGCTACTGGAGTAAGAGGAGGTGATAGTGTGTCTCCAAAGCCAATAAAATATTTATTTATATTTAATAGTTTTAAAGTTCTCTGTTCTAATTGGATTTAGGTTTGGTGAGACATGCAAATTTACAAGATTTACCAAATACAGTAATTGAAAGGAAAATATTAAAAATATTACTTTTAAGCTGCTATTCCATATTTTCATGAACAAGTGAATTTACTGTTTTAAAATAAATGAGCATCAAACTGGAGATCACAATGATAAGCAATCCTTTAGAAAACTTGCTATCAAGTAATGTAAGCTGAGTCCAACAAAATTTTTAAAAAATATATTTTTATTGATTTCAGAGAAAAACGGAGAGGAAGAGAGAGATAGAAACATCAATGATTTGAGATAATAATTGATCAGTTTCTTCTGCACGCCCACACTGGGGACTGAGTCCACAATCAGGGCATGTGCCCTGACTAAAACCGAACCATGACCTCCTGGCTCATAGGTTGACACTCAACCACTGAGCCATGCTGGCCGGGCCCAACTAAATTTTTTAAGAAAACATTCACCATCCACGTCTCATGCATTTTCAAGAGCATTTATTTTAAATATCTTATATGCCCAACACGTATAAAAAATATCATGGAAGATGAAACTGGATAGTTTTTTAAATGACATATTGTAAGAAGTTTAAAGAGTTTATTGTCTTTAGCAGCAACTTGTCAAGGAGTTGACCCATCAGTCTCCTTTCTTTCTGAAGAATTATCCCTGAAAGGACCTGTTGAATTTGAAGCCCTAATTAAAGACTTAATTTGCTGGCAAGCTTGTTAAGTTACATTTGTAGAAGTGCATGATATTTAAGTGGAATTAACGATATGGACGGTGCTACTTTTATCTGCCATATGCAATTGTCTGGATAATGGCCTTTGCTCGCCACTTGACCTTAATTGAAAAGGGAAGCTACAACACACCGGTCTACAACCTCTGAAGAACCAGAAATGCTGACATAGCCAATCCACATATTTGCACTACACATCCTAAACTAACAGCGATAGTATTTACAAGGCTTCACTAAATGCTTCAATCTATTTTGTGAACAAAAGGAATTTTAAGTTAATTCATTTTGTGGAGAGAATAATTTAACCAAGTTAGCATGTTGTTGACAGAATTATGATGAAATTCACTTTGTCTATATAATTGATTGGACAGCTAGCAGAATGCATTTCTCCCTCGAATGAAGCATATGCCGAGGTTGTCAAATGGCATTTCCTCCTGGTCTCAAATCATTCTGTCAACAAAATGAATACAAGATCCAATCGTCCACAGTACTGATGTAGGTGTTAATTATTGGGGAATAGACTGAAAATATATCTAATCTGTGTAACAAGGTAGGTGTATGGTTTGTTTACTTTGCAATCAATGCTGCAGACATGAAATAAATAGTTTTGCTAAATGTAAGTTGAATGACTAGAGTGAGAAACATCCTAAAACTATCAAGAGATAGAATACAAAGAAGGTCATGGATAGTACATGATAAAAAATATTGAAAGCTATATAACAAGTTATCAACACTACCTATAAATTTGCATAGTTCTCCAGATGTACTTTTAATTGAATTAGATTATTGTATTATAATTAACTTAAACCTAGAGGCTTGCACAGTGAAGACAAGGGTTGTCACAGGGCACTAATCATGCTTCTCTGCATTTGCATATCGCCTTGTGCCAAAAGAGTCTGTGAATACTAAAAATAGATCCCTACAATATGAGTAGACTGGGCCATTCATAGGACACATAATTATTGGAAATTCTTTTTCAGACAGCCTTTGGTTTTGAGCTTGAACCTCTTCATTCTGGATGTTAGAGCAAGAAATAGAAACAGGATACATTTTGTAAGAAGAAAATACTTTTAGGGCTGATTACCCAGAAGATGAATTAATGCACATTATATATTAAGAATCTCTGATTATTTAGATTTGTATTTTTTCCTGCTTAAATAAATGTTATGGAAGCATTTCCTGTCAGTTCTCCACTCTGAATCCACTCCAAGGAAAATCTACAGCTTGCAAAATCTAACATGAATAGATGGATTATTCACTGTAGATTAGCTATCTGGATAATGTCTATAATTTGGCTCAGAAGGCCAGATGTTAACTATTTTGAGACATAGGATCACTTCTGCCTCTGTATTTTGTGGGTTATTAGCAAAATTCTGCCAGCTACCATTTGTTTTGAAATTAAAGACCAATGCCAATGCTCACCTTCAGGTTCAGTGGACAGAATCAGGCAGTTGTGTTGAAAGTTGTCTCAGAATAAGCTAGCAAATGCTACAGGCAACTACAGACCAGTTGAAAGTGACTCACTGGGGACAGGTCTAAATATTTGAATATAAAACTAGAATATATTTAGTAGGAAATATATTTCAGTAGGAAGGTTGGAGTAGTTGCATAACTGAAAAGGGAGAAATCACTGACTGGTATAAAATTGAGCCATACTGTTGGATTTGTAAAATAAACTGTATTCTCCATCTCTAATTCCCTACCTGGCATTTTGCTGGAAAAAATCTTGCCAAATATATTCTGTGTATATTTAGAAAGTGCTTCTTGTCCATCTGAAACCAGTTGGATTTAGAAAAAGAACTAAGTACTTTGTGCAATTTCTCTATCCTAAATTTATCATAATTAATTTTGGAATATAATACCCATGTGATTCATTTAGGAAATAATTCTAGGCAACATAATAAATATATGTAGTGATACATATATATTCATTAAACTACATGGCCTAAAATAGGGTTTAGAAACACATATTAATAGAATTCTAATAAAAATATGTGCACTAAACATGTTTCTTTCATTAATTTAATATATAGACTAGGTGATGTTATTTCCCAGGTCTCTTTCCCCCTTAACTTCCGGAACACAAGATACTAGTCTTGATTCTCTCAGCAAGATATTTGAAGATTGTTTCCTGGAAAATCTGTCCAGCCCAAGGTTGACATCAAAGTTCCCCAACTAAACTGATAGGCTATGACATCCTACAGCAAAGCACACACCTGCAAGCCCCACACATAACCTTCCAATCACTTGTTAGTGTTAGACACATTCAAAGGCTGTTAAATCGCATTGCTTACCCATATCTTCAGAAAAAAAATCACTTCTACTGTCGTGGTAAACAACCTGCTTCCCTATTTATAATGGTCTGGCCCTCTAGCAACTTCAACGTGAAATTATAGCTAATTTGCCTACAAACGTCAGGTGGTCATAATAATCTGGCCACTCAGTGTATATAAACAGTCAACCAATGACTACTGCATACGTGAGGAAATCCTCTAACACTAAAAGTAGAGGGGGAAATTGGAGAAAATTGAGCCTGCAGCGAGAAAATAACAGTGAAAAGGGGTTTCCAATAATATTCCTCGAGTGATGAGAACAGATTTTACATTCACAATGAAACAAAAAGGAATAATACAATAAATTTATATTCCAAGAATATTAGATTAGAGAGATAAAGTTGAAATAGAACAAAATGACAAAGAAAGGAAAGAGAAAAATATAAGAAAATTATGGATTTATTAATTCAGAAAATCTAACATCAAAACGTCAGAATTTAGAAAGAAAAAAAGGAGAGTAAACTATTAATGAAATTATTTAAGAAAATCCTCCTACCAGAGAAGGAAGTAACTTTTCACATTGAAAGAACCATTAAATGTCCACCTAGTAGGTTAAAATTGATATGCAATGAAGGCTATTGTGATACAAATCCAGAGGATTCAGGACCACAAGTTCCTACAGGTTCATTCAAAAGGTCAGGAATTATAATACTTTTGGACCTCTCAACAGGAACAGTGAAAGCTAGCAGGCAGTGAAAGAATGCTTTCAATACCCTGAGAAAAATACCATTTCCAAACTGAAATTATACACACAGCCGAACTGTCAATCAGGCATTAGAATACAATAAAGTATTTTGACAGGCAAGGTTTCAAAAGTTTACCTCCCTTGTATCCTTTCTCAAAATGGGCTCTTAGAAATAGGAGAATAACCCAAGAAAAGAAAAAAAAATCACGGGTTAGAGAAAGCACAGAATCCAACCCCAGGAAAGGAAGGAGGGACATTTCAGGAGGCTAGCTGCACTCCAGGCACAATGACAGCCAGTGTAGACTGAGGCAAGTTACAAGGTTCTGGGGGAGAATTCCTTGATATGATCGAATTAGTAGTTTATTTTTTTAAATATATTTTATTGATTCTTTACAGAGAGGCAGGGAGAGGGATAGAGAGCCAGAAACACTGATGAGAGAGAAACATCGATCAGCTGCCTCCTGCACACCTCCTACTGGGGATGTGCCCGCAACCAAGGTACATGCCCTTGACCAGAATCGAACCTGGGACCCTTCAGTCTGCAGGCCGACACTCTGTCCACTGAGCCAAACTGGTGAGGGCTTAGAATTAGTAGTTTAAATGATTCAGAGGGTGTCTTTATCATATTTCATATTTCTTGTTATAAATCTAAAGGATTGGTACAAATATAGGGCCTGAATCAACAAAGTTTGTTTCTTTTAAGGATCCTTGTCAGTTACAAGGACACCCTTGTCTCTAAAGGTAAAGGGATAAACTCTTAGTACCTTGAACATATAAGGAATAATACATTTCAAAAAATATTTGATTGAAATGACCCTGAAAATTGTCTAACATGGAAACAGACAATATAAGCCACTTATTTGAGTAAGGTCAGTTTTAACCTAAAGTGATTATAGAGCAATGAGAAAGAAAACACAAAAACAGAGTCCCAATTTATCCCTAAGAACATAATAGACATATCTCATAGAAATAATATCAGATAGATTTTTTGTAAACTACATCGTTTTAGCAAAAAAATGCATTATTTATTAGATTCCCCCTTTACTTCTAAGTTAAAGGCTACCACCATCCCCATCTTCTCTGTCATAATTACTCTCCTTGTTAACACCTCATAATGAAGAAAAAGCAAATCAGTTGTGTCATTATACCTTGCTGCTAAACAGAAGCAACACAGCCATTAATGACTTTAACATATGTTCATGTTTTCCTGGCCACTGGGAACTTCATTCATCTGTTTCTCCTTGAGGCAAGACATGTCTGTTAATAACATGATTCTGAATTTCTTTCTCTGGGAGTTAATATTCAGAACAAAATTTTCAGGTTCAACCTTAGAGGTGAAGCGACTGAGAGATAAGGTGTCCATAAGGGATGGATGGCTCTAGGAGCATCTGTTCTCACATTTCTTCTCTAAGCCATATGTCTGCCTTCATTACAAATCAGCCCACTGGGTGGCGGTATAAATATGTAACACTTCAAAAATAAGGCATCAGAATCTTTAAAGGCAATGCAAAAGGTTTATAATTTTAATAAGAACATAGTATTGAGTAATTCACTAAGTATTTTGTCATTGACTTGGGGAGTATGAATTTTAATCTTTTTAAAAGTATATCTATGTTGATTTCAGAGAGGAAGAGAGAGGAGAGAGAGATGAAAACATCAATGATGAGTGAGAATCATTGATCGGCTGCCTCCTGCATGCCCCACACTGGGGATTGACTAGCGATCTGGGCATGTGCCCTGGGGATCGACTAGCAATCTGGGCATGTGCCCTGACTGGGAATGGAACCATGACCTCTTGGTTCATAGATTGTTGCTCAACCACTGAACCACACCAGTGGGGCTGAATTTTAATCTTCCTTAGAATTGCAGTTTAAGTGATTACCAGATAATTAGTTTATTCATTTAAACTCCTCACACCACACCCTCCCCCAACCCAAAGATGTGTTTTTAATTGTACATGAATCATGAATCATTTAGCTAACTGTTTCAGTTCTCATTTTTTCCCCTGTCAATTCAGTCTAGCCTTGGTCAAGTTACTTAACCTCTTCATATCTCATTCTTTTGACTGGTGATCTACTGTGAAGAAGCACTAATAAAAGTAATTATAAAACACTTTGCAAATTTTAGTGCCGAAGACAACTACACTGCTTTGAAGTCACCAGAAGTGTGACACATGTTTGGACAAGTACATAATTAAACTGTCCAAACTGCATTAGCTATTGATGGCATTTAACTAGGGCTGTCTCTACAAACTCTGAGTTTAAATTGTAGCCGCCTCTGTAAGTCCCCCAGACTTTCCCAGAAAACTGGGAAGGGCATTGAAGTCTGAAAGTTTACCTTATCTTTAAAGACAGCAATGAAAACATTATCAGATTGAAATCTCTTCAGTTTCCCCTTTTGTTTCCCATAGGAAAAAAAAATGCGAACTCTGTTAATTAGTTTTTAAGGAAAATGTTGAGTGGCATTACACATAATGACAAATCAATAGCACTACAATTCAAAATGGAATGCTTTTTATAACCTAAATGTCCCAGCTTTCACCACTCCATGAGTATAATTAAAGTCACATTTATATTTGTGCCTGAGTCTCACTGATACCAAGCTCTCACCTGTGCACAGAGGAATTTTATTACTCACAGTGTTTCTGAGAATTCTCGAGATATGACTGAAATGCTTCCTAAACTAAGCCTGTTTACCCCTCACTCTCGCTGGTAGTAGAGCCTGTTCCCTGAAGTTGTCAGCATCCCTACAACACCTGTAAGACCTGCTTTGTTTCCTCTCCTCTGAGGTATTATCACCCTGGTCAACTAAAGAGGTATTATATATATATATGAATTTGATGTACAGAAGTAGTTACTTAGTTAGAGGGTATAAGGGCTGAGAATCCCAACAGATGATCATGAACAACCCTAAGATTAGCAGCAAGAAGCCAGTATGCACCCAAACTGGAGGGACAAGGAGGAAGTGATGACAAGAAGCCAATAGGTAGAAGCTGCTACCACAGAAGGAGAGCCTGTCAAGAACTGGATTCATGAAAGAGATGCAGCTACTGCTCAAGAAGCTTCCAGAGCAGAGTGGAGGTAGGAACTTCTTTCTCTCCCTTGGACCTCCCCCTGGGGCCTTTCATTGACTTAACCCAGATGTCAGCCAGCTCTCACAGAGTCCTACAGGGGAAATACACAACATTGTTGTATAGAGCGCAGCAGGTCAAGAGTGAAAAAGGGACAGTAGAACAAACACGTGCAGAGCCTGGACAAGAAGACTGGCTGCTGCTGCTGGATGGATGGATGCTATCAGCTCCTCAGCTGTAGCTCTGACACCTCTGCTGACTGACAGTTGCTCTGTGTCACCCACTCTGCTCTGAAGAATTAGCCATATGCCCTACTTCTGGATCAGGAAGCTACTCCATGGTCTTGCTGTCTCAGTACCTATTTTGTTTGGCCAAGTGGCCTTAAACTGACACTAGCCCCTTCATACAAATGCATACCCTAGATAACAGCCCATAGACTCACAAACAAATGTAAGATCCTAATACATCTTCCTCAATATCCCTTGTGATCAACAGTCTTGTCCTTCTCCTTGTGTGCCCCTTACAGAAGACCACCATGGGGCTTACCAAAACCCTACTCTTTAGTTTGAATTACCAATAACCAATCTGCCCTGAACTTGGGGACCCCAAAGCACTCCACCTACAGAACTTAATAATGGCATGTGCCCCACCTCTGTGTGTATGTGTGCATTCTACCTTGATCTCCCTGTATGGCCCCTTGAGGGATGCCATGTACCTTCTCCAGAACCTGTGAGCAATAAACTTTATTTCACTTTCTCTTGTGGTCTTTCATTGAACTGAGGCTCACCATCTGGAATCCTGTGCTCCAGGGACTTAGGATACAACTATGTTGGAATTGTAAACACAATCACATTAGAAGGTATGTGCTAGTCTTGCACAAGGATGATCAGTGTGACTCAGTTCCTCTACTGAGATCTGTATATCCTGACAAAATAGATTTTCAGAGATCATCGTCAACTGTTCCCCATCAGTTAACTTTCTTCCTCACCGAGCAGTACCAGGTTTCCACTTGAGTAAGTCATGTTGTAATCTGAATGTGTAACAATCAGTGTAAAAAGATAAAATTTTTGAGAGCAACTCTGATGGCAGAGCATTGTGTGGCTATACGATGATAAATACAGGAAACTAAGAGGTAAAGGCATGGGGGTGGGGAAGAAGTTTCTAAGAATAAAAAACAGGACAGAAGGCAGAAAGGCAGGATTTATGAGAGCTCCATTCATGGGTGATATTGTATCAAATGAAATAGGAAAACTGTGAATGAGGCTGTAAATGCATGTCAGGATTTGGAAGAATGTTATTGCCCACTAGAGTTACATTCTTCTATATTTTGATATTACCAGGTCCTTTTCAGAGTAATATACACTTTGAATTCTTCCCCAAGCACATCAAGGCAGTATTCTGAACAATAGTTGCTACTATTCCAGAAGTTATAGTTTTTACTTTTATTTTACTGAAGTCAGCAGTTCTGAAGAGTAACCTAAAGCTCTTAAAAATAAAAAGATCCATCTTTAATAGTCTACTTTTTAACACTTTAGGGATTGAAGGAGAGAAATATGAGGCCATATCTGAACATGAAACAGTAATATCGTAGATAATAAAAAAGAAGTGTTGATTTGTTCTCTTGTTTTCTGTCAGGAAATGGCAAATTTATAGCTTTTGTAGTTAGGACATGCTTACTGAATATAGACTGTATGGCTTTTTGCATATTGTCATGTCACAGAATCTTTGACTCAGAAGTTGGAAGGGCTAGTTCCTCTAGTTTTACATTTATCACCCAACCAGCAATCAGCTGGTCACAATCTCTGACAGAAGCACAGAGCTCTGTTTCAAATGCCCGCAGAGATAAGAACATTCCAATTTCACAAGATGAATCTCTACTGAGTTATCTAGATAACCAGAAAGTTCCACCTTATATTGATCCAAATCTGTTTACTTGTGGCTGATGTACATCTTCCCTGTTACATTTATGAAACGATCCAGAATAATTCATCTTTTAAACTAGAGTCCTCCAACTATTAAGGCAGTACAGGAGGGACATGCTGAATTGCTATTCCAGAACCTCTTAGAAATATATAACCTGGGGAAACATTCCCAAACTGTGTCTTAACCAAATTCAACCTTTAAAAAGAAGCACATGTTAGATTCCAACCAAATTTACTCTTTAAATAAAGGCTAACTTACTTAATTTATACATAATTTACTGGGGGAATAATGGAGAGTGAAGAGAACAGGGAATGATAGATTTACTCCTGTATCTTATTGGATCTAACATGCCATTGGTTACAAGATACACCTTATTTATGGACTCTGTGGATCAATGAATAATGGTATTCACTAGTTTGAGATATTATGTAGCTAAGTGGAAGCTGAACCAGATCATTCTTTCTCTTTCTACTCTGGTCAAAGGGTAGGGACGGCTAATGACTGCAATAGGACCACATGAGGTCCTCTCCTCACTGTACTTGAGTGATTTATGCCAAAAACTTAAAGTCAACCTTGAGAGTGACTAGGAATATAGCCTAAAGGACAACATATATATGTTCCACATTTTAAAGTTGCATCATTTGAATGGTAACTGATAGCAATTTTAATATTTCTTTACGTTAAGATGTTCTACACACCTGGCATGTAGACAATAAGTGTATATTTAATAAAACTTATACATTGCACACCACTTTGTGTAAAGCTTTTTTCTTCCTATTTTTAGAGCTTATGGAAAGTAATGATGGCAGAATAAAAATAGACTGAGAACTTTGGGGTGGAGTAGATAATCTGGAAACATAAAAAGTGGTCAAAAAGGAGAAGCAAAGACATTCCTACAACTGATTTGCTTCACTACATGCTAGTCAATGTCTTCCTCAGTGTGTTTAACTTACCAAGTTCAAAGAACAAGTTGACAATACCACACACAGGAGGATATAGTAAAAACTAGAAGGTAGAAGAAGAATTTGTAAGTGGAAGGATTTGCCATTGATAGTAGCAGAAATCAATATTTTCAAATATTCTGCTGTTATTGGATATACACAACCTACTGATAAATAGTGTCATGTTTTAAACTTAGGCTTAGATTAGTTTAGCATGTATTCCATTGCCAAATTAATGCTGACATTCTGGAGAGGGAATTTCACTACAGAAAAGTCCTTAGAGAAAATATAAATGGATTTTGATTTTTTTTTAAATAAAAAAGACTATAACTGAGAGCTACATGCTACAATAGTTTAGTAACCCTTCACTGCATTAAGTAAATCAGGTCATCGGAAACTTTCTTGAGTCTTTAGAAGACAAGATTGTTTTACTAAACTTGTTTATTGACTTGAACGTAGCTCAGGGGTCTATTATCCGGAGGTTAGGAATCATGACCTGAACTTGCTCAACTACCTTTACCAAATCACGTACTCTCTTTTGAAGTCCCTTGAAATACAGAATGTTGACCTGTCAAAAGGACCAACAAAATTATTTTAAAGGCTCGCCTGATATATATATGAAAAAACTTGACTGCAATAGGACCACATGAGGTCCTCTCCTGATATATATATGAAAAAATTCAAGCCTTGGGCAGAATCAGAAGTTTCATGTTCATTACAATGGGGAAGTGTTCACTCCTACTCTTGTTTTTCCTTTTTCTCCCCTCATTTTTTTACCTTTGAATTTTATGAAGAACCATACAGTTTGTACTTTCTCTTAAGTTGACACTTAGGGGAAAAACAAAACAAAACAAAAACAAACAAACCATACTCATCCTTTTATCTCTTGGCTACTGATAAGGAACTCTGCAGATACCAAAACAAAACCAGGAATTATTGGCAGAGATAAAAAATAAAGATCTGCTCGACTACTGTAAATGTTGGGTAACAAAGGTTAGGAAAGCCATCACCAGCAATCCTAGCCTACAGCACCTATCCAGGTATTTCTTAAGAAAACCTGAAGTTTGCTTCTAATTTTACCTCTGACACCAGCCTACATGTCTGTACACAACTGTCTCTGGAGATTAATGGTTTGTCCTTGTCTTTCACTTTCTAGATTTCTGGCATGCTTCTCTCATTAGCTGATACTAATTTGCAACCAGCTGGAGAAGGGGATTCTGGGAAATCTATTTTCTAGCTTCTCTTAGTGATACAGAAGTATCTTAGTGTTATGGACCAACATTCGCGAGAGTAAGACCACCAACTCCAATTAGGTCTTAAGCAGTAAGTGAGGATTTATCGAAAGCTGGCCAGCGACTGCCGTAGGCGTTTCTCCTACGACAGTGCCGACCCTGGTTCCAGGCCAGCCTTTTATTCACAAAAACCACAAAACGGTTGGCTAAACACACACAAAGTTACCGGGGATACAGACACAGAGTTACTGGGGATACATTAATCAATACTGCCCCGTTACCAAGGTATTATTAATCAACTTTGCCCCGTTACTACAGCTACTAATATCAAGTTGCCCCGTTTCTCTAGCTACTAATATCAACTTGCCCCATTTCCCAGACTACCCTTAACCATAATTGGTTCCATTTCCCCAGTACAAGGGGGGGCTTAACTGTAACATTAGATGGGTCTAGTAATAAGGTTAAGTTGACAACAGAGAATCCAGCCCATAACCATTCCTTGAGGTAGTGATGCTAAGTCTGATGTCCAAAGATTTTAAGGGGAAAAAAAAGCCTCCATATGTTGGTAGGAAGTGTAAGTGACATCTAAATATTACTTACATGTAATTTTTGAGAATTAAACTAGGAAAAGATTGAGTTGGGCACTCCTGTCATACTGTATAGGTATCAACAATTTGTTCTTCACAAGGGGCTAGGCAATTTCTATTTTTCATTACATATTTAGACTTTTTCCTGAAACTCACATGCTTTGGTAAGCTTGGCATCCTGTTTCCTGATCATGCACTTTGTTAAATTGTTTCTTCCTAAGTTTCACAAGATAATGCGCAGTAACATTTGACCGTCTCTTACCAATTTCATAGAAAATATTTCTAATATCTCCACCATATTGCTTCCTCTTGTAGAACTGCTGGCACTAACACTGCTTTTGTATTCCTTGGACAATAATGGAATTAATATTCTTTGTAAAAATCTCTCAAAAATAAGAGGAAATACAAGAATACACTAGAGATAAAAAAACATAATTGACAAGTATGATTAGTGGTGGTGGGCAGATTGCACAGGTTTTTAAAGTTGCTAAGTTCAAA
>NW_006383015.1:5385776-5405717 GCF_000327345.1 Myotis davidii | reverse complement strand
TATATATATATTCTCCATCTCAAGCAAAATAAAGGTCAGTTGTGTGGCAGGGAATATGTGTCAGGAATTATGTTTACACAATTTATTAAATGCCCCAAACAAGCTGGCCAGGTGAGTATTATTCCCATTCTGAACATGATGGAGTTGAGAGCTTGTGAGGGTAAATAATTAAACCCAAGTTTCATAGTTTATAAAAGGCAGAAGTGGAATTTAAGCCTCTGACTCAAAACTGTGTGCTTTTCTTACTTCATCTCTCTGCCTCCATAAATGCAGTTTTCCAGTGCACAAAGTCCTTGCTGTTCTCCAGAGAGGAGAGTGCGGCACTCTTTTCTGTCTTGCTCTAAGCCGTATAGGCCCCACTACTGAATTTCAATTTGGAAGAGAGAGAACGCTTCAGATATAAAGTGTCTACCTTTCCTCTCTGGGACTTCTCACTTTCTGTCACCGATGATGACAAACAAATGTTGCAAATGAAATTGTATTTTGCCTGGCTGGTGTTGCTCAGTGGTTGAGCATTGACCTGTGAACCAGAAGGTCACAGTTCCATTCCTGGTCAGGGCATATGCCGGGGTTGCAGACTTGATCCCCTGTGTAGAACAAAGGAGGTAGCCAATCAATGATTCTCTCTCATCATTGATGGTTCTATCTCTCCCTCCTCCTACCTCTCTGAAATCAATAAAACATATATTTAAAAAAAAGAAATTGTATCTTACTTTATTGTGGAGGACATTTTTTTTCACTCCCCACAGGATCTCTTCTTTCTTCCTGCCAGTGCATTGATTTCTTTTCAGAAGGTTCGCCCTGTCTTCTGTGTGTAGTCCTAGTGGAATGTTGAAACCAGGTGATTGCCTCCTATGGAAGTGGCAGATACCCCAGCTCCCCACCCTAATACATGAATATATGACTCAATCTAATGGTCTCATCTAGGGCTTTGAATTTTGAGTAAGGGGTGGAAGTCACTCAGGCAATTTGGCTATCCTATATAATAAAAGCTTAATATGCTAAGTGTCCAGTCATTGGTTGGCTGTTAAACCAATCAAAGCATAATATGCTAAGGCCACTCAACCACTCACTATGATGTGCACTGACCACTAGGAAGCAGACAGTTGACCTGTCGACCAATCGCTATGACATGCACTGACCACCAGGGGGCAGATATGTCAACCAGTAAGTTAGCTTATTGCTGGGGTCCAGCTGATCTGGACTGAGTGAGATGGGCTGGACATGCCCTGGAGCCCTCCCGCGGTCCCTCCTCATTTGGCCAACCTCCTGCGTCCCTCCCCAGCCCCAATCTTGCACTGGTGGGGTCCCTTAACCTGGCCTTCACCCTGACGCAATCCAGGACCCCTGAGGGGATGTCAGAGAGCTGGTTTCGGCCCTATCCTGCAGGCCAGGACCCCACTGGTGCACGAATTTGTGCACTGGTCCTCTAGTTATGTGATTAAATGGCAAACTATTTCTGCTGTAAAAATGGTTTCTGCAGTCTATGTTTCATTGTTGGTTTGGTTTCTATCAATTTCCAAATAAGAAACTTCCCTTAAATTCTGGGAATGTAAATTGCTACAATACTTACTTTTCTTATTGAAGTTAGACACATTCAGTTTCTAGATTTGCAATTAAATAATCCAAATTAATATAATCTCTGTAATTATTAATCCCTTCATCTGCCTTAACTCAGTAGAAATGTAAATAATGAATATTAAAATTAAAATAAATTAGAAAACTGGAAAAATCACTTTGTATTAGGTAATTGTCATATATTTAATATATGATATGTATAACAATTAGTACTGCTTTCAGTTGCAATTAGAAGAAATAATTTCAATTGTATTTAAAAATATTGAAAGAAAGTAAAGGAAAAAACTGGAGATGAAAAAGAAAAAAATGGAGATGTGAATAATTATGGCACAGCATTTATGCCATAAGTACACTAATAAAAGTGGGCCTCCACTTTGATTAAGAGCTCTCTAGAAATCTAAGCGAGAAGAAAACATTGTCAATTGCATATGTCTGAAGATTCCTAAGAGAAAAACTAATCACTTGCTAAGAAGGACAATTTTTCCTCATACTAGGTCCAGGGAAAAAAATTCCATTCTCACATTCTTATGTGGGAACTGTACAAATCACCTTTAGAGGAAACACTGACTTGTGATTCACAGACTGTTTTTAGTAATGTTCCTCACTGTATTTCAATAGCATCATACCAGAGTGAAATGCACCAAAAATGGTTCTATGGGGGACAAAAATATGACCCAGGTGTGTAACTCTGTAGTGCTGCTGTCTTATCCATGGACAGGTCTTACAATATTTAGAGGAATGGGTAAGCTATTGACATTTGAGAACTCCTCCAAAAGTATTGCTGAGAATTAGTTTAAAATTGCACTGCTTAGCAATTATTTGCTGGGTAGTGGTTGTACGTTGGCAGTAGAGCAGATGGCTAATCTGGCCATTGTTAAATTGCAAGACAGAAGTATAAATAGAAACTGTTTTTCTGTTTGGAGAAAATGAGAAGCATTCATGAGCAAGAGGCAAGATTATCCTTACACAAGAATTAGGCAATTTAAATGAAGGACTAGTCCAGCCAGCGTGGCTCAGTGGTTGAGTGTCGACCTATGAATCAGGAGGTCATGGTTTGATTCCCTACCAGGGTGCATGCCCTGGTTGTATTTATATATATATATATTATTAAAACAAAGGACTAAAGACAGCATTAAAAGTATTAAAAGTAATGCTTACGGGGGAAATGGTGGTAAAAGTAAGAAATCAGATAAATAGCTTTCTCTTTGCAGGCTTATGTAATTAATTATACAGCTCATTCTCTAAACAAAGCAAGAAAGTCATGAAAAAATTCAAACTGATTATTTAATTATTAAAAAGGATCAATAACAGATACAGAGAAAATTAAAGCACATTTAAGAGTTTATGTGGCTCAACTATATAAAGATAGAATTATTAAATCTTGATTTAAAGTGGTTATTTCTAAACATATAGTTTTTATTTAATCTGACCATAGGAAAATATAAAAAGAACAGTTACTAGGAAACAGCTGTGAACTGAATGTTTGTGTCCCCTCAAGATTCATATGCGGAACCCTAATCCTCATGCGGTGATATTTGGAGGTGGGGCTGATCTTTGATGAACGGTTTAGTGACCTTATAAGAAGAGGTGTCAGAAGAATGGTCTCCTTTTCTCTGCTCTGAGGATGCAGTGAGAAGATAGCCATCTGCACCCCAGGAAGCAGGTCCGCACCAGAGCACGGCCATGATAGAACTCTAATTTGGACATCCCAGTCTCCAGAACTGTGAGAAATACATGTCTGTTATTTCAGACGCCCAGTCCAGGGCATGTTTGTTACAACAGCCCCAACTGACTGAGACAGAAATTGTATAGTGGTTTAAGCCTCTGCCACTGTGGTTTTAAGCAGCAACCAGAAACATCTACATACCCCATGTATATGCTAGAGATTTTCAGTCTGAATAAAAACAGCTGCGTGTTGTTCAAAATAGAGATGCTTATATAAGAATACTGATAGATAAAGTTAAAAACAGGAATAGAGATACCATGCAAATCAATTAACCACATGAAAGCTAGTGTGGCTATATCAATATTAGACAAAGTTTACTTTAATTCAAGATAATTTAATTTAATTACCAATGATAGGGAATAACATTATATAGTGATAAAAGGTTCAATTCAATAGGAAAACATAATCTTAAATGTGCATATAGCTGATAACAGAGCTTCAAAGATACATAGGACATAAATGGTGAACTGAAAGGAGACATATACAAGTCTACCATTATAGTTGGTAATTTTAACACATCTTTTTTATAAATAAAAAAGAATATGCAGACAAAAATATCAGGAAGTTACAGAAGATTTAAAAAAAAAAACACTATTAACCGGGCTGACCATATTAGCATTTATATCTCTACAAAGAAACTACAGTAAATGAATTTTTTAAGTGCCCATTAAACATTCACCAAAATAGAGAGTATGCTGGGTCATAAAACAAATCACAATAAATTTTAAAGAACAGATATTATACAGCATATGTTCTCTAACTATCAATTATTAAGGGAGAAACCATTCACAAAGAAGATGATTAAAAAACACCTGCCTGTTTGAAAATTAAGCAATATGCACCTAGATGATTCATTTTCCAAAGATGACATCACAATGGAAATAAAAATATTTCAAGTAAAATGATAACAAATGCACACTTATTAATGTTTATAGGATGAAGCTAAATCAGTTCATAGAGTTCTTTTTTAGCTTTAAATATACAAATTAGAAGGAAAAAAAGGCAGCTTGAAATTAATTACTTAAGCTTTAATATCAAGAAATGAAAAAGAACAGTATAAATATCCAAGTAAATCAAGGACAGAAATAATAAAGATAAGAATAGAAATAAATAAAATAAGAAAGAGACATTCATAGAGAATATCAACAAAGCCAAAAGTTATTTCTTTGTAACAATCAGTAAAAATGGTAAAACTTTATCAGGAGGTATCAAGATAAAATTGTGGGTGGAAATAGAAAAATCAGAAATGATAGAAAAAAATCTCATAGTAGATCTTACAGACATAAAGTATAAGGACACGATATCATGAATAAATTATGGCAATAAATTTGACAACTAATTTGAAATGTGAAAAGTCTTGAAACTGCAACATACTGAAACTGGCATAAGCAGAAAAAATTCTGAATAGTTCTACATCTACTAAATATGTTTATATATTTCTTCAGCAGTTCAAAAAATTCCCCTCTCAACACAGACAAACCAACAAGCCTCTAGACTTAGATGAATTCACTGGTAAATTCTATAAAATATTTAGGAAAAAAACATAATACACAAACTCTTTCAGAGTAAAAAGGGAGGATAATATCTTTCAACTCCTTTTATATGTCCAGTAGATTACTAATACCAAGGTCTGGCAGGGATATTTCTTGTAAAAAAAGTTACAGGACCAAGTGTCAAATGAACATAAATATAAACTATTAATCAAAATTCTAGCAGTTAGAATTAAAGGCATAAAGTGTTATGACCAAGTAGATTTTATTTCAGAATCATCACTTGATTTTAATGTTTGAAAAACAATGTAATTTATCCTATGACATAATAAAAAGAAGAAAGCCATTGATTTTTTTAGACATATAAGAATTATTAATAACACTTACCAGTTTTCATAGGAAATATCTCTCCTCAAGCTAGAAATAAAAGGAAATTCTTTAAATCTGATAAAAGAATATTCACAAAAAGCCTACAGGTAATATCTGACTTGGTTATGAAATACTGAACACCTTTCCCCCAAGGTGAGGGGAAAAGAAAGGTTTGCATGATCACCGTCTTTATTTCACATTGTATTAAAAGGCCTGACTCAGGGAATAATGTAAAAGAAAGAAAGAAAAAACGGACAGAGATACCAAAACAGAGAAAGAGGGTCTGAGAGAAACAGAGAGAACCCTGAAGGGAAAACTAAGAAGTATAACTGTCATTTTACACAAACAACGTGATCGTGAATTCAGAAAATACAAGGAAATCTACAAATTACAAGAACTAGTTAGAAAATTTAGTAAGTCCTCAGGATACATAGTCAATTGCATTTCTATTAATTAGCAACAAACAACTGAACAATAAAAAATTTTAAATAGCATTTACAATTTCATCAAAAAGATAAAATATCTAAGAATCATACTAATAACCTATGTTCATTTTTTTCTGAACACTATAGACATTTTAAATATTCATATATCTAAATGAATAAAAGATATGTCATGTGTATGACTAAAACTCTCTAAATTGATGTACATTTTATCTAAATAGAGTTGATGCAATCATAATAAAACTTCCTGCAAATTTTTATGGACATATATAGGCCAATTCTAATAATTCTATGAAAATATAAAGGACATGCAGAGGAAAGACCAATCTTAGAGCTATATTAGTAGAAACAGTGTCATATCTGAGTTAGAATATGTAAAAATTTGAAAGAAGCAGAAGAAAGTCCAAAAATAAGCCACATATATACAGCCTCTTGATGTATAACAGAAAGCAGCAATGCAATTCAATAAAAATAAATATTATAAATTTAATTTCTGATAAGGTGAAAACATGATAAAATTGGGGAATAATAAAACATTTCTAGTCTTAAAAACACACTCATATACACTATCTGTTAAGTTCAAGCAAATATGACCGTACCTGTAAATCAATATGCTAGTTATATACTTATTGTTTCTGATCCTTAAGTCTACCTTTCTATACACTTTTCTTAGCTAGTATTTAGAGTCTTCAAAATACATTCACTAGAATGTCTTGCTATCTGCCTTTTTGTTAGGTTCTACCAAGAAGAAGTACTCACAGGAGACTAGATCTCTGGATAAAGGGCAAAGGAACTCTATTTCTGTTTTCACATCCTGTCAGCTTCTCTCCAGCTATGGCTTCTGCTTCCAGCTTCTCTTGACATAAGGAATAGCTGCTGTTGCCCTCCTCAGAGGTTCCAACCCAGAATTCTGGTGACTCCATCTCTTCCCTACCAACCACAGGAGTAGTAGCTGCTTCCTGCAGTCAATAATATTGAGGTTACTCAGCATCCCTTTTTATTTTTTCAATTTCAAACCATTGCCTTGTATCAACTCACACTATTTTATCAATACCTGATGTTTTTCACTTTTCTGGCTGGGACTTGAGTCATACAAAGCCTATAAGGCACAAGGAATGTTTCTCTTGAGGCAACTACATAAAAGTTTAAGATATTCCTTTGGGGCTTAAATTTAGTTTTTAAAAACCCTCAGGCCGCCTTAACCTTCTCAGTAGCTAATCTTCCCGGTTCACTAATGAGTACTAGTGGATGTCAGGTCAGTTAATGCAAGAATGAAAATAAGCAGAAGTGATTGCTTTCTACAACAGTCAACATATCACTTTTAGAGAGAGGGATAAACATCACTTAGACTAATTATAATTTCATTTGTGATACAATAAAAAACTGCAACGTGGACGCCTCAGATTTTTCATACTTTCATACTTGCTTTTCATTTCTCACCACTGGTTTCTGTTTATAGGCTATTTTGGCAACATATTTCTCATTTAGGTTATGACAATTGTCCTTATGGCCAATAACAAGATAATCAATCATTACACAACAGCTGCAGATGGGATCCCAATATATGTTTCCAATCCCAGTATTCAGGTCCCTAGAGACAGTTGGCTTGTAATGAACAAGCCAAAGTAAATTTTTCATATGTCCAAGCAGAAAAACTATTTTGTTAGGAAAAGGTAAGAATGAAAATAATCATGGTCAGATTTACTAGAAAAGAAAGCAACACTTGAAAGTTATCTAATCAAAATATCTAAAGACAAAGCTTCTGCCTTCTATCTGCCCAAGTTCTTTCCCTTGACAACCAATAGATGAGAACTAAAATCAGGTAACTAATACAGGTGCACTTTAAATTTCATATATTTTATAGGATATAAATTTTAAAATGTGTTCCAAGAGCCCTTCCGAATCTGATCACTATAATTCTTCATCATATTATAGGAAGGAAATCTTAGTCATTGAAGTAGTCCACTTCAGGGCATCTACCAACTCTCCAGCTAATATAGTCAGTGTTTTATTAGTAATGACAGACATATGTCAACAATTATTCTTATTAAAGACCAAAAGCCATTTCTACTTCCATTAGGCATACTGTCTTGATTTGTTTTTTGAGGATTTTGTCTTTTCCTAGGTGAGTTCAGTCTTGAAGGAGCTGTTGATTAAGGGAATCTGTCCTAACAGAATTAAATAGTGGACACATGACCCACACTAAGTTAAGTGAACTCCTTCTCCCAAGAACTTGGAATCTTGCTTGGAGCAATTAATGAGCAGCAATACCCTGGTCAGATTCTCATATCTACTAGACTACTAGTAAATACTGGCTTCTGCCTTTCTTGAGCCTCAATTACCAGCATTTCCTTTGATTCTCTAAGCTACTCAATATCTATCCCCCAAGTCATTTTCTGCTTAAAAATTTTTATTACCTTGAGTACTGCATACTCTTTTTTTATTTATCTTTATTGTTAAAAGTATTACAGATGCCCCCCCCCTTTTTTTTCTCCCATTGATTCCCTCCACCCTGCACCTGCCCCTCCCGGGCCTTCACCACACTATGGGCTATGCATAACAGTATATGCATATAAGTTCCCCAGTTAATCTCTCCCTACATGCTCTGCTTAAATGTATACAGAGTCAGTTTCTGTTGTGTGCAAGAAATTTTTTTCTAAGTGATAATCTCTTTTTTAAATGAGAAAATCGATGCTTAGGGTGAATAAGGAAATTGTCTAAAGTCAAACTGTTGGTAAAATGCAGAGCTGGGATCTTAACTCAGGCCCCTCTGATCTAATAAAGCCAGTGTTCTAGATAAAATGGCTTTGTAACTGAAAAGCAAATTGTATTTTAATCAGGGTAGAATGTTTTTTTAGCTATTTTTAGAAGTCTGGGAGGCTGCTAGCATTGGTCCTCATAATTTATATTGTGAGGGAAAGGCTTTAATATGAATGGGTAAAGATGGCCTCATGGCCCAAGTTCTTCCTATGGTTGAGACAGGGGTATAGCTAGTCAGGCTGTAAAATAATGAGTCAGATCCCATCTGGGAAACAGTATTCCACTATGATTTTCTTAGAAAAAATAACCCTAAATAATATAAGATTTTGGTGAGAGAAAATAGTAACAGTTTAAAAGTATTTTGTTGTAAACAGTTTGTCAGTTCTTAGAGAAGTTAAATAAAGAATCACCATATATGTTCCAGCAATTCTACCCTAGTATGTACCCAAAAGAATTAAAAACAGAGTCTCAAATAGATACTTGTACATGCATGTTCATAGACACACCATTCACAATAGCCAAAAGGTAAGTCACCCAAATATCCATCAATGGAATAAGAGCTAAACAAGAAGTGGAATATACATACACAATAAACACTACTCAGGCATAAAAAGGAATGCTGATACATGCTGCAACGTGGATACACCTTCAGAGCATCATGTTAAGTGAGAGAAGTCAAACATAAAAGGGCACATATCATATGATACTATTGTATAAAATATCTAGATTGACAAATCTATAGAGACTAAAGCAGATTGGCGTTTTGTAAGGGCTGTAGGAAGGGGAGAATAGAAAGTGACTGTTTAATGGATATAGGGATCTATTTTTAGGTGAGGAAATGTTTTGGACTAAATAGAGATAGTGGTTACTAAGTGCGATGGTATTATACAGTTTAAAATGGTTGGTTTTATTTTATGTGAATTTTACCTTAATTCTAAAACGTGCTTCCTATGTGCTAGGTACAGTTCTAAATACTTTATATATAATATGCATTTACTTATATAAATAACCAGTCAGTGGTAATAAACAACAATCATCTTACCACCACCTTGCTGAAAAGCATGATGGAATACATTTAGAATAAAATATTAGATGAGGGATATATTTTGGAATAAGATATATTAAATATTATTTGTTATAAAAGATTTGCCATAAATGTAGTTGCAAACCTCAGTGGAGCTTCATCCTACAAATATCTTTGATAAGGTTCATTTCTATTTGTCTCTTCACCAAAGTTAAATTTATTTTTGTTTTCGGGCCCCAGTTGTCATGTTATTTGTTACATTTATTTGTTTGTAATGCCTATCTCTTCAGTACAAACAACCAGGATCACCAAGGCAAAATAAACATTTTTCAGCCAAAAGTACCTCAGGCACACACCAGTACACAATTTATAACCATGACTAAAATTATTCTCAAAAAAGCAAAAACAAAAGATATTAACATTACCCTAAGCCATAGCCAGTTGTGTTAATTTATCACAAATTAACCTTGTACCTTGCATATGTCTAATACAAATAAATTACTTTTATTTGTTAAAAAGCAATATATGAGTCATCATGCCAGATATACACTAAACACTGAAATGCAACAGCAATGAACAAAGACAAACATTCTTATCTCAAAAAGCTAGAAAAATAACTCTGATAACAATTAATAGTTAATATTTATATGGAACTTAGCATGCTCATGTATAGTTGGGGGGGGGACAATTGTAGGAGTAGTGTGTTTGTGGATAAAGATTGGGTGTTCTACTTTGGGCATAATAAGTCTCATGACCAAAAGATATATAAGCTTAGTAGTTGAATAAACAGTGTTAAGGAGGGGAGGGAGAACTAATAGCAGAGTATGGTTAAAAAAAAAGGCCAGAGAAAGAGAGAAAGGGATGGATCAAGTAGGAGCTTATGGATCATAATACAAACTTACTAGTTACTTTTTTTTAAATCTGAGAACCCAATAGTGTGTTTTGAGCAGGGAAATTATCTGAGTTAGGTTCTATGAAACCAGTTGATCTAATGTGTTTTTTAAAAAAAGATGCTGAGTCCTAGCTGGTTTGGCTCAGTAGATAAAGCCTCAGCCTGAGGACTGAAGGATCCTGGGTTTGATTTCAGTCAAAGGCACAAACTTTGGTTGCAGACTTGATCCCTGGTTGGGGTGCAACCAACTGATATGTCGATATGTGTCTCTCACATCAATGTTTCTCTCACTGTGTCTCTCCCCCTCCTTTCCAGTCACTTGAGTGAGGATTAACAAAACAAAACAAACAAACAAACAAAAAAGACCTTGAGAGATTGAATAAGAGGCTGGGAATTTGTGACTTCTGTTAAAAATGCTAATGGATATCGACTGGAGTTTGAATAGTAACATTAAATATAGTTCTGGGTTCAAGGGGAAAGGTCTATACTGGGGTACTAATTTGGGAGTCATCAACATATACAAGGTACTTTAACCTATGAGACAGGGTGACATTTCTCAGTGAATAAGTGTAGGTAGAAAAGTGTGGAGGTCCAAGTACTAATTCCTGAAATCTTAAAACATTGAGAGGTTGAAGACATAAAGAGGGATTGATAAGGAACCACAAAAGCAGGGCAATTGTGATATTCCAGAAGGCAAGGGAAGCAAATGTTTCAGCAGAAAACTCCGGTCTGTATTAGTCGTTTTCTTGAAGCCCCAGTGGGCTTGAGGTGAGGTAGGAGGCTGGGGGCATAAGGAAGTGAGGTGGTGGGTAAGGGGAAAAAAAAGGCAACTCACTCCTCTCCCAGGAATGGGAGGGACAATGTCTCAGCCCTTCCTAAAAAAGCTCCATGGTTCTTTGCTACTCTATACCCCAAATCCTAGACAAAAAATTAAGGGCATTCCTCTATCTCATGTCCTGCAGGTCCTTCAGAATCTCTCTTAAGAATGTGAAATTACTTCCCTATGGGGTTTGGGCATCAGATAATAATCACATTCATATAAAACCTCTCAACTAAAATCCAGCAAATATAGTTTGTGCTCCTTTAACAAATATTTATTGAGCGCTCACTGTTCTTGGTATAGAATGTGTCTAGGAGGATATAGTCTTCTCTCTCCCCAGGTTACCTCTAGGGAATAGTGGTTGGGTTTTTACTTTCTCTTTTCTCTCATACAATTTTATACTGTGGGACTTTTTTTTCAGAATGGTAGAAAAGTTTTATTTCTTTTGTATACATACTTTTAATTTCTTTACCTAATATAACCATTCGGTTACTGTATTTTGAAAATGCTGGTCTTTCCCCTTAAGTTCATGACATCCTATGACCATTGCTTACAAGCTTTAGGAAAAGAAGAATCTCTGCTGTCCCAGTGACTTGTTTTATTTAGTAAGTGTAATTACTCCTCTATACGGCATCGATTAAACTTTAGAAAGTGAAAGGGCAGATGTAGATTTATGCAAGATAAGACCACCTGTTACTTGCCAGGCCATTTAAAAATGACCTTGCTACTTGCCTTGTCCTTCTTTGTGTCCGTCCCTCAAAGATCTCTTTAGGATTTATAACCACTAATTAGAATGTATGACTGAGCATGACTTAGTTGGGCACTTCTCTTTCAGGATCTCTCCTAGTCTGCAATTAAGATTTTGGCTAGCGTTACATTCCTCTTGGACAAGAGAAGGATCTGTTTCCAAGCTCACTCACAAGGTTGTTGGCAAATTTTCACTGACTACTGTCCTCGGGCATCTGTTCTGGGCCATGTAGGTCTCTCCTTAGGGCTATGCACAACATGGGGGCTGGCTTCCCTAATACTAACAGATTAGAGGAAGAGAAAATCCGTGATCCCTCAAAATGGAAGCCACAGTTTTGATAAATCTAATCTTGAAAGTGATAGCTCATTGCTTTACTCTAGTCTGTTATAAATGAGACTCTAAAATGAGCCCATCCTCAGAGAACATTATTATATTCTTCCTTTTCTGCAGAGTCGGTAACGAATAATGCTGTACAAGGGTATGAATACTAGGAGGCTGAGATGTTTGGGGATAATTTTAAGGGCTGCCTACAACCTATTTGACATTTTTATTCTCTACCCTGATCATCTCCACTGCCTCAAAATTCCTATTCTTCATCAGACAGAATGTCTCTCATTCTTTCCTTCCTAGGCAGTCTAAAATTCTCTTTGTTTTTTAATGTTTCATCTCCTCAGTTAAGACACCCCACTTAACAAAGGAAAAATACAGTAATTTAGCAGAATGTGGAAACTGTTGTTTCTTAAATATGCCCCTTGAGAGATCTCAGCAGTTTATATGGAACCATATAAACTTACTATAATGTTCTTCTTAGGATTAATTATTTCATATAACTATATGGCAATTAAGACTTTATTACTATAAAACACTGGCAGTAATCTCAACAATTGAATCTTTTAGAAAAGAGAAGCTATGCTCAGTTGAATTCTATGTTACCATTGATCATATTTACAATGAGATTTCCCTAAATGAGTTGTGATTGTCAAAAGAGTTTTTCTTTTTTCAAGTTAAATTTTAATCAAGCAAAAATGTATGTATGTTTCCAAAGTCTCTCCTTATCGCTCTTCACGCGCCTCAAAGTAGTTCAATTATAGTAAAGAGGAACACACAGCTTTTGACATTTGGGCAAAGAACAATGTTGGTTATTAAACTCAGTCTTATCTCGGAATAAGCTGCCTCTCAGAGAACATTATTATATTTTTCCCTGTCTACAGAGTCAATAACGAGTGATGCTATACAGCCATGAGTGCTCAGTGAACAAATGATACAGGCCTTTGAGGCTTTGTGGTTTCCTTTCCTTTGCTGTTGATACTGTGATTTTTCTCTTGTTGTTCTTGGTTAAATTTAAGCTCTTTCCTAGGCTTGTCCAAATTTCAGAGGGAATAAACTTTTATGTAATAAGTCTCAGACAGGCTTTTGCCTATTTTCAACTTCTCTCTAAACTTTGGAAATGAATTTTTTGCTGATCTCGGCAAAGAGAAATCACCCACAGCCAATCAGCTAACTATAATATCATGAGTTGACTATCCTAGAATTCTCTTGCCCAGGAAGAGAGAATCGCAAAAAAAAAAAATAATAATCTTTATTGGTGTTTCAATATTTTTTTTAAAAATCCATTGATCTGAGTAGAAGACTCATGAAGGGACTTAGGACAATGTCAAATGACTGTTTACTTCTCCAGAATCTTAATTTGGAACCGCAAGTTCACTATCCACGGTCCAATATTATTATATCATGAATTTCATCTCAGCCCCAAAAGACCTTCACAGTAAAAGACCATCTTTAAATAAGATTCCCCAAACCTCATAAATACTTTGTCTTTTTGTTCCTTCCCATCTCTGGACAATATTAAGACTCTAATAATGGAATGATCTCTCTTAGTTTGGCTGAGAACAATCTTACCTACAATTTAATTCCTTTATCTGGCTTCATCAACAAGTTGTTGCAGTTATTTTGAGAGAATGGATAGTTGACAGAAGCAACCAAGTTATGCCTAAAATGGGAAAGAATTTATGTGTTAATCACTGTTTATTCATCTCAGATGAGTCCTAATTTCTTCACTGAGGGTTATAAGAATATACTCAAGTTGTATAATATAAAAGTGATGAAAGAAATATATCTAGGAAAAGTAAAATAAATTCCTTAAGTAAAAATTATATAAAGTTCTATAGTGATAATGGTGACGTGTCAAATTACCTGAGATGAAATATGAGACATCGAGGAAGTCAAGCAAACAATGAGTTGAGGAATAAGTGACAAAGTATGTTGTATACATGATCTCCTTTCATCAGAGTTATGCGGAAAGGAAGTAATAGAAAGGAAGATTTAAGAGTGAGCTTCTACATGCATGCAAATTGCATGGTCCTACAACTGGAGTGTTTACGTTGCAGATAATTTTCATTGAGTGTGAACCTGAATGGCCAAGACTTCAAGAAAGCACAACAAAATGTTTACTATTATAAAGTTAAAAACATGAAAATAACACATTGGTTATAGTGATGTTTATAGAAGTTGGGGTGGATATAAGACACTGTCCCCTTAAGCACTGCTATTGAACATAAATTTCCCTTCCAGATATAGATATGCATTTTCATTGTACCAGCATATCTAAGAACTCTGGTGATCAATTTTCTGTCTAGTTCAATTAGAAAAGAAAGATATCACCTTGTTTCTCTGCTGAAGTTGTCCTTGAACACCAAGCTCTAGCTCTCCAAAGGTGGTCTTCATGTCATTGGATTCCTGTCACCTTAGTAAGCAATATTCCACCCATTCAGCATTGCATCATGTTTTAAACCCAGTAGACATCATTGTCTCCAAAATAGAAGAACCCTCGATGTTCTTATCAAGGAGTTCTTGGCCTTCCTCTATGAAAAACCAGAATAAAGGCAGACTGAATCTCAGGTAACATAAAAACAGACTTCAGAAAGGGAGTTAAGAAGCCATTGATTTGTTCCCATATTAATATTATATGAAGAAGTATGCTGAATACATCTTCTCGCTAGTTCCCTTTTTTCTCTATTATTTTACTAATAAAGAAAATGTACATGGGCAAAACTTTGCATTATTACTTGATACTATACTATTAATTTTTTTATTGTGTCATCCATATGCTATTTTGTGAGTTAAGAAAATTAAAGCAAATACCTTGATAAATAGACTACCAATGGTCTAGCAAGTATCTTTATATCAATAGCAGGAATCAATGTAAATTTTCCTTATAGAATTGTGGTAGCCTTCTTATCTTTGATGTTTACCATTTTTATTTGGAATAACATAGATTTTTCACTTCATGATACCAATCTGTTCCTGAAAGTGCTTGTCAAATTCATTTCCAATTCATGTAAGCATACTGAAATGCAATATTCAAATTAAAATATACATACCTTTATCTATCACAAGATTTAGGGAAACTAAATACATGCAAATAATGTATAGACATTTATAAAATTTTATTTTTTAATCTAAGACTTGCCTTTTCTGATATTAGACTCTGATTTTAATTTATGTTGCAAATAGTATTCATAGATATTTTCAAAATTCCATGTTAATGAAAAAAATCATCTCTAATTTCAACATTCTTTTTCTGGCATACATGAACATTTCCAAATGGTCTTTTTAAACACACCCTCTTCTAAATAAAAGCCAACAAAATAATGATTGTTTTCTTGTCAAAGCCATATCAATGATCAGTTTTCTAGTGTTGCATAAACAATCACCCCAAAACTTAGTTGTTAAAAGAAACCATTACTTACACATGTTTCTTTATGTTGGGCTGGGCTTAGTTGGGGGTTTGTTAAGCAGGGCAGTTTTCAGTCACCTGTGCATTAAATTGGGGACAGGACCCCTGAGGGTTGATGCATCCTGGATGGCTTCCTTCATGTCTAGAACTTCAGCAAGGATAGCTTGAAACAGCTGAAATGACTGTCACATGAAGATAGCAGCATCCTAGAGACGAAAAGTAAAAACTGCAAGGCTTCCTGAGATCTTGTTCAGTCACATAACATTCCTTGTCTCGTTGTATTGGTCAATCAAGTAAACCCAGGTTCAAAGGGTAAGGAAATATATTCTGCATCTTGATAGAAGAGATTTCAAGAAATTGTGCCCACTTTTATTCCATCACAGTTAGTATCAGCAATGTTATATGAACAAAATATTATAAATTCACTTAAATATGAATAAAAACATGTTTATAAAGACTATATTTTCTCCTAAAGGAACACTATAACCAAAATATTATGATTTATTGCTGCAAGTTAAATCCTAAGCCCAAACAATAATAATTCTTATTTTAATTGGATTTTAAAATGCCTGATCAGTTCTTAAATATATGTGTTTGAATAAATATTCAGGATCTCCTATTAATATTGAACTTGAAAACAACATATTTATTTCAAAATATTTAACTACAGTAATGAAAGACTTAACATAGGTAAGTTATTTTAGAATTTATGAATGGGGTAATCAAACTGAAATCTGAAAATGTGACACATGCTTAACTCCTTAAATACAAAAACAGAATACAAAATAATGTAATCGATTTGGTAAACTTGAATGATTCACCTCAGATTTCCCTTTTTTCCCCATTACATTTCTCATGGATAGAAAAACAAACATAGAAATACACAGAAAAGCTGCAAAGAAAGAGCAATAAGAGGAGACCACTTTTATCAGGTGTTAAAATATACTATAAAAATCTCTATAATTAAAAGCATACGGTACTAATGAATAGATAAAAGAATTTATTGGATATATTTCCAGGAAACCCATATAAAAAATAGAAAATATTTGTGACTTTGGGCAAAGGTTTTTTAATTAAGACACAAATAAAATAGAGACAGTATAACTAATTCTACTTTTTGAAAATTAAAAACATTTGTTTTTCAAAATAAACTTCAAAGAGAATAAAACGGCTATAAAAAATGGGAGAAAATATTTGCCAAGTATATACCTGACAAAGGACTTGTATTTAGGTTATATAAAGTACTCTTATAACTCAATAATAAGAAAATAGCCCAGTTAAGAAATGAGCTAAGTATTTGATCAGACACTTTACAGAAGTAGATAGGCGAATGACCAATAAGCACAAAGATGCTTAACATCATTAGTCATCAAGGAAATGTAAATTAAAACCACAGTAAAATACTAACACACATCAAGGCAAAGGTTTAATAAATACATTTCAATTAAACAGAAACTGTTTAAAAGGATTATATCTTCATTTAATGAATTCTAGAGAACATACTTCATGAATATGGAGAATGACCCCAAAGAATATTTGATATGCAAGAAGGAGCAGTAAACAAACTCATAAACATGTATAGAAATGTAAGCAAGCAGTATACATGGAAGTATTATTTATTATAAAATCTAAATCAAAGGGTTAGAAAATCAAAGAGTCAAGAGGATGCAAAGGAATGAGCCCTGAAGCCAGGAGGGTTAAAGCTTAGGTTTCACTCCCTAATTATTGATGCTCATGGCAAAATTCCTTTAAACTGTATATCTGTAACTTTGTACTTATATGTTTAACTCTCCTTCCCATTTTATAAAGTGATTTTATGTATCAAAGCTATTAATGAATACAAAGATTTTGAAAATTGTTAAATATAATGATTAAAATATCATGACTGTTATTAAATCATAAAATAACTAGAAAACACTTTTAAAAATCATTCATCCTTTCTCTTGTTAGACGGGAAATAGAGGAAGACTAAGTGGCATGTCATGGATTATATGTCCAGTTAGTGACCATGCTTGTACTAAAATAAAATAGGTTCCCTGACTCCTAGTCCAGTACAGTTATGGGCTGCTTATTGACTGGGATACATTCTGACAAATGTGTGGTTAGGCTGTTGTATAGCCTATGGCTCCTAAGCTACAAGTCTGTACAGCATGTTACTGTACAAAACAACATGAGATTAAATCCAGCACAAGAAAAAATGATGTGATCAAGAGACTTGGTAAACAGGAGATATATGAGGTTGTTGGCAGTGTAACAGGGCATACTGTTTTACACCAATTTTTTTTTTATAAGTAAAAAGAATACATTCTAGATAATGATAAGTTATAGTATAGTAAATACATAGACCAGTAACGTAATTGTACATGCCATACTTCTATATACCTGGCGGCCCAGTAGGTTTGTTTATTTTTATTATTAATCCTCACCAGAGGAAAATTTTCCACTCATTTTTCAGAGAGAATGGAAGGGAGGGGAAGAGTCAGAGAGAGAAACATCAATGTGAGAGAGACACATTGGTTGCCTCCCACATGCGCCGCAATTAGCAGATCAAGGAGCCTGCAACCGAGGTATGTGCCCTTGACCAGAATCAAACCCTGGTTCAATCGTGGACTGTTGTTCTCTATACTGAGCCAAACCGGCCAGGGCACAGTATGTTTGTTTATACCATGATCATCAGGAACACATGAGTAATACATTGCTCTCTGCCCTAATGGTGACTCTGACATTGGTAGGATAGGAATGTTTCAGCTCCACTATAATTCTATGGAACCACCATTGTATTTGTGACCTATTGTTGACCAAACGTCGTTATGTGGGCACATAACTAACTATATATGATTTTAAAGCACTAACAGGAATGAACCTGGATATGAAGTAGAAAGAGAATTGTTCCTACTACTATTTTTTTCAGGCTGTTTCCATGCCTTTGTGAAGAGAATATCATGGACACATTGAACATACAATGCAAAGGTCTTATATAAGTATCTCAGTTTGTTTCTCTTAGGCCTATTATCTTTCCAAAATCAAACTTATAAAAATTCAGCTGAAATGTAATATCTTCATATACAGATACCCCTCCACACACATACACAAAATTACTCTTTGCAATTAGCTTAAGTGAGTACATTTGATGAACTTTTTAAGGCTAATATGATATGATTGCCTTCTTTCTTATCATTTTTTTCATTAAGCCTTTATCAGAGGCTTTTTTCAAGATGTGGTTCAAAGACAGAAATCCATTTCAGGCCAGGGAGCCAAGTCATTGAAAAGAATATGAAGTAGTGTTTTTTAAAAAGCCTTTGGTGTCCCATAATGCTTTACACCCTTCTCGAGGAAAATACACACACACACACACCATGCACACTCACTCATCCAAACTTTGAATAGATTGTCAGGAGACTTGAGGGCCTAAAGTTAAGAATCCGTGGTCTGGAAATGGGGGGCGGGGGACGAAGGGGAAAGCAGTCTAACATATATCTGTTCTTCTAGGAAACATGGCTCAGTTTCTGTGTCAGCGAGCACCCAACTCCAGATGGAGTTATATTCCCCCAAATAAAATAAACCCTCTCAACACGCCATTCCCAGAAACTACAGCTGGCAATCTCAAATCTTCAATATCCCTCCAACACCCCCAGCCCCAAGTAGAGTTCCATCTTAAGCTTAAACATCACTTTGTTTTCCAGTAACCTTAATCTCTCTACCAACTTGCCTTTTCCCTGTTGTCTACTTTATGTTACACCATGGTGTCTGTGTCTATTATTTATTTATTTATAATTTAGTTTAATGATCTTAGCTTTAGAAAATAAATCCTATTTATTTATAATTTAGTTTAATGATCTTAGCTTTAGAAAATAAATCCTAACGCTTCAGAGGCCCACATACTAGGAAAGCCAATGGATCTCCTGTGTGCCTGGTGGAACTCAGAACATTTCAAAAGTCTTCGTGTTACTACCAAGAAGAACATCACGAATGGTTAAAATGTTGTAACCTTGAATAACCCGACCGCATGTGAACACAAGCAAATGGTTAGTGATCCTCTGTCATTCCTCCAGTCCTCCATGTCCAGGTGTCAGGTGGGGACCATTCATCATGAGGAGGATCCAACGCTCTGTTGTTTTTTTCCCCTCGGGTTACAGCCTTGCAGGATTTCGTCTCAGATTTTCCATGAAAGCGCTTCACTGCTTTCTGCTTTCTTTGCTGCTGTGACCAGATGGAAGCATTCCCTTCTCTTCCAGAAAGTCTATGAGCAGGCAGAGTAAAGGTGACAGCTCACACGGAGTAGTGCCAGATGCTCTTGTTTATTCCAGAGGGGTAAGGGGTATTTATTGGCAAAAGTTCAATGGTTTGGGGGAGCA